>NC_085981.1:9579507-9898759 GCF_910591565.1 Cydia splendana
CCGAGAAATTTTGAAGGAAATGTTTTCTAATAGTGGGTTGGAATCTATATGATTTCTAATAATTTTAAATAAGAATAAAATATCTAGATATGCTCTTCTTTTTTCCAAAGGAGGAAGACTATGTCTAGCTGCTGACGAAAGATAGTCACAGTTATAGCGGCCGGTTCTATAATCAAGGGACTTACAAAAAAATTTCTGAATCCTTTCAAGTCGAGACTTATGAATACCGAAATGTGGGCTCCAAACAACACTGCCAAACTCCAAAATACTACGGACGAAAGAGTAATACAAGACTAATATTATTGTATAATTACCATTGTATAAATCAAATTAGCATAAGTTTTAATGAATAAAAATATTATCTTATCTTATCTTATCTTACTTTTAACGTGAACGTACTTTTGAATGGTTTACTTAAACGCAAGATCATGCCTAACTTTTTATATGCTCTCGTCACAATATTATCTATATGTTCATTAAAGGAGAGTTTAGCGTCCAGAGTAATCCCTAAATCTCGAATCGACGACACACGTGAGACACTGCTACCAGCTAGTTTATAATCAAAAGTGATAGGATTATGTTTACGGGAAAACGTGATAGTATAGCATTTCTCAGCGTTAAGAATTAAATGATTTCGCTGACAATAGTCCTCAAATTGTGACAAATCGGATTGTAACGCAACACAATCATCATAATTTCTAATAGTCTTATATATTTTAGTATCGTCTGCGTAAAGAATGTGGGAAGAAGACTGAAAAATAGTATCAATATCATTCACATACAAAACAAATAGAAAAGGTCCCAGGTGCGAGCCCTGGGGAACTCCTGAGGGAATGGGTAGAAACTTTGACCTATAGCCCTTGAGTGCAACCGCCTGACTTCTATTACTAATGTAGGACTTTAACCACCTAAAAAGGTCACCGTGTATACCGATCCTGAAATTATGACGTATAAATTACATTTGCACTAGTTGCACTGCGTATGCTATCAAAATAATTGCAGTAATTTCTTGGTCTATCTCTATTCATTCACTAGTCAAGCCAACACGTAGATACAGGGTCAACCAAAAACGCGAGCGCAGCGAGCGCGAATTTTTGTTGACAATATCGCAAGGCCGGGTACGGATCTTCACGTGGGCCTAAACGTCCGAAGTGCCCCCAGTGAGGCGAACTTTCATGCGAAGTCAAAGCCGTGCTTCAGGCTTCAGGATAAGTAGTTGAGCACAGAGACTCCAACCAATGTCCGTTGTATTAAAAAGCGAGATATTTCCTTGAGCGCTGGTGGCCTAGCGGTAAGAGCGTGCGACTTTCAATCCGAAGGTCGCAAGGTACAAACCCCGGCTCGTAGGAATGACTTTTTCGGAACTTACTTATATACGAAATATCATTTGATATTTACTATTTGCTTTTCGGTGAAGGAAAAACATAGTGAGGAAGCCGGACTAGTCCCGATAAGGCCTAGTTTACTCTCTGGCTTCGAAGGTCAGTCTGATGGCAGTCGCTTTCGTAAAAACTAGTACCTACGCCAATTCATGGGATTAGTTGTCAATTGGACCCCAGGCTCCCATGAGCCGTGGCAAATATTCCGGGATTACGCGAGGAAGATGATGAGTTTTCTTATTTCTTTGCCCAGGCCCAGTACCATGCGACAGTGCTATCTCATTTACTCCGATACAATTAGACAGTGTGCGCGTTATAGGTATTAACAGCCTCTTAAGACTGCGTCGACCGTCTAGTAGCGCCCTCATTAGTGGAATTGTGTTTTATAATAAACCAATTAATTTCTGTACCTATATATTAATCAGTATAATTATGTAGGTACATATTAATATTGTTGTCCTAGTTATTCCCCAACTTTTGGTCTTTGTCTCATAGTTTAGTTTCATAGTACGAAGTACCATTTCGTAAGTTTCGGCCCGGCCGAAAGGTTCGGCCGTTTTTTGGCCGAAACCGAAACTACAGCCGAAACATGATTTTTTGGCCGAAACTGGCCGAAACCGAAACCGAACCTTCGGTCGGACACTACATTTTGGCTAGGCCTCAAGAACTCAACGGGTTAGGCCCTCAGCACACGAGGCGTAGGCGTAAGCGTATCGTAAAAACGATACGAGTACGAGAGGCGTAGAGTTCTGGGCACCAAGCGTCGCGTAAGCGTGATCGTTCTGTTTGCATACATGTTCTTCATGCTTACGCCACGCTTACGCCCTTCGTAATGACGACAGAGATCTCATACGCTACGCTACGACTACGCTTCGTGTGCGGACTTGTTTGAACTTGTACGTGCTCGTAGCGCTCTCGTTCTACGAGCGTATTACGCCACGCCTACGCCTAGTGTGCTGAGGGCCTTACTCAATACTTACTTTCCTTCTTATGTTGCATATTTATTTCACTTCGTACCTACACAAAATGTTCTCACGGCAAAAAGTCCAAACTACACGCAAATTAGGCCACGAGCGAACACTTGAAGAAAGCGGGTTTATCGCAGAGCTAACTAACTAAGCTAACTACAGATGGAGGCTCAGCAAAACGAAGTCAAAGGCTCTAGAGCCACGTGTCCGTGGTAATTGGAGGACTTTGTGCTAGTGGTTTACATTTACACCGCGGTTTTTAATTCAAACTAAATGTCATTAATTTTGCTCTAAAAAGATAAAAAGAGAGGAACTGGAGGAAAAAGGTAAAGAATTAGAGATTAGTGCAACGAAGCCTCTTTATTGCCTGCGCCCTGGCAGCTGTTCATCGGTAATACTAGACGGAGAGCTAGCTACGGAAATAGATTTGCAATTTTTAGACCAACGAAATCCCTCTTGTTAGTGTGCCATACTATCATTATTAATTAATTCGGGCGCCTGGCAGCTGTTCAGCGGTGTCGACGTCACGAGAAACAGGAAAGCCTAGAATTACATATCTCAGCCAAGTGAAAAATGCGTCGTATGAGCAAATGAAAAAATCAGTCTTTTCCTCCCATCAGTCCCACGAATATTTAAACGTCATAATTTCATAGAAACCCCCTCCCTCCCCATTGTAAGAAAAAATAGGATAGGTTCAATCCCCCCCCCCCCTAAATCATCTTACGTAATAAATGAATGGCGCCTGCCGCCTAAGTTAAATATCAGGACGGTCGCATTCATAAAAAACAATGCTTGCACCAATTTTTGATTAAGTTTCCTAAAGCGGTGGTTTGTTACTATAGTTAGTAAGTAACATAAATTGTGGTATTATCTATGAAAAGGGACCTTATTGTCGATGGCGCTTACGACACTAACATCGATGAGCACAAAACGTAGTAGTTTAAAATTGGGGATTCTGGCCCATTTTAGTTATTTTGATTTCCAATTTAGCAATTAAGTTTCTTTGATTACTGGAACATTCAATGTTGCTGTCTATCCAATGCGGAGGTCAATTTATGTTATGTGACGCTGATGAACTTATCAGTCATCGGGTTTAAAGGTCCCTTTGTAGTTTTTTATAAATAACTCGTAAACGGTGACCTATAGCAAAAATGTTCTGATACATAAGTAATCTGCGTAAAATTGTCTACATTAAATATTCTATACACTTTTTCGCTAGGATCAGTATTTAAAAAAATATTTAAGGTAAAAAGTTAAATATGATCAATTGTTAATATTTTTTGTAAATAACTCGTAAACGGTGGCCTGTACCAAAAAATGTTCTGATACATAAGTAATCTACTTAAAATCTACTCACACCAGAGGATGCTGAAGACCGGACGCTTAGCTAAAACGCTAGGTTGAAGGAGAAGAAGATTGATCCTAGCGAAAAAGTGTATAGAATATTTAAGGCGCTCTTATACTAGAGTTTTACGTTTTCAAGGGGGTGAAGCAGACGAGTGGTAGAACGGGCAGGCGGGCGCCCCGCGCGGCGCACCGCACTATTTCCGCGCAGCACGTCTACGTCCTTATTCTGACGACATCGGTATTCTGAATCGTCAGTTCCGGGATTTTTAGTTCGGCAATTAATATTGAAAAAGATTTATTAGTAAATTCGAATTTTGATGAGTACTTAATGAAATTAAAAACCGGACAAGCGCGAGTCGGACTCGCCCACTGAGCCCACCGAGGGTTCCGTACTTTTTAGTATTTGTTGTTATAGCGGCAACAGAAATACATCATCTGTGAAAGTTTCAACTGTCTAGCTATCACGGTTCGTGAGATACAGCCTGCTGACAGACGGACGGACGAACGGACGGACAGCGGAGTCTTACTAATAGGGTTCCGTTTTACCCTTTGGGTAGGGAACCCTAAAAATGGTAGGTAAGACGGTGAGGTCGGTGAGTGTACCTAAATAATTATTAATTATATGTATACAACATGAGTGTATACTTGACTGATCATGTTTTTGTAAAAATCGATTTCGACTGGCAAAACATATTATTTTTTGGCAACCGGGTTTTTTAACCTAATTAGACCCCGCTGAATCCGAAATTGCCGGTTGATTGATCGAATTCTTGACTGGAAGTGAGATAGTTGATATTAAAGGTCCCTTTTTTTTAGTTTTTCGTAAATAACTCTTAAACGGTGGCGCATAGCAAAAATTTTCTTAAACATAAGTAATCTGCATAAAATTGCCTACAAGAAAGATTTCGTACAATTTTTCGCTAGGATCAATATTCAAAGAGATATTAAGGCGGGAAAGTTAATTATAATCACTTTTTGAAGGTCTCTTTTTTTAGTTTTTCGTAAATAACTCGTAAACGGTGGCCAATATAAAAAAAATTGTTAAACGTTAATAATCGACACAAAATTTTCAATAAAAAAGATTTAGTACATTTTTAGCAGGGATCAATATTTAAAAAGATAATAAAGAGGGAAAGTTAATTATAATAAATTCTAAGGTTCTTTGTTTTTATTTTTTCGTTAATAATTTGAAAAGTATGACTCATAGCAAAAACAAATTTTACACAAATAATAAACATAAAATTTCCTACAAGAAACATGTAGAACACTTTTCGCTAGGATCAATATTTAAAAAGACAAAGCAAGTCAATTATAATCAATTTTAAAGTCCCTTTTTAGTTTTTTGTAAATAACTCGTAAACGGTGTCCCATAGCACAATAGGTTTTTATGAATAAATAATCTCCATAAAATTTTCTGCAAAAAACATCTGAACACTTTTCTCTAGGATCAATATTTGAAACGATATTAAAGGAAGAAAGTTAATCACAATCAGTTCACAGGTCGCTTTTTTTTCGTAAATAACTCGTAAACGGTTGCAACGGGGGCAGTTGCAAAAAATATTATACATAAATATTGAACATAAAATTGTCCACAAAAAAGGTAGATTTAGATTTAGATTTAGATATTTATTCTCATAATATTAAATTACATTATAAATTTTGTACACTTTTTCGCTACGATCAATATTTAATGAGGTATTAAAGGGGGTAAGTTAATTATAATCAATTTCCAGGTCCCTATTTTAAGTTTTTCGTAAATGACTCGTAAACGGTGGCCCATAGCAAAATAGGTTCTTGTTAACTAACCCCCCTTGGCTAAAAAGTGGCCTCCATGTTTAAAATTCATTTGTTTACGTAAGATGTCCGTCTTTGGGTCACGAATTTACATGTGTGTACCAAATTTCAACTTAATTGGTCCAGTACTTTTGAAGAAAATGGGCTGTGACAGACGGACAGATAGACAGACAGTCGCACGAGTGATCCTATAAGGGTTCCGTTTTTTCCTTTTGAGGTACGGGACCCTAAAAACTAAAAAAGTGACATGTGAATTGATTGTAATGAACTTTCTTCCTTTAATATCGTTTTAAATATTGATCCTAGAGAAAAGTGTTCAGATGTTTTTTGCAGGAAATTTTATGTAGATTATTTATTCATAAAACCTATTTTGCTATGGGACACCGTTTACGAGTTATTTACAAAAAACTAAAAAGGGACTTTAAAATTGATTGTAATTAACTTACCGGCTGCTTTGTCTTTTTAAATATTGATCCTAGCGAAAAGTGTTCTACATGTTTCTTGTAGGAAATTTTATGTTTATTATTTATGTGTGATCAACAGGGTAAAGACCGGTAGTGGTCACCGAATCGTAAGAGGCACACTGAATATCAATATTAAACTTGAAAGGTCCAGCCTGATGAAGTCTACGCTCCGACCTACTCGAGCCCATGTTCAAAACCCCGAAAGCTTTCAACTCGAGCTCTCTAACCGCTTTGCTTGCCTAGAGAACTTGGCTTCAGTGGACGAAATCAACGACGGGCTAGTGGAAACTGTCCACACAGTAGGGTCTAAGTTTTTTAGACCCCGCCGTAAAGATAGACCTCAGAAATTGACCGAGCAAACCTTAAACCTCATGGCTGAACGACGCTCGCTACAGTTGCAGTCTCCCGATGACGCGGAGTCATATAGGCAGCTCAATAGACGTATATCTAAGTCCTTGCGACATGATCTGCGTCTCTTTAATACTAACCGTATTAAAGAGACTTGAGCGAAACCAAGGCTCCAAAGTGTTCGCAAAGGACAAGTCTATTGGGCAAAGCCAGCTGACAACGCTGAAACGGGAAGATGGCAGCATAGCGTCGAGCAAAGCGGAGGTTTTAGGTGAGATCGAGAGGTTCTATGGACAGTTATACACTTCGATCGCAAAGCCCGTTGACAGCTTGGTAGGAGATCCAAGAGCCAATCTGTCCCGACATTATACCGAAGATATCCCGGACATCAGTCTGTACGAGATTAGGATGGCCCTGAAGCAGCTTAAGAACAACAAGGCGCCGGGCAAAGACGGAATCACTTCAGAGCTTCTGAGAGCGGGTGGAACACCGGTACTTAAAGTCCTCCAGAAGCTCTTTAATTCCGTCTTGTCCGAGGGCATAACGCCTGAAACATGGAATAGAGGCGAGGTGGTGCTGTTCTTCAAAAAAGGTGATAACAACCTATTGAAGAACTACAGACCCATCACGCTTCTGAGCCATGTCTATACGCTGTTTTCAAGGGTCATCACGAACCGTCTCGAACACAGACTTGATGACTTCCAGCCTCCCGAACAAGCCGGTTTCCGAAAAGGCTATAGTACCATAGACCACATCCATACGCTGCGGCAAGTTATACAGAAGACCGAAGAGTATGTAGTATGGGACAGGGATCCAAATTAAACAGCTGATGGCGTATGACTGCTTTATTCCATCTCATGCATATCTCCAAGTACCCACTTTATATTTATAAGCATACCCACTACATCTCCCTTCTTTTACAATGCCTAAACTAAGGTCTTTGAACTTGACTGTTAACCTATCATGCCATTTAATAATAGAACAAATCTAATACAATATATTGGTACACATAAGTAACAAAAGTATACATATATTACATGCCTCCTATCTTTCCCCTTATTATTAATATTTATTTACTTATTATGCTACTTATCTATTCGTACTACCTTATACATGAATAACAGTGCATCCATCTTTCGAAATTAAACAAATTATAAAAGTGGTATATAATTAAGAAGAAATCATGTTATACTCTAACAGTTATATTAGAGAAACAATAAAATGATCATAATTTTAATAATAGTAACTCAACCATTTAACTATACATCAAGTTACGTGTAATATTATTTTTCGAATATTAAATATTACATTTTAAGGAACAATGGAATTTAGACTGTGCGTCTCTAACTTAAAGTTCGAAATTGCTTAACATACACCTCACGTTTGTAAAGAATACAATGTTTTAGTGACATTAAGGAAAATTAATTAATTAATACCGTTGAGGCGGTTGTACAACTCTGCCACTTCAAGTTACATAATACCCATTAGACGAAGTCGATGGTTGCGGGTCGGGCCTGGTGGTCGCGGCACCGGTTGCCGGTCCCTGAAACTGGTCCCAGTCCAAATAACCCCGCGTATGGCCAGTGTTAGGTTGACTACGATTAGCTAACTCGCTGGTTGTGTCTGGGACTTTCAATATATGCTGACGGTTCCTTCTGTAAACTCCTCCATCGTTAGTTCGTAGCCAGTACGAACGACCGTCTTGAGCTTGACTAACTATTTGTGACTTAACCCACTCTTTATTTTGCTTCACGCGTACCGTATCATTTGGATTTAATTTTTGTAAGGGCCTAGTCCCACGATCATAATTTGATTTATAATTATTTATCCGTGCGGATCTCTCATCTTTAAATAAACGACGATCAATCGTGCGCGGTTTTAACAACGCATCTGTTACCGGTAAACGTGTTTTTAAACTTCGACTCATTAATAATTGAGCTGGAGAGTATGTTTCTCCTGTCACCGGTGAATTTCTGAAATTTAGTAAACCTAGGTACCAATCACTCCCTGTTTCATATGCTTTTATCATTAATCCCTTAATTGTGCGTACGTTGCGTTCCGCAAGACAATTCGATCTCGGGTACAAAGGTGAACTGGTAACATGGGCAAATTCCCATTGTTTACAAAACTCTTTAAACTCCATAGATGTAAATTGAGTCCCGTTGTCGGTGACCAATTTTTCTGGTATCCCGTGCCGACTAAACATTTGTTTAAGTGATTCAATTACGGTACCACTTTGTAAGTTATTTAAACAACTAATTTCAACAAACTTTGAAAAATAATCTACCACCAGTAAAAACTGTTTGCCTTTAAACTCAAAAATGTCACCCGCTAGTACTTGCCACGGGCGCTCGGGCACCTGGTGCGGCTGCAGCGGCTCGCGTGCGGGCGCCGCGCGGTGTCGCTGGCACGTCTCGCACGCTAGCACGGCGCGCTCCACGTCCCGGGCCATGCCGGGCCACCACATCACTCCGCGCGCTCGCCTCTGGCACTTATCCACCCCCAGGTGACCCTCATGAACTCGACGCACCATCTCTTTGCGCAACAAAGCCGGTATCACAATTCTCTCATTTCTAAATACAATACCGTTTACATCGTGAAGCTCGTCATGCACGTCCCAGTATAGCTTCACAATATCCTTGACCTCTCTTTTATTATTGGGCCACCCGTTATGATAGTATTCACAAATCGCCATCAGGACGGGGTCCCTCAATGTGTGCTCCTTTATTTTACCTAGCATTTCGGTTGTCGCCTCCACATTATTATATAACATGTTCACATGCACCACTACATCCTTACACACATCACTATCGACGCCCACCTCGCTAGGCGCTCTCGACAATGTGTCCGCAATAAACATCTCCTTTCCGGGCTTATAGCGAAGATCAATATTATAATGCTGCAATTTTAAAAGCATGCGCTGGAGGCGCGCCGGTGTTTCGTTAAGTGGTTTTCTCATGATAGCTTCCAGCGGCTTATGGTCGCTTTCCACACTAATCACATTATGCCCATAAATATATTGGTGAAATCGAGTGCACCCGAAAACCACTGCGAGCAGCTCTTTTTCGATTTGCGCCCAGCGCGTCTCCGCAGGCGTGAGCGTGCGCGCCGCATAGGCGACGGGCCGCCCGCCCTGCATCAGACAAGCGCCCAGGCCACGCGAACTCGCATCTACTGATACACACACTGCTTCGTGCGGCGAATAGTACGCTAATACTGGACTACTACTTATTTTTGACTTTAATTCTTTGAACGCGTTGTCATGAATGTGGAGCCACTCAAATTGAACATTTTTTGCTAATAGACTACGCAACGGAGCCGATATCTCTGAATATTGAGTTATGAATCTCGAAAGATAATTAGTAACCCCCAGAAACCGCTCGAGATCTTTCTTATCAGTGGGCTTTGGCAAGTTAACTATTGCCTTCACCCGACTATTATCTGGTTTCATACCATCGGCATTAAAACTGTGACCTAAAAAAATTATATCAGACACCTTGAATACACATTTATTTTTATTAAATTTGACCCCATTTAACACCGCCCGTCTCATAACCTCCTTTAGTCGACTATCGTGTTCCTGCTCAGTTTTTCCCCAGATCAAAATATCATCACAGTAAACCTCCACCCCCTCCATTTTAAATATTTTTGACATTTCGTTATGAAAGATTTCCGGGGCACAGTTAATTCCGAAGGGCATTCTAATGTACCTAAACCTACCCTCAGGAGTTGAAAACGTACAAAGCTTAGAACTTTCCTCATCTAATCGTAACATCCAGAAACCATTTTTAGCATCACATTTAGAGAAAAACTTAGCCCCCGAGAGATTACTGGTTATCTCTTCCAGAGTCGGAAGTAAAAAGTGACTTCGTTTTACCGCTTTGTTTAGATGTTTAGGATCTAAACATATACGAAGTTTATTATCTGGTTTTTCCACTACTACTATATTTGAAACCCAGTCTGTGGGACCATCCTCCCTTACAATTACACCCAACTTGACCATATTATCGAGTTTTTCCTTTAAACGAGGACGCAGCTTCAGGGGTATTTTTCGCGAACAGGCAACCACCGGCTGTACAGTCTTATCTAATTCTATTTTACATACTGTTGGCAAACACCCTATGCCATCAAATACTGATTCATCAATTTTAACTTCATTTATTTTCAAACTACTGTCAGTAGAATCACTAGTTCGGACAATAAGATTCAAATTGACACATGCTTTTAATCCCAGCAAATTATTACAATTCACCCGCAACACAAAAACTTTTTGTATTATTTTCCTATTGTTACATATCAACGACGCATTAAAATAACCTACTACCGGCAATCGCTGTTTGTCAATTTGTCTTAGTACAGTGTCACTTTTTCTTAAATTTTCCGTATTAAAACCTGCATTTAAATATGATTTTAATGATATTACCGTGGCGGCCGCACCACTGTCCAATTTAAAATTTATATCCACGCCATTCACACTTATCATTTCCGTCCACGACTCATCGGTACACTCGGCCGCATCAATATTAATATTGTACAAAATAAGCTCACCAAAGTCCTCGTTTACATCACCGTCCTCGTCACCGCCATCACCGCCGACCATCTCGCGGACTTGCGGCTGCACAGGTCGCACACGACAATACTTCGCGAAGTGTCCAACCCTATCACACCGATAGCACGAAACCCCCGATGCCGGACACCGGTCACTCACGCTATGCCTTAAGTCACACTTGTCGCACACATTATTTGAGTAATATTGTCGCGGCGCTTGGCGTTGAGACGCGCCGCGCACCTGGCCGCCGCGGGCGCCGCGGCCGCCGCGCCAGCGACCCCGAGCCGCGGGTGCACCTGCCGCCCGCGCTCCATCGCGCCACAAGCGCTCCATCGCGCCGCCGCCGCTCGTCGCTTGCTGCACACTGCAGCCCGCCGCTTGCTGACCCGCTCGCTCTGCCGCTCGACACCATGTTACCGCCTCCTCTAAACCTAACGACGTTTTTGCCAGTAATTTTTCTCTCATTTGTACATCTTTTAACCCACGAATAAGTTGCGTTAATATTAGGCTATTTTTTAAACTGTCAAAACTACAATTTTTGCTTTTCACTTTTAACACCCCTAAAAACTTATCAAAAGTCATGTCCTTCTGATACGTCTCAAAGAACATATGTCTTTCGTAATTTATATTTTTCTGTGGATCACAATAATCACTAAATTTTTTGCACAAAACGTCATAATTCGATTTTTCCGATTCGGCAACATCTAGTTCCTCATAAATTTCTCTGCCGTATTTTCCTATAACATGCATAAACAGTGCGCATTTCTCTGCATCCGAAACAGATGCCTTGTCTGAGGCAATCAAAAAATATTCAAACAACATTTTCCATTCTCGCCAATTGGTAGCCATATTGCCCTCTTGTTGCAAAGGAGCCGGCTGTTGAATAGCCGCGTACACACTTCTCGCACTCTCAGTTTTATCAACCATTGTATTACTATTACTCGTCCTTTACTATACACACAATTTAAGCACTTTTATGCACAAAGACGCACTTGAAAACCACACCTGACACCATGTAGTATGGGACAGGGATCCAAATTAAACAGCTGATGGCGTATGACTGCTATATTCCATCTCATGCATATCTCCAAGTACCCACTTTATATTTATAAGCATACCCACTACAGAGTATAACTTGCCATTATGCTTAGCGTTTGTGGACTATGAGAAAGCCTTCGATTCGGTGGAAACATGGGCGGTGCTTGAGTCTCTTCAGCGATGCCATATTGACTATCGGTACATCGAAGTGTTGAAGTGTTTGTATAATAACGCCACCATGTCGGTCCGAGTACAGGAGCAGAGCACGAGGGCGATTCCATTGCAAAGAGGCGTAAGGCAGGGAGACGTTATCTCTCCGAAACTGTTTACTGCCGTAATGGAAGACGCCTTCAAGCTCCTGGAATGGGAAGGACTTGGCATCAACATCAACGGCGAATACATCACTCACCTTCGGTTTGCCGACGATATCGTAGTCATGGCAAAGTCGATGGAGGAACTCAGCATGATGCTCGATGACCTCAACCGAGTTTCACAACGGGTGGGCTTGAAAATGAACATGGACAAGACGAAACTTATGTCAAATGCCATTGTTGTGCCCATCCCAGTCTCTGTTGGGAACTCGGTAATCGAAGTTGTTGACTCGTACATCTACCTAGGACAAGTAGTCCAATTAGGTAGGTCCAACTTCGAGAAAGAGGTCAACCGCCGAATCCAACTCGGTTGGGCAGCGTTCGGGAAACTACGTAATGTCTTTTCGTCCGACATACCTCAGTGCCTCAAGACGAAAGTCTTTAATCAATGTGTGTTACCAGTGATGACTTACGGCTCCGAAACGTGGTCTTTCACTATCGGCCTCATCTCAAAACTCAAAGTCGCTCAACGAGCTATGGAGAGGGCTATGCTCGGAGTTTCTCTACGTGATCGAATCAGAAATGAGGAGATCCGTAGACGAACTAAAGTCACCGACATAGCCCACCGGATTAGCAAGCTGAAGTGGCAATGGGCAGGCCACATTGCACGCAGAGAAGATGGCCGATGGGGTCGAAATGTGCTCGAGTAGAGACCACGGACTAGCAAGCGCAGCGTAGGACGTCCACCCACAAGATGGACAGACGATCTTGTTAAGGTCGCCGGAAGACGCTGGATGCGGGTCGCTTCCAACCGGCACGTATGGAGGTCCAAGGGGGAGGCCTATGTTCAGCAGTGGACGTCTTATGGCTGAGATGATGATGATGATGATGATTTATGTGTAAGATTTGTTTTTGCTATGAGTCATACTTTTCAAATTATTAACGAAAAAATAAAAACAAGGAACCTTAGAATTTATTATAATTAACTTTCCCTCTTTATTATCTTTTTAAATATTGATCCCTGCTAAAAATGTACTGAATCTTTTTTATTGAAAATTTTGTGTAGATTATTAGTTCATTTTTTTTATATTGGCCACCGTTTACGAGTTATTTACGAAAAACTAAAAAAAGGGACCTTTAATATCACATATCTCACTTCCAGTCAAGAATTCGATCAAGCAACCGGCAGATTCGGATTCAGCGGGGTCTAATTAGGTTAAAAAACCCGGTTGCCAAAAAGTAATATGTTTTGCCAGTAGAAATCGATTTTTACAAAAATGTGACCAGTCTAAATTATTCAATTTGATTAATTTTATAGCCTTTTAAAATATGTTTACACAATATATCAATCGTGACTGAATTCCGGATTGGTTAGATGGGTGTGTGCCTTTGCTGCCCAACTTGTTATAAAATGACAATATGACGGACGAATGTCTGAAATGTCACCGTATTTAAGAATTATTTTGCTTTTCTTCGTGAGTATGTTGAAAAACATTGTGTGTATAACATATTTGCATATTTATACTGTGATTACCCATTTTATGAAACGTCCGCTAAACTAGCACAGGTCCGACGCTGACAGTGGTCACGGGCGTACTGGCGTGAGGAATAGGCGCAAGGTATTGCCGCGTAGGGTGTAATTTAGTAGGCAAAATGTTGAATTCATCAAATGATGAATGAAAAAATTAACGTATCGATAAAAGGACAAGCAATAATGAAGATTTACTTAAAAGCTATCGACTGAAGTAAGTTTCATATACATTTTCGTCCTAGTACTTCTAACATAAGGAAATAAAGACAGTGTTAGGCATGTTTTCAACTTAAGATTCTATCGAGAAAATAATGAGCCGTCGTGTTTCTGACAAGCAATAACGTAGTTCAAGGACTGAAGTTATACATACTAGAAAATAATGCATGAAATCCTTGTAAAAGTCTGTAAATATGGTGACAAAAAAGTGCATTTTACTACACACCGCGCCTTAATGTAGACAATTTGATGTAGATTACTTATGTGTCAGAACATTTATTGCTACAAGTCACCGTATACGAGTTATTTATAAAAAACTACAAAGGGACCTTAAACCCGATGACTGATCAGTTCATCAGCGTCACATAACATAAATTGACCTCCGCATTGGATAGACAGCAACATTGAATGTTCCAGTAATCAAAGAAACTTAATTGCTAAATTGGAAATAAAAATAACTAAAATGGGCCAGAATCACCAATTTTAAACTACTACGTTTAGTGCTCATCGATGTTAGTGTCGTAAGCGCCATCGACAATAAGGTCCCTTTTCATAGATAATACCACAATTGACAATTGTGACATACAATCGAGTTGAAATACCCTTGTTAACTAAGCTGACTATATGTATAATAATAACATATGTTACCGTTGTCTCCTCGGGAGCTGTATTGTGACACGTGACGTCATATTACTTAGTTACGATTTATAGGCCGAGAACTGGCAATTGTTTGAGGCAGTTCGTTGGATGTATACAGGTTGGAACATTTCTAGAGACTGAGCTGGAAGGATAGTGTTATCTAAGTGATTTACAATCGAGTTATTATAATCGTAAAGCTGGTTTAAAAATTAAAAAGAAATGATTAAAATTAAATATTTTTATATCAGTGACAACCCTACCACTACAAAAGTTATTTACATTTTAAATTGACACATGTCATTAACTTGGCTTTAAGGTGACAGTCCATTTCCAACGACAGCAGCACTACCATTCATTTTACTATGGAAATTGACAATAACACCGACGCGTTCGTACTAGTAGTGCAGCTGCGGTCAGAAATGGAATGTTACCCTTACATTCGATGCTCGGATTTACTTGCTAGGGTTGAAACATGCAGATTTTTGCACTAATGTTTACCAAACTGTATCTCAGAAACGGTTAGAAATATTAACGTGATTAATAAGTAAAAAATAAAGTAGGTAGCCTAAACAATTCCCCGTTTGCATAAATTGCTTCTGCGTCTGTTAAAGACATATTAAATTGAAATAGAATCTTTAAATAAGTATGTGTCTAATCTTAATTTAGAGCGTGTTTTCAGTTCACTAGGCGGATGGATAACGCAACACTCGAAAGAACTATTATCGTCACTTTATTATTAAATTATTTATATTTTGAATATGTAAAACATAGATGGTCAAGCAAATCTTGTCAGTATAGAAAAAGGCGCGAAATTCAAATTTTCTATGAGATGATATCTCTTCGCGCCTACATTTTTCAAATTTGCCTCCTTTTTCTACTGACAAGATCTGCTTGACCAACTATATAAATAATTTAACATCTTTCTTTTGACAAACTGATCTTGACACTTTTTTTTTATTTGAGTCTTCTTAATTCAAATGTGGCTAAGTCATTTTTTGACGAATGCACCATAGAGGTTGCACATTAAAGGTGGAGGTTCGCGCCGCGACAGAGACAAGCGACCGAGACAGAAGACCGCGACCGCGGAGACCGCGACCATCACTTGACCATAGGCAACATAATAAGCGACAGTTCGCGCCGAGACGGAGACAGGCGACAGAGACGCGAGAGGTCTCTGTGTGCGAACCTCCACCTTAACATCTAAAAATATGTAATATTCATATTTGCCTCCGTCTCTCGCACTACAAGTAGTACAAGGTACGTGTACGTACATGTGCGACGCGGTTAGCATAGTCGATTTGCTGTGATAATTCGTAGCTAACTTAGACGTCTGTCGGTGGCGTGTTAAATTCAATTAGAGCTAAGATTTGGTAAATAACTGAAATTCTAATACATATTGTATGATTTAACATGTATACATTGTATTTGAAAAACACCGCAAAAATAATGTGTTGTGTGTTGTTTTGAGGAATACAACTCGTATTTTACGAGACTGATCACTAATAGACCTTCCTGCGAAGTATTATAAGCCCAGAGTCCTTTATTAAGTATTTCTAACCGCAATAGAAAGAAGGCGCTAGTTTATGATTTATGTACCTAACCCAATGTAAAATAATGTGATAATAGTTCATCAATTTCTATCCTTTGAAAATGTACGTATCGTGGTTTTCTTAATTAAATCTATATTTTTCCTACGAAGCCTATCTTTAAATTACATACCTACAGTCCACACCTCTCCACCTGATCGCGGCCAAGGGCTCTCCATATGATATTTTGATATTTTTGTAAAACATTAAAATTCTTTGAAGATGACTCGAGTCTTTACAAGAGACTCAGGTCTCTAACAAGTTGAAAAGTACCTGAATTTAGACTTAATTAGAAGAGCGCGAAAAATTGAGTCGAGTCTTAAAACAAAGGACTCAAAGGACTCGAGTCTAACACTATTATTAACCTCACAGTCCTATAAGATTGACGTCATCAAACATCTAACTATCGTCACAAAGCGTTATGTCGAAATTCATTAACATTTGTGCCATTTTTAACCAAAAGGGTACTTATTGTCAGTTGTCAATAAGGCACTATTTCCATAAAGCTTCAAATTGAAATCAAGCTTATCGACAACCAACATTGTGGTACCTTTTAGTTGAAAACGTCACATTTCTTTCCATATCTTTCCCAACATCCTATAGCATGACGACATGCTTTTTAAGTGTGCATCTAAACTTCTTACACATAAAGATGAATTTCCATTGATGTTTACTAGTAGGTGAAGATGATTTTAGGGTTCCGCAGTAAGCAAACATTAATCTTAAGCAAATGGAAATAGAGGCAAATTGGACTCCTAATGAGCACTTACATATGCGAAGTAACTAATTGATATTTTCCCATCAAACATCGTGACGGGTCTGTTTTCATAACGATAAACCGAAATAGGGATTAATGATGGGTTTTTGATATAACTATACATATGTGAACATATACCGGGTGTGGCCTGTAACATAGTAAAATGGTGGTAGAACTCTTATAACTACCAAAAATATATATAACTCCGTATAAGACAAATATAGTCTAAGAAAAAAAACGTGCCACCGAAAATCAAGAAAATTTATGCTCGAAAAGATGGCGCCATAGCTTTGGCCTATACTCGGGTAGATGGCGACACCGTAAGTTATTTAACAATTTTAAAATATATCAGTGAAAGAACAAGGATCTAAGTCAAATGGCGTTCTGAAAGTTTTAATCCTGTGTCGAAAGATGGCAGTAAATTTACGGTGACTTCAAAATTTACTTTGACAATACGCCTCTTTACTAAATTCTCTGTTACTTTTCAACAGGTTCAGTCAAATAAAATTATGGTAACGGATTATTTTGCGTATTTAATTATATCCTGCTTAGGTACGGTGACAGCCGTCATCTCCATATAATTTATAACCTTAAAATGCAAAATATGTATTAAGATAACAGCTATCAAGTTATCAACCGCATGCAAGTAATGTGAAAAATATTAAAATACTATTATAACTTTCATATCAACGGCTTCACCGTATTAGTATAGAAATAAAATTAAAATCCATAAAAAACTAACACAATAGAGTATTTGACTACTAGTCAAATCAGTTTCTTTTTTCGAACTGCCAAAACGATTTTGCTTCTATGGAATTTGTATGAAACACTAGGATGTGACGTCACAATCAAATTACCTACTCTTTATAGTTTTATACGGGTTAAAAATAGCAATTGTGTCTAAAAATAACTGCTGTCTACGTTTCTCTATAAATTTTCTGGTGCTTTATTTCATGCATGGTGTAAAATAATTTATTTTAAATACAGTCAAATACCCTATTATTATCAGAAATTCTGTTTTATAATGATTATAATGAAACACGGGGCCACGTTTATCCAATCTATAGATTACTCGAGGGAGTTGTACAAGTAATGCTAATTAGCTACAGAACAATAGCAATAGCCTAATTAAACCGTCTAGAAATACATCTGCTTACTCCCCTAAGTATTCTATAAATGCATTGTTATAAATTTTACAAGCTAGTGCTCTATTCGAGAATAATTCTTGTTTCTTCAAAAGAAGTTAATAATGAAACTATACTGGTGTCTCTGTGAAGGAAAACATCGTGAGGAAACCGGACTAATCCCAATAAGGCCTAGTTTGCTTTCTGGGTTGAAAGGTCAGATTTCAGTCAGGTCAGCTTTTGTAAAAAAAAGCGGACCCCAAGCTCCCATGAGCCGTGGCAAAATGCCGGGACAACGCGAGGAAGATGACTGGTGTCTCTGTAAGCTATAGACCTCGAGATTCAAGACTCCGCCATTTTGAATATTTCCGAAAACTGAATAAAAAAAAAATCTATGTAATTAGCCATTCTGCCCACAATAACGGGACTCGGTTGAGAAACGCCACCTGTAGACTAGAACATTCTGTCATACCAAGGTCTTTTTTTGCGAATCGGTACTAAGCTTTCTGATCATGCATTGCAAAAAAACCTTAATCGAATTTAATTGTACTTACTGTACCTGTACAAACGTTGGCTTTTACAAGAAAACAACACAAATTCTGTGCTATTAGAAGTATTAGAACAAATTAAATATTTCAGAACCTTTTCACTTGGTCACTTTTTCTTAGTATACTTATGACATTTCTGTGGTGCAAAATAAAAACTAACTTAAAAAAAAGATAATACTCTCAGGATCAAATGAATGCTCCAATTTTCACCTAGATTTAAATATGATATAAAATTCCAAGATTTTATCTAGGCTTTTACAAAGACTATCCAGTCTTTGTGCACAAACATCTCTGTGGAATATTAACAAGAATGTTCGTGATTTTATATTTATAATAAAACCTTTTTCAGGTGAATAAATTGAATTCGGGCAGATCAGACGGACAAAGGGGACACTTTGCTTAAAATGTTGGAGTGCGCTGTGCGAGAGTAGATATGTAGATGACGAAGGGTTCTGTATAAGTTTTATTTGAAATTATTATTCAGAGTCCACTGTGTCCCACTGCTGGCCAAGGGCCTCCCCCCTCTTTTTCCACTCGTTTGATTTAGTCCTATATCTGGTCAGCCTCTCAAAAAGGAGTCCAAATCAAGTCTAATTTTAATTAAGTCTACAGGCAATTAGCTAAGTCTACCCATCTATGTTTTAAGGGAGTTCCCTCTGCCAACAAACTGCCCTGCAGTTTGGCAGAAGAAAAAAAATGGTATAATAGGGTTTATTTCATCTGAATAAATGTTTTTTTTTTAACAATGATGTAGGCATGTGCGTGACATATTTGAATGGGTGTTATGAGATATGGCGATCAAAAGACAATATATTTTGAATTCTGAGTATCGTTGAAATACGATCAATAATATTAAGCATAACATAGTAAAGCCAAATCCTGTGATTAGGGTACGTAACACGAAGCCTGTAAATAGTTTCAATTCTACTTAGGGCCACTTGCACGATCCCACTAACCCGGGGTTAACCGGTTAAACCGTTAACTTAGTGTCAAATTGTACCTACTGGTAACCATGAAACTCCACAGGTTTAACCGGTTAACACCGGGTAACGAAACTTATGTAAAGAAGTGTCATTTGACTCCGCTCCGCTCCGGGCATGCACGCTCGAAGGATGACTCACGCTAGACCGGGCCGGGGCCGCGGCGGAGCTTCCGGCGCTTCGTTTTCTATTGAAAGCGCCATGTGATCACCGATCAGCCGTTATAGAAAATGACATGTCGGACGTCTCGGCCCGGGCCCGGCCTAGCGTGAGTCATCCTTGATGCTGGCCTCAGCGTCAAGCGTACTCGCTCGTAGCGTGCGTTCCGTAGCTCTCAGATGAGGTCGTACTGAGAGGAACCCTAAAAAAAGGTTGCTTATTGGGTCTAATGCAGGGCCGCCGGGGCTAAAGCGATTTGTAACGCGGTCGCCACCAAAATAGAACCGACGGGAAGTAGGTACTCAATTCCGAAGTGTAGTTCAATCAGGGAAACTGGAATAAAATTACTTCCTTTTGAACGCCACAGACGGCGATTGACGTCAACGCAAAATCGTGACAACGACGCTAAACACGGCAGTTGACGTCGATCGTTTTTTGAAGAAAATCTACTGAAAAACACCCCACTTTTAGGTTGGCATTATTTATTCAGAAAACTAAATTTTACCCCCGCGCCGTCAGTGGCACGGCAAATGGATGCGCCGTTTGACGTTCAAAAGGTTAAATAAATAAATAGAAACTTGAAGTGTGAAAAGGGCGCAGTGATAATGTTACAGTTACAAGCGACCGTAGGTTTAGATACTTGCTTACCATCAGGCAGTCTTAACGCTTGTTTGCTACCGTTGTGGTACAAAATTGGAATACGACATGAACATTGAACACTTACAAGTACAATTATTTGGAAATTGGAATCAATTTCGGTTCCTTATCATGTTACGATTTTAACAACAACAAACTTTTCTTTTGTTTCAGGTAACATGAAGATAAGATATTTAAGGCGCCGCGAGTTCAGGCCCCGTAGACAACATGCCAATCGCTAATGCTCCGTAGCGAACGAAACGCAACTGTCACTGTCACACTAATATGGAAGAGTGATAGAGAGACACAAAGCGATTCGATAGCGAAGCGCAAGCGATTGTCACCTTGGCTAGACCGCCAGGTCCTTCGTCGAAAGCAGGTCGCTGAGTACTGAGCGGACGGCCGTGCGTGCCTGGTGTCGCTGACCTTATTGTTATTGAAATGTAATTTTTATTTAGTTTTAACCAGGGATGTAACGGATGTGGTTTTATCGGAACCGAAAACGGAAACAGATGTTTTCAATTTAGTTTAACGGAACCGAAAACGGAAAAGGAACCGAAAACGGAAACGGAACCGGAACCATAATCGGAGCCTGACTTTTTAACGATGTAGTCGTTTTCCCCTTTCTAGAATAAACCTTCAGACAAAGTTTACACTTAGCCGTGTCCCCACTAACTTCATCAAAATAGTTCCAAATCGAACTTGATTTCGGCTTCATTGTGCGTTTTTTTACACACTAACATTCACCACACACACTACACACAGTCAGTAGTCAGTACACAACAGAACACAACCGATTTTAATTTTAATAACACGAATAAAACAAAGTATACAAACAAACAACAATAGCACGTGGCAAGCGGGGCGATGAGCGAATGACTGGTATGAACCTGTTTGTTTTTGATGTACGCTGCCGCCGCGCGAAGCATTGACATCCGTTTTAACTTCCGTTTCAAACATAACGGAACCGGAACAGATACGGATGTGTAATACCAAACGGAAGTTCCGCCTTAACGGAAACGGAACCGGAGCTCCGTAACATCCCTGGTTTTAACCAAAAAAAGTAATCGATGAGATGAGCAGTTTTAAAAGTGCAAAAATAGTTAGGTATGCAAAATTTTAACCTTTTCGACGCCGTGTCAAATACAAAAGCTGTCACCCGGACGCCACGTCACCGAAGTGTCAAAACTGAAATTGAACTCTATGCATATGCACGTAGGTCTATGTTGCTCTGTGGTATGTGACCGATTAATCGGTCTTTGGCGTTGAACCTGCGGTGCGGATATATCGGTCATTGGGTTAATGGAGCGGTAACGCATATATGTACTTAAAAACGGATAATATTTTATTTCATCCTTTTTGAAGTCGGTTTTCTTTTTTTTTTGTAAAAGTTTTTATTTTTCCATTTTTAGTTTTAAGGCATTGTTAAAAGCTTATGAGTGACGTGAGACGCATGAATGAAAAGCGTAATAATGCGTATCACTAAATTCGAACTCATTCCTGTCACTACACAAACACAAAATCCATCCTCCGCCCCGCCACTGACCCAATCCCTCAACCCCCCGATTACTCAACCTCACAGCACATCAACCCCTGATCACGGAACCACTCGACGTTATGTTACGTTTGCGAATATGTAGTAGTGTCAAACTCGTGGTAGGGCTACAGTTGTACTTCATCAAATAGGTGATTTTGCTTAAGTTCAAACGAAAAAAGAATTAGTCAAATCGGACCACGGGTTCCGGAGTAATCTACATTTATAAAATCATCATCATTATCATCAACAATCATCATCATCAGGTCCACTCCATAAAATTAGTGGTTTTCAAGAGGAAATGCTTGATTTGCGTAAGACAATACCCACATCACCACACATGTGCCTTTAAAAATTGAGGAGTTCCCTCAATTCTTCATGGATCCCATCATCAGAACAGCACCAGATTAATATGGGACGCCCTTGGAGGCAATTCCCTTCAAACAAAAAAAAGAATTGCTCAAATCGGACCACGGATCTTGGAGTAATCGCTGAACGACTTCCATTTTAAGAAATCGTCATGATTATCATCATCATCAGGTGCACTTCATCAAATTGGTGGTTTTCGGGAGAAAATGCTCGAGTTGCTTAAGAAAACACCCAAATCACCATGCATGTGCCTTTAAAAATTGAGGAGTTCCCTCAATTCCTCATGGATCCCATCATCAGAACAGAACCAAATTAAAATGGGACCAACTCGGAGGTAGCTTCTTTCAAACAAAAAAAGAATTACTCAAATCGGACTACGGATGTCGGAGTAATCGGTGAACGTACATAGAAAAAAAAATATAGCCACAACCGAATACAGAACCTCCTCCTTCTATGAAATTGCAGTCGGTTAAAAAGCGCTACGATTTTTCAAAAACTGGACGTACTGCACCTTAAGATGTGGACATACTGAACATACTTCAAGTCACGTTGGCTAACAACATTTGTGACGTTCCACGGGAAAAGGTACCTTATGAGGGTTTCTAGTTTCGGAGATATTAAATGTTTTGTAAAGAGGTGAAAAAATGCTAAATTTTTTTTTATTGTGTGATCTGAAACCTTAATGCGTAACGTTTGTTTACCTGTTTTTATTTTTGTTATAAGTTAGTTATAAGCCTAGTAATGTCGTCTCAAAGTTTAGTAGAAAAGGTACCTTATGGAAAAAAGATTGAAAATTCCCAAAAAAACTAGTCAATACGGGAAAAGAAGTTTGGTAGAGAACTGTATTAGCATTCTGCAAAACTAATTTGATAATTTCAGTTCTGGTTGGGGCGCCTCGCAAATATTATAACCGTACATTGACCGACATCACAAATCCAAGTAGACTGCTATTATACCAAAGTTACTCTCGTCAAGTCTTTCTTAACTAGAATGATCTTCATTTGGTTTGGTCGCATGCAGTAAATCAGCCATTGGTTTGCTGAAAAATGCCAATACCCGACGCATTACCTTATGGAATATCTGAGGTCATTGAACCTCAATGCCGCTCATCTTCAATAGCAACCGAAATATATTATTGATAAGAAATAGACGATTTATACCATTACCAAAATATTATTAGTTTATCCTAACTGTTCCATCATCATGCCTCATCATGTAACTTGACCACAAGGTACCTTTTCATTACATACAAATTATTGGTCTTTTTTAAGATTATTATGACGAAGAACTAATTAAATTTGGGGCAGTTTAATGTAAATTAATATTTTCTATTCATAAAAGATAAACTGTAATATGATTGATATTTTGTAGTGATGTATTATTAGATTTATTTCCATAAGGTACCTTTTCGTAAATGTATGGAGCAAATACTGTTATTGTTATGTAAGTTTAAAGTGGCATAAGGGGTTAAATATAGTATTTAGTTGGGGTTTTAGGATTTATTTCATTTGAATGACAGAATTTCTTTCATATGTGCTCAGAAAAATTGATTGTGTGTCACATTAAAAGTAAAAATATTCAATTTTGTGATTTTATATGAAAAAGTCAGAAAATACATTTTCACCTCTAAATCGGTATTGTTTTTTGCTTAAACTGTCTGTCAGTGTCGTTTTCTAATAGATAAAATTGAAATCTTGCGAGCTCATTGCAATCACTCGTGAAAATGAAATAAAACTTTATTTTCAAGAGATTGGTTAGTATACACATAAATCAGTCGATATCAAAAGTTTCTATTTGCATTACAGAACAAGTCGCAATATTTTTTTAATCTCAGATATATAAGGTATTATTATTTGTAGTCAACTATGTAACTTACTTCAGGAACATAGTTTTTTAGGCGGCTAAACTTAAAACTTCTCTATCGTAAAGTTGCTCATTTCACAACATTATTTTCAAAAAATCATATCTCTGTAACTACGCAACCTAGAAGGTTGATCTTTTATGTTATCGATAGCTTATTTATTGTAGATTACTGGGGTATGCATAACTCCATACCCGCCATAAGGTACCTTTGACCGTGGGACGTCACATTTTATTGCAAATCGCATCACACTTCTACTAGTATACGCTGGTCACGCAATGTGTGGGTGTGTCCAAGCCATTATACACCTTATATACTTCGTGTTAAAGTGCTAATATCGGAACTTAATCTTATCTTATGTCCAAATGTGACTCAGAGTTGTTAAAGATGTCATAGATCTTTGATAAGAAGTAACGGTAACCACAATCATGTCGTCTAGAGACTTGGATTTTGGCACGTACCTATTACGACAAAGAATATGCCAGTAGGTACCTAGCCATATGCCGGATACCGGATAGTAGCCGAATATCCGGTGCATCTCTAGTAATTATCTAAACTTATCCGTCAAGTTACGTGGTAGGCACAGACAGAGATGGCGGGATGACCTGGACGCATATCACAACGACTGGCCGGAGATAGCTCAAAACCGAGACGAATGGAAATCGAGGGGGGAGGCCTTTGCCCAGCAGTGGGGCACTGTATCATCAAATCATCATATCAGCCAGAGGACTCCACTGCTGGACCTCCGCCTCGGCCTCCCCCAAAGAGTGCTTCAATGACCGGTCTTGCGCCACCCGCATCCAGCGGACTCCCGCGACCTTTACCAGGTCGTCAGTCCACCTTGTGGGGGGTCTACCCACGCTGCGCCTTCCGGTACGTGGTCGTCACTCGAGAACCTTTCCGCCCCAATAGCCATCGGTTCTACGTGCAATGTGCCCCGCCCACTGCCACTTAAGTTTAGCGATTCGGAGGGCTACATCGGTTATTTGGTTCTGCTGCGGATGGCCTCATTTCTGATGCGATCACGCAGACAGACTCCCAGCATAGCTCTCTCCATTACCTTTTGGGTGACTTTGAGCCTTCTTATGACACTGTATAGGCTTATAATGATAATAATAAATCTCTCAATTTACCTCTTACGGTACAATGCAATGTATTTCAACAAGCCATTCTCCGAACTGGCTTATAATGAAAACGGAGGCTGCACTGCATTTTTGATGAGTTCCTTCGCAAGGCCACATTAAATATTTAGCAACCGTGTAGCTCTCAACTTGGGCCGGCTAACATGCATGGTAACTATGTTATACGCAGTATATAATAATATGTTTAGTATTATTTAGATTTAGATATTTGGAAAATCTTCGAGGTCAAGGAGAAAATGGTACCTGGCTCCGTAGACAACATGCTAATCGCTATCGCACCATAGCGAACGAAACGCAACTGTCACTGTCACGAATATGGAAGAGCGATAGAGAGACACAAAGCGATTCGATGGCGAAGCCGCCTGTTCATGTTAAGCGGCTTGGCTACGAAGATTGTAACGAACCGCTTCTGATATTTAGGTGCAGTGGCGGATTTGCCCTAAGGCCCAGTAGGCCCGGGCGTAGAGCGGCAAGATATTAGGGGCGGCAGCAAGGCGGCAGTCTATATAATGGTGCTGAGAAAGGGGCGGCTAGTAGTTACTAGCCGCCCCTTTCTCAGCACCATCATTTCAGCACCACCTTTCTCAGGGGTTGGGGCCTAGGGCGGCCAACACTGCAAATCCGCCACTGTTTGGGTGCCCGTAAAGCATCGCGCGATTAACTTTCTTAGCGCCACTTGCACCATCCCAAAAACCCGGGGTTAACCGGTTAAACCTGGAGTTACCATGGTTACCAGTACAATGGTGCAAGCCCTTAGATTTTCTCACCCTTATTAAACCCTTAGTATGCTCTTGTCAAAAAATTGCTACTGAATGATACGGGATACGAAAGGTTAATATTATATCTAAATGAGAAAGTAAACTGTCTTATCTGTCTGTTTCTGTTATCTCTTCAAGCGTAAACTGCTAAACCGTTTTAGATGAAATTTGGTATGGATATTAAGGATTTAAGGTTCGGGGAAGGACAACGGATAGTTTTTATCAATCATCATTATCATGCCACGTATAGACGAAGTCGTGGGCAAAAGCTAGTGCTAAATAATTATTAAGTAACAAATTGAATTGAAATATAATCACATCACACATGTGTGAACTTCAATAGGCCTGATAGTTTAGCCTATGTCCACTACTGGACATAGGCCTCCCCCAAAGAGTGCCACAATGACCGGTCTTGCGCCACCCGCATCCAGCGGCCCGAGGGGCCCACAGATTACCAGATCGCCGCGCCGGACGATATCAGCCTGTCAGTTGTTCGGAGCTGTCAAATTTTGCTTCTAACTGACAGGCCGATATCGTCCGGCGAACTGGTAATCAGTGGGCCCCTTTAAGAACGTCGAGTAATAATTCCTAATTTGAACGGGGAACTTTCTAAGTGATATAACTTGCAAGAGAATTTTCTCATGAAAGTTTCCAGAAATTTACGGAAATTTTGAGAATGTTCTGCAAGTTGCACATTGTTATTTCAGAGCTAGTCCTCGCTTGAGAACACCTGCAATAATATCTTAACACGAAGTAGGTCAGAGAAGTCCGCATAAAGGTAGGTACATACCTACAATACTTACAATACAAAATCTCTTATTTCACACCTTAAGGCCAGGCCACACCGGATGCGTGTGCGTAGACGTGCACGTGCCCGTACGCGTCCCGCTGCGTTGTAGAATACGAATTTCCATAAGAGATGACACACCGCTTGCGTGACGTGTGCGTGACGTGCGCGTACGCGTGACTTGCACGCAACGCAGCTCCGACGAGACAAACCGGCTGCGTGCTGCGTGCACGCCTGCACGCAGCAGAGCGGCAACGTCGCTTGGTTGCGTGCAGTGATGACGTTGTGTTAAACGGTGTTCCCTATGAGAGGGCGAACCGAGCTGGTTCGGACACGCACAGCTCGGTGCTGCATAGGTGCTGTGCGTGTACACGCGCAGCTCGCTTGTATTTATTTACAACTCGGCCGGTGCACGTGCTGGTTTTTAATATGGATTCAGTGATAAAGGAGAACCTAATTAATATCGGTCGTCAATACGAATGTATATTACAACATTTAGCACAAAGATTACAAAAAACAAGTCATATAAAAATTTACTGTGGCCTATGGGAATGTTAGGTAGTAACGGTACTTACTATTGGAAAACGAGGTTGGTATACGATGATTATTAGATACGACATTAGTAGGTACGATGCAAGGGCATTAATGCACTGCCTTCCAAGTTTTGGCTTGTTACTTCTATATTTTCGGGCGAGTTTTGACTAGTTATCAGTTCATTCGAGATCATTCGCATCATGTCACCGTGTATAATTTTGTCAAAATTGTTCAAAGATAAAAAATAGTTTATTCAAGTAGGCATATTACAATGCGCTTATGAACGTCAAACATGATGTAACGTCGCAGGAGTATTTTATTTAACTGCACGCACGACTGAGCTGCAGCGTGCGCCTGCGTGACGTATGCAGCACACTGCGTGGCGTGCGTTGCGTGACGTGCGCGGCACCCGGTGTGACAGGGGTGCTGTGCACGTCTACGTTTACGTCGACGCACACGTGCTGCGCACGCAAGCGGTGTGGCTCGGCCTTTAATGAAATACATACATACAATAAAAATACTGAGAATACAATCAGGTACAGATAAAAGAGGCTGTCTTGTCGCTAAAAAGCGATCTCTCCCAGCAGGCGTATTATGGATTGTATTATCGACGTGATAAAATAAGTGACACTTTTAAAAAGAAACGAGAAAGGTAACAATAAAATTTACCACATGTGAAACTTTCTAGGTGAATTCTGAATTCTGATTTCGTATCATAGTACGCCATCAGATATAACGGAGCGGCCAAGGTGCTCAAAATTATCTGAACACGCACTCTAGCGCCTTGAAAGTAGAGGCGTGTTCACATATTTGTGAGCACGTCGACCGCTCCGATATATCTGATGGCGAATGTACCTAAATGCTTTCCCAAGTGAGTTATCGAATCGAGACATTCACAACAATAATAATTTAAACATTTCATAATTTTCTAACTAAAGCAAGGATAACAAAAAGAAGACATGAACGTAATTTTAAATTGTAATTTCGCTAGCCGACAATTCTGCTCGAAATCACAAAAGAAACCAAGCCTAACGGTATTGTCACAATCATAATGTTGACAGCATAAACATATAATAATCTGCATCATCTTGTCACATAACTATGACCATTTTAGCAATCTTCCCTGTCACTTTAAAAGCAAGACTTAGACGTTTCTTTAAGGTTGGAAATCGCTTGGGCGGTGGTAGAGGTTATTTCTCGTTCCCGTGACGGGTATGTTGTATATATGCATTGTACAGTAATCGCTGCTTTGTGGCGTTATATTGTGGGGCTCGCTCGTTCGCTCTAAAGTGTTGGAGACGCTAAATAGTTTTATGTTGAACATGGCTAATGTATGTTCGAGTTTACACCAAGTTTAGTTAAACGGGGATTTTTGGGAAAAGATGTTTATTAAGTTACAATGGAACGTTTTAGATTTAAATTGTGTATATGTGGTGTTTTTAGTTCTGATCGTACGCTTGCCTAAATTTAAGACAGTCAGACACTATTTCTACAGCTCGTAATGATAAGGAAAGCCAGTTTCGGCTTTCCTACGATATGAAGTGATGCCATTAGTATATTTATAAGTCAGAAAATACAGATTACAGACACAGGTACAACACACCATTACCAATATTACTATCATGCCTATGCTTAAACTTTCAGTATCCACACCTACCAAAACTGGTAATAGTATTTTTATAACATTTCGCTAGAAAACTGCTCATCATTTTAGTCGTAAGCTATTTGAGTAGCGAAATTGAAAGATTAGAGGGAGGCCAATGAAAAGACAGAAAAATAAACGGGGTGAATAAAAATAACCCTAAATTTCAAAGAATTATCTCAACATTTTCTTATGTTAAATAGAAACTAAGAATAGTATTCTAAAAACCGGCCAATTGTGAATCAGACTCGCGCACAAAGGGTTCCGTAACTTTCGTACCATTACGCAAAAAAACGGCAAAAAAATCACGTTTGGTGTTCCCATACAACAAATATTTATTTTATTCTGTTTTTAGTATTTGTTGTTATAGCGGCAACAGAAATACATCATCTGTGAAAATTTCAACTGTCTAGCTATCACGGTTCATGAGATACAGCTTGGTGACAGACAGACAGACGGACAGAGGAGTCTTAGTAATAGGGACCCCTTTTTAGCCTTCGGGTACGGAACCCTAAAAACACTTGTTCTTACAAGACTGAGAACATAGATAGAAAGAACGCAATCAGTGGAAGTGTTACAAATAACAGTGAACGCGGTGATAAAATCCGCGTTACGAGAATAAACCTAGCCGATTTACTGGTGGCCCTTCGATTCCGGCTGTCATACAAGTAAAGGATGCGCTAGACCGGACCGGGCCCGGGCCGAAGCGTCCGACATGTCATTTTCTATGACGGCTGATCGGTGATCACGTGGTGCTTTCCATAGAAAAGCTACCGCGTCGCGTCGGAAGCTCCGACGCGGCCCCGGCCCGGTCTACCGTAAGTCATCCTTAATATCGACTAACGGGGCGTCTCCTGTGGTGTGGCTAATAGTGGCTACCACCAGTTTGGCACTGACATAAACGCTAGCGTGAACGTAACTTACTTTCTATGCATCTCACTCATACTGACATATTAGTGCGAGCGAGATGTATAGAAAGTAAATTATGTAGACGTTGGCATATATGTCACTGTTGACACTGTCAGTGACTCGTGATACGGGTATATACTGTACGTTGAGCCTGTGAGTTTGTATGGCAGCCTGCACCTAAGAATTCCCTTAAACCGCCCAATCGTAAACGTAACCTAAACGCGGCCAACCTGCAAATTCACCCCGCCGTAAAACCGCACTCGAATTTATACAAATCTAATCAGAATTAACTCTGTTCTTTTGTTTTTTTTAACGCTGAACACGATCAATGAAAAAAAAAGCTTTTTTTTATTCGACTAGAAATCTATGTATAGCATTGTTTTAGTTGACTATAAAAGCAATGGGGTAGGCAACTGTCAAAGGTTTTGATAGATGGCGCCAGCGTGGGTTTTACCTGTCTCTAGTCTTGTTCTATGGGATTTGGCTTAAAGGGATGTGGCTTACATTTTGTATGAATCTTTACAAAACTGACTCCCAAACTTTGTATGAAAAACTGGGGACACCTTTTTTCTTTTCTTTTTTGGCAATAATCATCATGAGTCGACATAAAAGTTATTTGTTTTTCGAATAAAAGTAAACGGTAAGTACACTTTTCTCTGAAAACCCCCAATAACAAAAGAAACTCAGACTTCTACAAGCAAAACCGGGGAACAGCACTAGAGACAACCCTAACAGCTAACAGTAAAGATCTTTACGAGCGCACGTGGCCGTAAAGGCCCGATTTAGGGGTGACAAAAGCATTTATTATTTAATCAGTTGTAAACCCTGACGAACTGGGAATCGCAAGGGAGTTTTTTTTCTGTTTTGCTGGACGGTCGGAATTATTATTTACGATTATTTGTTTTTACGCTTAATTTTGTGGAGTCTTATTATTATTTTTATGGGTGTATTTGCTATTATAATTCTATTTTTTTTTTGTCTAACTAAGTGCATGAAGGAGGGACTGACGGTTTGGTGAAAATCGTGACTTTTTTTCAATAAGTGTTTTTTTTTAAGATGACGCAAGTTCAAAGCAAGAAGGTTAAATTAAATGGGGTTTAGATATTATAACTTTATTTTACGAAATAAGGTGTATTATTTTTATTGAAACGGTTGTTAGCATAGGACCCACAAGTATATTGAGCCAAATTTTGCTTAGAAATACAATGAAGATATGAACCATACAAAATAATTCGGCCCGCAATGTAAAGTAACACACAACACAATTAACATATCGAGCAATCTTTGTTTTTTTAGCATTAAAACAATTGCTTTAAATTTAAAAATTAACAATAAATTGTAGTTAATAATCCTAAGCTGTTTCCTACATACATAGTTTCTATTGTCTGAGAGAGGACACTGGACTTCTGTAACACAGGTTTTTACCTAGCTCAGCAGAAGACAGGGACTTGCAACACCCATATGTCCTGGTTTTTGTCAATAATTTTGTTTTCTTCGACTTAAAATACGTGAGTGACCGAAAAATCGAGATCTGATTGGCCCCAGATCTCCATATTTCGGTACACAAAAGTCGATATTTATGTGCAATATGTCTGTACCAAGACAAATGAAGAACATATAAAATGTAAAGTACACTAGTGCGGGGAATTTCAAATATCCCAGCGATTCTGCCAGCTGTGACTGGTTTAACATTCGGTCCCCGCGTTTCTTGCTCTTTATTTTAGAAATTGTGACATTCACAGTTTGAATAACGTTGGTGAAATAAAAGTTGTAGCTATTACAGTTCCATTGTTCGATTATTAATGGCGTCAGGTACGCCGTTAGGACCCGGCATTATGCTGAGTGTTCACCTTTTTCAGTGTTGTTACAGTGTACATGTACAAGTTAGTTATAAGTCTTTTTTAGGGTTCCGTACCCAAAGGGTAAAACGGGACCGTATTACTAAGACTCCGCTGTCCGTCCGTCCGTCCGTCTGTCACCAGGCTCTATCTCGTGATTTGTGATAGACAGCTGAAATTTTCACAGATGTATTTCTGTTGCCGCTATAACAACAAATACTAAAAACAGAATAAAATAAAGATTTAAGTGGGGCTCCCATACAACAAACGTGATTTTTGACCAAAGTTAAGCAACGTCGGGCGGGGTCAGTACTTGGATGGGTGACTGTTTTTATAGATACCTAATGGTACGGAACTCTTCGTGTGCGAGTCCGCCTCGCACTTGGCCGTTTTTTTTTCTTTCTTTCTGTGTATGTATTGTATAACTGTGTACTTATACTGAAATAAAAGACATTCTATTCTATTCTAAATATTAATAATCGACAACGCGAATGTTTTTTTCTTATTTGTGGTATTATCTATGAAAAGGGACCTTATTGTCGATGGCGCTTACGACACTAACACCGATGAGCACAAAACGTAGTAGTTTAAAATTGGGGATTCTGGCCCAGTTTAGTTATTTTGATTTCCAATTTAGCAATTAAGTTTCTTTGATTACTGGAACATTCAATGTTGCTGTCTATCCAATGCGGAGGTCAATTTATGTTATGTGACGCTGATGAACTTATCAGTCATCGGGTTTAAAGGTCCCTTTGTAGTTTTTTATAAATAACTCGTAAACGGTGACCTGTAGCAAAAATATTCTGATACATAAGTAATCTGCGTAAAATTGTCTACATTAAATATTCTATACACTTTTTCGCTAGGATCAGTATTTAAAAAAATATTTAAGGTAAAAAGTTAAATATGATCAATTGTTAATATTTTTTGTAAATAACTCGTAAACGGTGGCCTGTACCAAAAAATGTTCTGATACATAAGTAATCTACTTAAAATCTACTCACACCAGAGGATGCTGAAGACCGGACGCTTAGCTAAAACGCTAGGTTGAAGGAGAAGAAGATTGATCCTAGCGAAAAAGTGTATAGAATATTTAAGGCGCTCTTATACTCGAGTTTTACGTTTTCAAGGGGGTGAAGCAGACGAGTGGTAGAACGGGCAGGCGGGCGCCCCGCGCGGCGCACCGCACCATTCCCGCGCAGCACGTCTACGTCCTTATTCTGACGACATCGGTATTCTGAATCGTCAGTTCCGGGATTTTTAGTTCGGCAATTAATATTGAAAAAGATTTATTAGTAAATTCGAATTTTGATGAGTACTTAATGAAATTAAAAACCAGACAAGCGCGAGTCGGACTCGCCCACTGAGCCCACCGAGGGTTCCGTACTTTTAGTATTTGTTGTTATAGCGGCAACAGAAATACATCATCTGTGAAAATTTCAACTGTCTAGCTATCACGGTTCGTGAGATACAGCCTGCTGACAGACGGACGGACGAACGGACGGACAGCGGAGTCTTACTACTAATAGGGTTCCGTTTTACCCTTTGGGTAGGGAACCCTAAAAATGGTAGGTAAGACGGTGAGGTCGGTGAGTGTACCTAAATAATTATTAATTATATGTATACAATATGAGTGTATACTTGACTGATCATGTTTTTGTAAAAATCGATTTCGACTGGCAAAACATATTAACCGGGCAACCGGGTTTTTTAACCTAATTAGACCCCGCTGAATCCGAAATTGCCGGTTGATTGATCGAATTCTTGACTGGAAGTGAGATAGTTGATATTAAAGGTCCCTTTTTTTTAGTTTTTCGTAAATAACTCTTAAACGGTGGCGCATAGCAAAAATTTTCTTAAACATAAGTAATCTGCATAAAATTGCCTACAAGAAAGATTCCGTACAATTGTTCGCTAGGATCAATATTCAAAGAGATATTAAGGCAGGAAAGTTAATTATAATCAATTTTTGAAGGTCTCTTTTTTTAGTTTTTCGTAAATAACTCGTAAACGGTGGCCAATATAAAAAAAATGTTAAACGTTAATAATCGACACAACATTTTCAATAAAAAAAGATTTAGTACATTTTTAGCAGGGATCAATATTTAAAAAGATAATAAAGAGGGAAAGTTAATTATAATAAATTCTAAGGTTCCTTGTTTTTATTTTTTCGTTAATAATTTGAAAAGTATGACTCATAGCAAAAACAAATTTTACACAAATAATAAACATAAAATTTCCTACAAGAAACATGTAGAACACTTTTCGCTAGGATCAATATTTAAAAAGACAAAGCATCCGGTAAGTCAATTATAATCAATTTTAAAGTCCCTTTTTAGTTTTTTGTAAATAACTCGTAAACGGTGTCCCATAGCACAATAGGTTTTTATGAATAAATAATCTCCATAAAATTTTCTGCAAAAAACATCTGAACACTTTTCTCTAGGATCCATATTTAAAACGATATTAAAGGAAGAAAGTTAATCACATTCAGTTCACAGGTCGCTTTTTTTTCGTAAATAACTCGTAAACGGTTGCAACGGGGGCAGTTGTAAAAAATATTATACGTAAATATTGAACATAAAATTGTCCACAAAAAAGGTTTTGTACACTTTTTCGCTACGATCAATATTTAATGAGGTATTAAAGGGGGTAAGTTAATTATAATCAATTTCCAGGTCCCTATTTTAAGTTTTTCGTAAATGACTCGTAAACGGTGGCCCATAGCAAAATAGGTTCTTAATGTTAACTAACCCCCCTTGGCTAAAAAGTGGCCTCCATGTTTAAAATTCATTTGTTTACGTAAGATGTCCGTCTTTGGGTCACGAATTTACATGTGTGTACCAAATTTCAACTTAATTGGTCCAGTACTTTTGAAGAAAATGGGCTGTGACAGACGGACAGACAGACAGACAGTCGCACGAGTGATCCTATAAGGGTTCCGTTTTTTCCTTTTGAGGTACGGGACCCAAAAAACTAAAAAAAGTGACATGTGAATTGATTGTAATGAACTTTCTTCCTTTAATATCGTTTTAAATATTGATCCTAGAGAAAAGTGTTCAGATGTTTTTTGCAGGAAATTTTATGTAGATTATTTATTCATAAAACCTATTTTGCTATGGGACACCGTTTACGAGTTATTTACAAAAAACTAAAAAGGGACTTTAAAATTGATTGTAATTAACTTACCGGCTGCTTTGTCTTTTTAAATATTGATCCTAGCGAAAAGTGTTCTACATGTTTCTTGTAGGAAATTTTATGTTTATTATTTATGTGTGATCAACAGGGTAAAGACCGGTAACTGATCACCGAATCGTAAGAGGCACACTGAATATCAATATTAAACTTGAAAGGTCCAGCCTGATGAAGTCTACGCTCCGACCTACTCGAGCCCATGTTCAAAACCCCGAAAGCTTTCAACTCGAGCTCTCTAACCGCTTTGCTTGCCTAGAGACCTTGGCTTCAGTGGACGAAATCAACGACGGGCTAGTGGAAACTGTCCACACAGTAGGGTCTAAGTTTTTTAGACCCCGCCGTAAAGATAGACCTCAGAAATTGACCGAGCAAACCTTAAACCTCATGGCTGAACGACGCTCGCTACAGTTACAGTCTCCCGATGACGCGGAGTCATATAGGCAGCTCAATAGACGTATATCTAAGTCCTTGCGACATGATCTGCGTCTCTTTAATACTAACCGTATTAAAGAGACTATTGAGCGAAACCAAGGCTCCAAAGTGTTCGCAAAGGACAAAGCAACGCAAGCAAAGCAAGGGTCTATTGGGCAAAGCCAGCTGACAAAGCTGAAACGGGAAGATGGCAGCATAGCGTCGAGCAAAGCGGAGGTTTTAGGTGAGATCGAGAGGTTCTATGGACAGTTATACACTTCGATCGCAAAGCCCGTTGACAGCTTGGTAGGAGGTCCAAGAGCCAAGCTGTCCCGACATTATACCGAAGATATCCCGGACATCAGTCTGTACGAGATTAGGATGGCCCTGAAGCAGCTTAAGAACAACAAGGCGCCGGGCAAAGACGAAATCACTTCAGAGCTTCTGAGAGCGGGTGGAACACCGGTACTTAAAGTCCTCCAGAAGCTCTTTAATTCCGCCTTGTCCGAGGGCATAACGCCTGAAACATGGAATAGAGGCGAGGTGGTGTTGTTCTTCAAAAAAGGTGATAACAACCTATTGAAGAACTACAGACCCATCACGCTTCTGAGCCATGTCTATAAGCTGTTTTCAAGGGTCATCACGAACCGTCTCGAACACAGACTTGATGACTTCCAGCCTCCCGAACAAGCCGGTTTCCGAAAAGGCTATAGTACCATAGACCACATCCATACGCTGCTGCAAGTGATACAGAAGACCGAAGAGTATAACTTGCCATTATGCTTAGTGTTTGTGGACTATGAGAAAGCCTTCGATTCGGTGGAAACATGGGCGGTGCTTGTCTCTTCAGCGATGCCATATTGACTATCGGTACATCGAAGTGTTGAAGTGTTTGTATAATAACGCCACCATGTCGGTCCGAGTACAGGAGCAGAGCACGAGGGCGATTCCATTGCAAAGAGGCGTAAGGCAGGGAGACGTTATCTCTCCGAAACTGTTTACTGCCGTAATGGAAGACGCCTTCAAGCTCCTGGAATGGGAAGGACTTGGCATCAACATCAACGGCGAATACATCACTCACCTTCGGTTTGCCGACGATATCGTAGTCATGGCAAAGTCGATAGAGGAACTCAGCATGATGCTCGATGACCTCAACCGAGTTTCACAACGGGTGGGCTTGAAAATGAACAAGGACAAGACGAAACTTATGTCAAATGCCAATGTTGTGCCCATCCCAGTCTCTGTTGGGAACTCGGTACTCGAAGTTGTTGACTCGTACATCTACCTAGGACAAGTAGTCCAATTAGGTAGGTCCAACTTCGAGAAAGAGGTCAACCGCCGAATCCAACTCGGTTGGGCAGCGTTCGGGAAACTACGTAATGTCTTTTCGTCCGACATACCTCAGTGCCTCAAGACGAAAGTCTTTAATCAATGTGTGTTACCAGTGATGACTTACGGCTCCGAAACGTGGTCTTTCACTACCGGCCTCATCTCAAAACTCAAAGTCGCTCAACGAGCTATGGAGAGGGCTATGCTCGGAGTTTCTCTACGTGATCGAATCAGAAATTAAGAGATCCGTAGACGAACTAAAGTCACCGACATAGCCCACCGGATTAGCAAGCTGAAGTGGCAATGGGCAGGCCACATTGCACGCAGAGAAGATGGCCGATGGGGTCGAAATGTGCTCGAGTAGAGACCACGGACTAGCAAGCGCAGCGTAGGACGTCCACCCACAAGATGGACAGACGATCTTGTTAAGGTCGCCGGAAGACGCTGGATGCGGGTCGCTTCCAACCGGCACGTATGGAGGTCCAAGGGGGAGGCCTATGTTCAGCAGTGGACGTCTTATGGCTGAGATGATGATGATGATGATGATTTATGTGTAAGATTTGTTTTTGCTATGAGTCATACTTTTCAAATTATTAACGAAAAAATAAAAACAAGGAACCTTAGAATTTATTATAATTAACTTTCCCTCTTTATTATCTTTTTAAATATTGATCCCTGCTAAAAATGTACTGAATCTTTTTTATTGAAAATTTTGTGTAGATTATTAGTTCATTTTTTTTATATTGGCCACCGTTTACGAGTTATTTACGAAAAACTAAAAAGAGGGACCTTTAATATCACATATCTCACTTCCAGTCAAGAATTCGATCAAGCAACCGGCAAATTCGGATTCAGCGGGGTCTAATTAGGTTAAAAAACCCGGTTGCCAAAAAGTAATATGTTTTGCCAGTAGAAATCGATTTTTACAAAAATGTGACCAGTCTAAATTATTCAATTTGATTTATTTTATAGCCTTTTAAAATATGTTTACACAATTTATCAATCGTGACTGAATTCCGGATTGGTTAGATGGGTGTGTGCCTTTGCTGCCCAACTTGTTATAAAATGACAATATGACGGACGAATGTCTGAAATGTCACCGTATTTAAGAATTATTTTGCTTTTCTTCGTAAGTATGTTGAAAAACATTGTGTGTATAACATATTTGCATATTTATACTGTGATTACCCATTTTATGAAACGTCCGCTAAACTAGCACAGGTCCGACGCTGACAGTGGTCACGGGCGTACTGGCGTGAGGAATAGGCGCAAGGTATTGCCGCGTAGGGTGTAATTTAGTAGGCAAAATGTTGAATTCATCAAATGATGAATGAAAAAATTAACGTATCGATAAAAGGACAAGCAATAATGAAGATTTACTTAAAAGCTATCGACTGAAGTAAGTTTCATATACATTTTCGTCCTAGTACTTCTAACATAAGGAAATAAAGACAGTGTTAGGCATGTTTTCAACTTAAGATTCTATCGAGAAAATAATGAGCCGTCGTGTTTCTGACAAGCAATAACGTAGTTCAAGGACTTATACATACTAGAAAATAATGCATGAAATCCTTGTAAAAGTCTGTAAATATGGTGGTGGTAATCAAAGAAACTTAATTGCTAAATTGGAAATCAAAATAACTAAAATGGGCCAGAATCACCAATTTTAAACTACTACGTTTAGTGCTCATCGATGTTAGTGTCGTAAGCGCCATCGACAATAAGGTCCCTTTTCATAGATAATACCACATTTATGGTTAAAAAACTGGCCAAGTGCATGTCGGACCACGCAATCCTCGTGTAATGAAGGGTTCCTTACCTGCATACAATATAAAAAGTTTACAAGCAAAAAGGCATTTTAGCGGCACTTATTATTCATTTTAATAAGAAGTTTATAGGAAAGACTCATTAATGGGTCAACCAATAATATTTAAAATAATTTTCGTGGAAGGTATTTATCAAGATATATTTCCTGTTTTTGTTTGCAGTTTGCAAAAGTTAGAGGCCCGGACACACAATATTATAGTCTGGCATAAGAACATGTTAATGAGAAAATTAAAAACTCAGGATCAAATAAAACTGCTCTGTTGTCACCGATCCGGTAAAGTTATAAAATATGTCTTCAGAGCTAGTCTAGACTAGGGCCTTGGCCTAAATCACCTATTTTAAACTCTTTACAGACGTCTTGCTTTTAGATCTCATCTTACATTACACTTTGTAGGTTCATTAAATTTTGGCCTTGTTTTTTGATCTAAATTTATGTAAAAGGGATATTATTAAAAGTTGTTAGTATTATACACTTCATTTTTGTTTTCAATATTTCGATCTTAATAGGTGGAAAAAGTGTCCCAAAATGTCCATACATTTTTCATTCCTTCTATTTTTTACCGTCATACAAATACTGTGAAAAATGGTACCGGAATGGAAATAAAAGAAAACAATTGTCATAGACTGGGCACTTTATATAATAACAAATATATTGTACCTTAATTATTATAATGAAATCCTAGAAATAATGAAAATCACGGAATAAATTCTTGTCTTGATTACATCTTGAATAACAACAACCTTCAATTTATAGCATAACCCCCGCGACACGGCCTCTACCTAATGTCTAAATCCAAAGACAAAAAAAAGAACAAAAAGCTACTGTGTGGTAATGGCATCATCAGGCTTGCGTTCACATTATTAGTTCTATCTGAATCAAAGGCATACATTAGTGGGGATGGCGTTATGCAATATGCAATCAATAAGGAACCAAGAATTTTATTTATTTTTTATTAAAATTGCATACCAGTGATAAAAAATCTTTTAAATTAGTGTTATATTTTACTTTTTTACTTCACGTATAAAGAGCAAGCTTAATTAATTATGTAAAAACAATAAAGCTAAATCCACAATTATTTACTTTTTTTACAAAAACGTGAAAAATCATAATGCCTAAATTACGCCCAAATCGTAAAAGTCAACTTGAAGTTGTGACTTGAAAGATCAATGACACGACACGACCGCTGATGTTACCACTCGACTTAATCACTGTTTCATTCACAACACATTTATGTTACGCATTATTTTATGACGGCTTTGTAAATAACTTGCAGATCATCTTTTTTCAATGTGATACGCATACGCAACCCCTCATCTCGTGTCCTAATGTAAATTAAACCAAGCTGTACTGCATAACGCCATCCAAATAATAGTTTCGCATTTTTCACGGTAGCCGCGTAATTTGGACGCACACATGCACGGACGTCATTAACACACCTCAGTTTTGTTTCTCACACTGTTCCTTACAAAGAAACAGCTTAACTTAATGAGTGATATGAGGCGCTTACGTCATTTCAAAATAAACAAGGTATGTTGATGAGACGGAACATTCGTTGTGTTTTGTTTAATTTTAGGAGAATTAAGGCGTAATTAGAGTTACATTATTTACGGAGCTTCGAAGCTAGATATTATGTTATCGGTTATAGTATAAATAGAGAAATAAATAAGCATCCACAGTGATTACTCCATCCATACATCACTGTCTTTACTGAATAATAATAAGTTGTATAGGAGGTATGGTAAAACGTATTGTTAATAAGTTTAAAACTCACTTATTATAAATGGGTTTTTATCTATGTAAAGTCAGATGGGGTAAGACAAATGGAGCAAGAGTAACACTTGTACTTAAGGAATCCCCATACTGTTACTCTTGCCTCGAGTAAAATATACTATGTTTCTCTTACCCCACATTAATCTTACGTATTTTTCTATGGTTAGGTGATGTGGAATGTAATGTCACGTTAAACCACTAAAGCACCACGATTTTATAGTTACGTCTTTTGACTTAAAATGGCAGAATCCTAAACTAAAATAAATGTCATATACTAAGAAAAAGTGACCAAGGCCTCCAGTATCCCAGGCTGGAATCGAACCAGCGTCTTCTGCTCTGGCGGTGCCTATATTTATATAGTAGTGTTTCTACTTGAAATAAAAACAAATTTAAATATTTTCTCAAAATAATTTAACTTGTTCTAATACAAGGCTTCTAACGGCAGAATCCTGTCGAACTAACATTTGATAATGCAGATATTTGAAGATGGGAAGTCGTAAAACTCAATGGAACGTACTCAAGTATAGTTCATAGTTTCTTTCATAGTTTTCTTAAAGACTTGACTATGATATCGGCAAGTTGTAGAAATATACGAAGTTATACGGCTTTGCTAAAGGAGGTTCTCAGGTATTGGAATTAACGATACTTTTGGAATTTATAGGAAGAAAGGCTCAATGTCGTTGGCAACTGTCAAAGGTTTGCATAGATGGCGCCATCATTACTTGCCCCTTTTTCTATGAGATTTGGCTCAAAGGGCATAAAATTCCATTTGAAAACAAAAATTTGACACAATTCTAGGGATTGACAGGGCAAGCTCATTTAGAAACAGTTTTAATAACCTCAAACTCTCATAATCTCCCCATAGTTTTTTTGAAAACCTGTTTTAACATTGTGTTCATGGCTCTTAAAGCACAGCTATAAAGTTAAAATTTGTAGAAAGTTTGGTTTTAAAAATGTACACTTAAAATTGTTCAGACCTCTTTTTGGTTCGAGGTCTTATAAGTTATAACAAATTTTCCAAAACAGTATTAAACATTTTCCATATTTTTTTAAAGCATAGTTGAATGTTTAAGCTGAATGAATGTGAACGGCGCTGACGCCCGAACGGATGCCTGTGGTTACGCATAGTATATTGAGGGATTACCGGTTAGGCGGTTACCGGCTCGGGAACTTTCAATAATTCCGTACTCGACTGTACTTTGGGCTATTCTTGTTTAGAGGAACTTACGTCGTAAAACTTCTCCTAAAATGTCAAGTTTTAGAGTTTCTAGGCCATTCACGGGTAGGTATAGGTACTGACTACAGCATTATATTAATTAGGTTTTGAATAAACATGTTACCGTCAAAAATATTTTTGATACACACTTATTGCCGACTGTTCTGTATCTCCTTTGCATGTCTATCAAGTAAGTACTTCTCGAGATCTTTCAAATGAGCCTAAACTTAAATCGAAGAGTTCCTTTGGCTACCTTCCGACTGCATCATCAAATCAGTTCCATGTTAGCATATTATTGCATTGTCATTGGAAATACTGAAGTATGCCAAATTTCAGCTCAATCAGACACCGGGAAGTGGTTAAAATTTAAGTTACAGGATTTTAAGCAAATATGTAGGTAAGTATGCAAAGAAATATACGCGGTGATGCTAAATAAAAGTGTGTAAAAAATGAACACATATTTTACAATACCAGTCATTGTAATTCGTAGGTATATTCAGTAACGGAAAATGCGCTAAGAGCCTGAAATGTTTGGCTTTTTTGCCAAAAACATCATTGACATTATATAGTTTGTAGGTTTCTAATAGAGCCCGACGGCTAATCCTATTGTCTATTGTGAAGTAAAACCGCTCGTGCCACGTGCCACAGCCACCTGCATAAAAAATACGTACTTCGGTTACTGAGTGCCGGCGAGTCGAACGCTACAGAACCAGTCTCATCAGTCAAATGTGTCATCGAGATGCGTAACAAAGGCGCGTTATCGGAGAGCGCACCTACACTGGTTTCTGGAGCGATGGAATAGCCAGCGCTCAGGTGCCAAATAGAATAATTAAGACCCTTTTTTGCAGGTAATTAGCACGTGCGGTTTTACTTAACAATAGACGATAGGATTAGCCGTCGGGCTCTATTAGAAACCTACAAACTATACCCCTAATGTAAATTTCGTACGTCACGTGTCACGTCACGCTGTCGAATGAAATTTACACTAGACTAGAGGTCTAAGACAAAAGCCTCTAAAACATTCATAAAGCGATTTAATCTAAATTATTTATCAAAAATAACCCGGCTATCGTAACAATCGGTGTAGTAAAAACCCATATCCGAAATTAACAATCAAAATAGATTTAGGAGAGAAATTATTTGAAAAAATTGTAATCTACAAGAGCATTAGAATCCACGCCTGTCGGCTGAGACGATAGGCCCCGCCTACGCTTGATGTGCTGGAGGCGGTGTAAGGAACAAGCTGAAAGCGTTTATACGTGTGGCGCCGCTAGCCGTACCCGTTGCTTGCACAAAACTGCCACAGGAAGCACGTAATGAGGGCTATTCGCACTGTCAATAAAGTTGCGTTGGGGTTAGACTTATTTACGTGCTCCCTGAATGACTTCACAAAGGCCACTATGTTAATATTAAGTTAAGTTTTGTCAATAACTCTGATTATTGGTTAAGTCTAGCATTAGGTAAAACCTGTAATGATAGACTCGTTTTAATTACTAAACAAAATAATAAAAAGAACAAAATTTCGTATAGCTCTTTGAAGGCGGTCTCCACATGATTTGGAACAAAAAAAATCTACAAGAGCATTAGAATCCACGCCTGTCGGCTGAGACGATAAGTTCCGTATAAGCTTGATGTGCTCGAGGCGGTGTAGGTACTAGCTTTTGCCTGCGACTTCGTATGCGTATATTTTTGTAAACTTGAATACCTATATCTTTCTTTTTAAAATCGCACATTCGCTCGTCACTAGGGGACCAAGGCTTGACCGGATGCTGAAATAGATACGACACGAATCATCTCACACACGCTTAGTTAAGATGAAAACATAAAAAATAAAACGTACATATCTTAATATAAATTTTAAAAAGCCCTAACGCAATGAAACGGATGAACCGATTTTGATAAAATATGGCTAAGAACTAGCTTTGCCACCTGCTTTCAAATAAAAAACCGCATCCAAATCGGTTTACCCGTTTAAGTGCTACGGAGTCACAGACAGACTAACACACATAGCGGTCAAACTTATAACACCTTTTTGCGTCGGGGGTTAAAAATTTAAATAGAAAAATAAAATGAAAAATCTCCGTCCGCTCTCAACTTGCACCACACCCTGATCACTGTACCATAAAATATGGTCGAAAACTTCACCCGAATATAATTACAAACGGGACATGTAAACCCATTATATATAGATTAAGATCTGTTCCTTAGATAAAGTAGTACTTGTTCCGTTATCAGTATATTGAGAAACGCTTCCAGATTTATGTTTTTATTGGTGACATTTACTTACAGTTTTTTTTGAGGTGAAAAGTTCTTTAGCGGCGCTGTGTACTCTTTGTGATGGGGAAAAAATGTTAAGCTCGCGACAGCGTAAGACGTAAGACGCTTCGTAAGACGGACACGTGACCTGATCGGAAAACTGTTACAATGTCATTGAGTTTTCACTTCTGCCGGCACTCCCGGAGTGCAACCCGTTGTTTTTTTTCAATAAGGCATATTAGTTTACCCTCCGGGTTGGGTCAAATGGCAGTCGTTTTCGTAAAAACTAGTGCCTACGCCAATTCCTTGGATTACCTGCCAAGCGGACTCCAGGCTCATGAGCCGTGGAAAAATGCCGGGACAACGCGAGGAAGATGATGGTGACATCTACAGTTTTTACTCGTCATCATTTTCCTCGCGTTTCATATGCAAGAAAATAGTAGAAATTTAATAAAATGGATCTAAAAAAAATCATAGTAAATTGTTGCCATGTTTAAGCATTTTACGTCAAAAAAGTGACAGTTACGTAGGAAGTGGCGCCCTCATATATTTTCTACTATTTCTTGTCGGACTATAGATTTCGTCGTATTGTTGAAATCATTATTCTACGCAGACATGTCGCGGCAAAATCTATGTCACTACACCTTATAAAACAAAGTCCCCCGCCGCGTGGTCTGTTTGTGTGTTTGTTCGCGATAAACTCAAAAACTACTGAACGGATTTTCATGCGGTTTTCATCTATCAATAGAGTGATTCTTGAGAAAGGTATAGGTGTATAATTTGTTAACCCATGCGAAGCCGGGGCGAGTCGTTAGTTATACAAACTTTATTTTGTACCAAAAGCTAAAACAAACCCAAAGTGCCCCTTTCTTTATCTTTACTCAAGCATTCCGCTCCAGGAATGTCAGTTCCCAGTTCGTTATTGTATTTAAAAGTAATTTATGGAGGATTACGAACTTCAGGTGATAATTCAATTGGAGGGTTAGTTAGGTTACTGAAGTTTGTATTGGATTTGTTGGAAGATTTTGGGATAAAAGGAATTTAATCTTTTGAGAGATATCAATGACTATTGTTTTAGAGCTAGCCCAAAGTGTGGTATTTTCGATTAGGTATATTTTTTCGATCGAATGTTTATCCTGAATAAATAATTTTGGACTGCCTTTACAGGACCTTAAAGGATTACTCACGTTAGACCGGGCCGTGTCCGGACCGGAGCTCCGGCGCATCGTTTTCTATGGAAATCATCACGAGATCGCCTGTAATCTCATAGAAAAGTAAGCGCCGGAAGCTCCAGCCCGGACACGGCCCGGTCTAACGTGAGTCATCCTTAATCTGCAACTGACAGTGCCGGTAGCCATTTGCAATGTCAAAGAGTGGAAATATCATCACTGTGTTGAAAGCACTTACGTCTTTTTAAGCAGGAAAATTTACAGAGAAAAATAAACTAAGTACTCATACGATCATGTTCGAAATAATTTTCATAGACAATATGTAATTGTATTAAGCTCTCTTTTGGATGCCCAGTTCCAAAGTTAGAAAACACTTTAAACTCTCGCGTTTTGTACACATATTTAATTACACAAACGGGTCTACCGTGATATTTTCGGGTAGTTTAGTAATGTTTTATTTATATCTCCGTTGACATTTGCTGGGACGTCAGTCTTTCCGTGGTCACAGCTGGTGCAACTCAGCTGAAACGTCGGAATTTAAGGTAAAAACAACGATATTATATCGCGGTAGACCCGTTTGTGTAATTAAATAAAGTTAGAAAAATCACAACGCCGTAAATCTGTCACCCTTTTCCCGGACTCACATGTTTCCCGCGAACATACAAAGTTAAAAAGTCAATATTTCTACCAGATTACACAACACGTAGAACTCGGCATCAAAAAGGAATCACGTAACACCCCATAACCCGTCGCGATACAAGGCGGATCGCTTTATAAGTAGTAGACGACGCGCTCGATTCTCTTAAAACTTTGGCAGGTTGGTCCAATTTCAAGAAGTATTTGTTTCAAGCGAACCGATAGCGGAAACCGATGTCCAGGATAGAGCGCTAGGAGGAGGATGATGACTTGTTTCAAGCGAACGATACTCTTGAGTCATAAATTCAGAGATCGGACAAATTTGCGTCATTACTCGCAATAATGTGGACATGACTCCAAAATTGATTAAATAATTAATCATTTAATTAATTTCTTACCTGAGGCTTAATTTTGATTCCTAATCAATAAATAACACAAAGATTTCTTATAATGTAAATTTATTAAAGAAAATAATCAGTACGTTTTCCAAATTTTCTGTAGGTACTCATTTTTTTATATCAAAAATATATTTAAGTCCTATTTATTGACTATAGGGAACAAAATTAAATGTCAGGAAAAAAAAATTAAAATAATTAAATGATTAATTATTTAATCAAATTTGGAGTCATGTCCACATTATTGCGAGTAATGACGCCAATCTGTCCGATCTCTGGTCATAATAGAAAGATTTGTAGGTTTTAGGGCGTAAAAGGAAACTATGAAAGATGAGTAATGAATTAGAGAGAAGATTTGTCGAAAAAATTCACAGATTTCGTGCCTCACACGACTATCAAGCACATTGGAAATGAATCTACGGAATTCGAAAAAATATTGTCGCTGAGCGACGAGAAAGTCTGGATAAGGAAAAAGTTACAAAATAAAACTACAACGTTGAATGATAATTATTTTATTCTTAGATTAACACAAGTATCCTGGACATAACGCATGTGAACAAACAAATTACAAAATTTCCACACGCGTATCGAAGTTTGAATAATTGTCGCCGTGGCGCATAAGTATAGGTACATATTTCATTTCTCGATTAATAAGCAGGATATATTAATGTTCAAAGTACAAGAAAATTATTACACGGCAAATCCGTAGTCAACTCGAGAGAAGTGCGGCAGCGGCCCATTTGCTGCAAGATATGAAATTTTCTTGACAGCAGTTTGACGCGACGAGAGATGACCATAACAGCGTTTGTCTATGTTGCACCAAACCTGAGTTCCAATAGGTACTACCAGGGTTCAGCATCAGCTATCTTGGGTACTACTCTCCTAAGTGCTCATCAAGACGAGTCGGATGACCAAAACAGCGTGTGCCTATGTTGCAACAAACCTGAGTTCCTTTAGGTACAGCCAGGGTTCAGCATCAGCTCTATCTCGGGTACTACTCTCCTAAGTGCTCATCGAGACGAGTCCGATGACCAAAACAGCGTGTGCTTATGTTGTATTAAACCCGAGCTCCACTAGGTACTGCCAGGGTTCGGCATCAGCTATCTGCTAGCAGCCGCCAGCAACATGCTGAGGTGAGACCATTTCGTGGCACTTTTTCTTTTTTATGTTTCTCTGTATAAGTTTTTATTTTGTGTTTGTGCTCACGAATAAAATTATTTCTATTTCTATTTACCTCTACCTCTACCTCTACCTCTACCTCTACCTCTACCTCTACCTCTACCTCTACCTCTACCTCTACCTCTACCTCTACCTCTACCTCTACCTCTACCTCTACCTCTACCTCTATATCTACCCCTACCCCTACCCCTACCCCTACCCCTACCCCTACCCCTACCCCTACCCCTACACCTACCTCTACCTCTACAAGAATGCATAGATTGTCGAATAGTGCGTTCTGACTTTTTGACTATTTTAAGGTTAGGCTACAGGGCAAACCCTTAACCCGATCGTCTTTGTTTTAGGCTCAAATTGCAGCTAACTAAATTGTCCAGAGCCGTTTTTCTCAAATTTTCGATATCATTCTTCGTTTCAAAATTATCGAGCACCAAAATCAAAAATTCGGAAAACATTGAATTTTATTTACACTATTTCGACCATAACTTTTTTCGTTTTTGACTTTCTCGAATAATTATTTTTGCACCTTACAGCTCTCGTGATTATGCGTCTTTTGAGCCTATTTTTTAATATCATATCTTCACAACTTTCCGAGATATAAGGGGATCGCACTTTTTCGTGAAATCGGACCCTATACTGGAGCGAACGAAAAGACATTTCCAATGTCAAAACTAGCCCTGATAACAAAAAATATTCCGTTCAGTTGAGAGGCTGAAATGAGGTCAGCATCGTGCCGAGAAACAAAAGCTGTTCATAATATTCAAACATTTACACTTGTCCACGCAAGTTCCATTTCTATAACACGGTTTTTGAGTGGCAGTGGCAACTAAGAAAGACGACTAGTGAGGATTAGCGGTCCTAATATCGTCCAAGATATCTGAATCCTTTAAAGAACAAAATGGTCACACGTGAGACCTGAAACTTTGAAAGAAAACCTATGAAAGCCGAACTACATACATCCCAATTTGCTTTCCTTCCTAGGGTTTATTGAAAATAAGCGTAACTATGGCTCAATCGTGACGTCAAGCTGAATAAGGAACTTAAACCACGTTTGGAATTATAAGTTAATTTCTATACTGATCTTTGTTTCTTTATACGATAGTTGGATGAAGGCATGACCAGTGGAATTTTGCAGCTGATTTTGAGGCAGAAAAAGATGATGTCAGCAGGAGAAGGCCCCAACAAGGTAGTCTTTCCTTGGTCGTCTTCCAGATCTAGTTGAGATTGCAGTCAATGGACTGCATCTAATGAGATGAAGGCAAGTACACCGACACCTTTCGGGTATGATGACTTCAGAATCACGGTGTCTTACGCCGAAAAAATGGCGTTTTGAAATACCCGCTACCGCTGACGCTTTAAAATATCCGCTAATACCTTTCTTCTTCCTTGCGTTATCCCGGCATTTTACCACGGCTCATGGGAGCCTGGGGTCCGCTTGATAAGTAATCCCTAGAACTGACGTAGGCACTAGTTTTACGGAAGCGACTGCCATCTGACCTTCCAACCCAGAGGGGAAACTAGGCCTTATTGGGATTGGGATTAGCCCGGTTTCCTCACGATGTTTTCCTTCACCGAAAAGCGACTGGTAAATATCGGAGTCGGGGTTTGAACCCGCGACCTCCGGATTGATAGTCGCATGGTCTTACCGCTAGGCCATCAGCGCTTTTTTTAAATATCCGCTACCGCTAATGCTTTAAGCATCAGTCAGAAAGTTAGTTTGCACCCAGGCAGAAGTGTTCCGCACACGCCATCTTTTGTACGAGTTTACTGTTGCCATCTGTTTATACTGGCAACTTGAAGTGACGATTTAACTTTTAAGAACTATAAAATAGAATAGGAAGGAATTGTTTATGGTGAAGAAGAACTACTTAATTGAGGACTTTGTATGAACGCCTAGATAAGGTAAACGTACTGGTGCTCGACGCGGTCCCAGTACATGTCATCTTGAAACTTAAGTCATTGTCAATAGAGGTGACAGCAAGGTGTCATATATTGGGCATTAGCATGTCGAGCACTACTACGTTTATCTTATTCGCACATCAGGGAATAGTGCCTAAAGCCCTCTTGTAAAATAAGAGGCCTGTACCCAGTAATGGAAGGCATAAAATTTTACACTTAAACACTTAGGTCTACATTCATTCATACATATTTTTATAGTATCAATTTATGAGCCTAAATTATACCGATGAAAAATACCAACATAAGAACAACTTTCAACTTTGTCAAGTCTAAAAACTTTTTAGCCTCTTGAAAAACTTGAGTCCTCAAAAGTAGGTTAAATGTAAATGTAACGTTAAAAAACCGGGATAACCTCAGATTCTCCGCGCCAGGAGTCCCGAGGGATTTGGGTCGGGACTCGGAACTTTTAATATAAATGAGTGAAAGATGAGCGTAGTTTGATATCTTCGTGGTTTCGATATGAGTTTGATTTTATTCGGGGTTGGTTAAAGAAAGAAAGTATGTTTTTCGATAATCACACGTTTTTCGTTAGTTTTCGGTGGTTTACAGTAAAAAAATTGTAATCAGAAAATTACGCTAATTTTACGGTACGCTAACAGTTCGAGGGGCGCAATCGTGAACGCTATTCATGATATGATATGATATTTATATATTTCATATTATTACATTGCATTATAAATTATTATATTTAAGAATTAATATTATGATCGTCAAGACTACATATCCAATACGGGATATTCTAACAAACGATACACAGTTCAAGATTTCATGAATTCGCAGTATTTGCTTTAGTTGGGACTGAAATTCCGGCACACTGGCTATGTCTTTCACACGTTTAGGTATCTTTCATAAAGGGACTAGCAATGTTAGGTCTTCAGCACACGAGGCGTAGGCGTGAGTGTCGCGTAAGCGTGCACTGAGAGAAAAATCACCACCAGGAATTAATAAACAGTTCTGTACTGGGGGAAAAAATGAAGTTTTAGTAGTAATCATGGAAGTTTCACTATTTCTGTAAAATTTATTTATTTCTACAAACAGCTCAGTAATACTAAATCTAATTTCAGCAAACAGACTTTAGTAAATGGAGCATTAAACAAAGTTCAGTATTTGTTACAATCCATTTTTATTACTAATAAAATTCTCCGATTTTTACTAGTAAAGTTTGTGATTTTTGGAAAAAAGCATCTGTGATTTCAAGTTATGATTTTAGTAAATGTCTCACTTACATAGTTTTGTAATATCTAAAAAACGAGTTCGCGGGAATAACATTACCCCATTTAAAATAACAATTCAGTTGTTACTATAGCGACATTACAAAGTTTACTGGTATTTAGTAGATAGACTTGTTGGGTTTATGTTCATTGTTGTACCAATCACTAAACGAGTTTTGTAATACCAACACAGCTACTTGCTACGTTCATTTGGTTAGAGTTAGTATTGTGTCGGATGTCGGGCGGGCGTGTCTCGTGTCTTCTTTGTTTAAAACATACTTAAGTTAAATAATAAATTTAGGATATATTGTGGGCCATGGACATATTAACCCGCGACCTACTGTGTAGTTGGGGTCTACAGGAATATATTGTTCTACAACTTCGAGCTAGCTGTTGTTATTCTAGTGATAATGACATCAAAGGTAAATCTAAACTGTTTGCAATTCCAACCTCCCTAGCACAGGTGCGCCGCGAGAGCATGTTGCGCGCGTAATAACTACTAGTCTCTTTCTGACTGTATGAATAAGAAAGGAATGGGTAGAATATCTCGACAGGCTTTTATAGTGCCTCTTTAGTACAGAGATATACTACCAAATGCTTTTTTATTCATACAGACAGAAATAGAGACGGGTAGCTACCACGCGCGCGACATGCTCTCGCGGCGCCCGTTTGCTAGGGGCGGAGGAATTGCAAACAGTTTAGTTTTTGCCTGTGACGTCATTATCTCTATAATAACAACAGCTAGCTTGGAATCGCAGTACAGTTTAGTAAAACCTATGACGTCATCGTCTCCGATATTGCTAAAGCACGCTTAGAATTACAAAACGGTTAGTTTTCACCCATGACGTCATCACCTCCGATATTGCTAAAGCACCTCTCGGAATAACAAAACCAAATTTCTGAAATTACTCTAGCATACTTCAAATTACAAATATAGAAGTTGTATTTCCTACTAAATGGAAATTGCAAAAGTCAATTTGTTCCTATTAGTTGACTCTCCTTGTCCCCGGATTAAGTTTTATTTTTGTAATTCTAAGTGTGTTTTTGTTAGTTTTTTCTCTCAGTGTGGCGTAATATGCGCGTAGAACAACAGCTCTACGAGCATGTACAAGTTCAAACAACTCCGCACACGAAGCGTAGTCGTAGCGTAGCGTAAGATCTCTGTCGTCATTACGACAGGCGTAAGCGTCAAGAACTTGTATGCAAACAGAACGATCACGCTTACGCGACGCTTGGTGTCCAGAACTCTACGCCTCTCGTAACACGCCAAACTTACGCGACGGCGATGCTCATCCCACGCTTACGCGACGCTCACGCCACGCATACGCTTGAAAATTTTAAAATGGAGACTCAGTCGACAGTCAGTCACTCTCCGAAACATGCCGCGCGAGTGACAAAAATTGCTAAAAATACTTGCGTTGCATCTTAAAATTAGCTGGCTGAAATATAAATTAGCTTAATGTCGTTAATGTTATTGTTAACAATCTAACCTTTATGCATTAGCGCCGCCAGAAGAACCTACGATGCGGCGCGCATTCTAATTTTGAAATACTTGAAATATGTCAATGACAAGAAAAAACAACTTACTTAATGTCAACATCTCAATGTAAAAGTACAATAAAATATTACTAATTTATTACTATAAACTAGTTTCAATAATTCTACAACAAAGACAAGAATATAGTTAACGCCAGTATCGCGCTAACATTTGGTGACCCTACGTTCTTTGAACAACAATCTTCTTCGGAGTACAAGCGGTGCATGGATCCTTGGAAACAAGCGGAATCCCGAAGTCCCGTCTACAATAAGTACCTACAACAGCATCAACCACGAGCACAGAGATACAAAGGAACCCTTGCGTGAAGTGTTTGAGTACCTAACGTAAATTACGAATTTCATGGTTGCCTTAATCCTGCTCTGCATCAGGTTGTATTCTTCTATAATTACTAGAGCTCCCGATACACGTGTTACACGCTGACACAGGTACCCGTGTTCTTAAGCCCGCCGGGCTTAAGAACCCGAACTACACGAACCCGCCCGGATTCGGAAACGTTTACACGGGTACCCGTGTACACGGGTACACGGATACACGGGTACACGGATACACGAAATAACGGATCTTATTTACCCGCCGGTTCGACCCTTCACTCTCGTGTAGCGGAGATTCGTGCTATGAAGACATACGATTGAATATGTGGAAGGTTAGGAAGATTCGATTACCTACTTTGCAGTTTTACTGGATTGATTTGTAATGTCAATAATAGGTAGGTAAGTACACTTTGTTTCAATAATCATAAGATTAAAATTAACAATATCTTAGTAACCGTTTACTTCATTGACAGGTATTTCATTTTCTTCATTGATGTAGTTTTTTGATAATTAAAGTAAACCTAAATGATTATCTAATACAAAAGTAGATAGTTATGCTTACTGAAACCAGAGTTGGGCATTATTCGAATAATTTTTCATCTAAATAATTATTCGAATAAACAATTATTCGTGGTGAGATTATTTGCGAATAAACCATTCGTTTAGAATTTCGAATAATAAATGAATTATTCGTTATTTTATTCGAATAGATTACACGAAGGATTTTTGTAATACACACTCAGATGGCAAATCTGAATATAGGCCAAGAAAGGTACGCTCGGCTAGTATGGCGGAATGGAAATAATTAGTAATAGCTGAAATTTTCGGTGTATGGGACAGATAATAAATCTAGTGATTACGTCGACACATAATCCAAATAAATATATTACATTTAGGTATTTAAAAAAAAATGTAAAAATATAAAAAATCACAGAAAGTTTGTAAAAAATATTAATAACATTTTTTAAATTTATACTCATAGAGAAATATTTGCTTTATGACATTAAGCATGAATCACACAAAAAATAATTCTGTATCCTACATTTAAAGTAAGTAACCTACGGTTATTATTAAATTCAGTATATTTCCGTCCTCAAAAATGGTAATAGGCTATTTTTTCTCTCATTATTTCCAAATTACAATAAGTACAAGCGTTGCAATTTAATCGTACACTAAATAATACCGTATGGTAGGTTTTATGGGGTTATGCATTAATTGCCTGGTTAAAAATGGTAATAGATCAATATCATATGGGATTTTTATTATGAGTTCTCTTTCGTCGAATACTGTTAAAATCGGCTTGAAATATGATTCGTAACACAAAAAACCATCAAAAACGTTATCGTTGCTTTAAAGTTGCCGCGCACGAGCCAGCGAGCTAACGCGATTGGTCGTTGCATGGAGCGGGGCGACGGAACGATGAAACTTCCATCGCCCCGAGCGCGAATATTTAAAAAAGTATTTAGTATATTTACTATTTACTCGGTCAAAACATATGTACCAGTGAACGTAAAAAATATGGGAGACTAGATTCGAACTAATTATCAGCTTTAATCTGGGCAAGAGTGCTGTAAATAAGAAAGTTAATTTTACGTAATTGCAGGCTTTCCGTCTTTGCGTGCGCGTTAAATTTAATACAATAATAGGCCAATTATATAGGGCTATTATACTGACACACACCCAATTTGATAGCAGAAAAAGACGCGAAATTAAAATTTTCTTAGGGAAATCAAATCTTCGCGCCTATAAGTTTAAACCATTTAGAATTTCAATAGCGGTCATTTAAGTACCACCCCTCACCACTAAAATGTAATTATCAAAAACGACAGTTGCTAATGTTCCCCAAAGTAAGCATTTCTAGTTATTGCTGCAATACAGTGGTACCGGGCACCTTGCGACGCAAGGCCGAGCAGGAATCGCAAACCTTAAAATAATTGCACTAATTAATTGAGTTAGGATTTTGTTAGTACTCTTTAATTGAATAGCAAAAAATATAAGTTATGTATTAGAAATACCGTTTTTATTCGATTTTTAATTAAGTAATTATTGTTAAACTAATTTTTACCGTGTGGTGTCGGTTAAAATTTCACTAGTAACATCATTTGGCGACTAGGGCAATAAAAGTCGACACCATAACCAACAAATTAACAAACAACAATAACCAACAAATTAACAAACAACAAAAATTTGCCGTAATATTCCAAAACTCGACTGAACGCAAGCGCACCGAACCGTGTCGCTCCCCTGACGCGACTCACTGTCATAAAACGTAAGGCCGTGGTATTAACGACAGCGGATAGCTGAGCGGCGAGCGGTGACTGCAGGCGGCAATAAGGTGTTCAGTTAATGTTTTTATAATTTGAAATGACTTCGTTTCCATGTAGAAATAACCAAACAGCCTTTAGAAGCATTTAATATTTTATTTGTGGCCGTATACATTATGTTTTATTGGTAAATTAACTACAATTATTCATATTTGTGGATAAAACAATATACATACTATAATTAATACTAAATTAACATTAAATAAATACATTATTTATGACATAAAAATACATTGCGCGTATTTAACTACTTAGCACTGTTTAATTACGATACTTGCAAGCAAGTAGTAAAGTATATGGCTCCATCCTATCCTGTACCACGATATAGAAGCGATAACATTTTTGCGACAGTTTTGTATAGATAATGGATTTGTCGCTAGAAAATTACGATATCGAGATAAAAGTCAGGTTTCTGAGCGCTATTGAAACGTTAAATGCTTTTTACTTATACATGTTTTAAATTTGCCGCGCTTTTTCTAGTCAAGCTGAATGTGTTTCACTATAGAATAGTAATCGAATTGGTTCAGATTTAACGTTTAATGCATATAAATAACATAATTTTGGACTAAGTACATTATACATACCTACATGACATCAGGCTATGGTTTGGCGCACCGTGACCCTGAATGGCGCGGTAATGTGTTACGGCTGTTAAGTGAAGTCCAGACGGGATGATCAAATCGACCGATTTGATCAGAAATGAAATTGGGGTCAATCTCCAAATTAAGCAACAATTAAACAACTGTACCCATATTTGGAACCTCAGAATAATATACCCGGCCGGATACCGGATAGTAACTTTGCTTGATTTCAGAGTAAACATGGATTTAAGAAACAGTCACGGTCCTATTGTACATTACTCGTTTATTATTTCAAAACAATTTAAACATCCACTCACTTGCACGCGTAGGTACCTACTCATTTCGAACATAGAAATGAGTCCGCGCCAACGTTCACCACGAAACAGGTTAAAACCTGCACAATGCGCACCTAAAAACCGAAATGTAGGTATTGTTAAATTTAGTTTGTAGTTAATTAGTTTTTTGGTGTAAGTGTATGAACCAAGGTCTGAAATAAATGATTTTTTATTTTTTTTATTGTTCCGCCGGCCGAAGATTCGGCGGTCGGATACCGAATATTTGGCCGACGGTCAGGCCAAATATCCGGTATCCGACCAAACAACTATCCATTGCATTTCTAATTGAGAGTGGCAACACTATCGTAGGTCGTATTGCCCTTTTCTAGCATATACGTCCCTCGCTCCTACACTCCCACCACACAGGCAGGTTGTTTTGTCAGTTATACAAGGCAAATTTTCAAGTCATTGGCTTGCTGTTTTTCCATCTGGAAGGTCGTGAAGCTAAACTGCTGGTGAGTTTTTGAATTTGTACCTCAGTTTAGCTGACTATATTGAAATAGTTATTTATTTTACAAGGGGGCAAAGTTGTTGTTTAACCGCTCGTGCTAATATTGATACTGGAGCAAGTAAAACATTCGAAACGGAATCTTGAGCGTTGCGAGGGTTTCAAAGCACGAGGGTTAAACAAAATTTGCCCCAAGTGAAACACAAAATGTTTCACCACACCAACCCAAAGCAAATATTAAATGTAAAAATATCATACAAAAGTCAATTCTACCAGCAAACATAAGAAAACAACTCAAAATTTGCATTTGATTCCTTTGCCTCACTTGTGAATAAAATGAAACTTTGCTCTCAGTTTTTGAAGTGCAAAGTAAGCCTTTCCGAGCTGGTGTGAAATAAATAATTACATTTTTCACGCCACTGTTCGGAAATGTGGCAATAGATGGTCTAAAACCAAGCTGGAAAGTAGGCAATAGCTGTAGCACCTGAACCACCACTACTACAATGTTTCATTATTATCATCATCTGTCATTGGTGACAGTTCGCTACAGCAATGAGTATAATTTAAAACATAAAAATCAATAAAAGGTCTTTTTTGGCGCAACTTTTTCCTTCAAAAATAAATTTAGGTTATTTATAGGACCAATTTCTTGTTTAAAAAAAACGAAATGTCAAACTATTCATTCATTCAGTCAGTTCATTCGATTCACGCTTAAGGCGTTTTTTACTTTTGTAACTGTTTGTGGTTTTTTAGCAAAATCGCTTCTAAGTTTAGAGTCGGTTTGAAGCAAACAACATAAAAACGCCTCTTAAATGTGATAAAAAAGAAAAAGGCGGGATCGGAAAATTCTCACTGAATTGGATAGTACTATAAAATATAAGAAACACGTATCTACGCTCGCTATAAAAATGAGTTCTTCTAGTGAAGAAAATGATATTCTTACGCTGACGCCTACCGAAATTCAAGAGACAGCACAGGCAGTGGCTAGTAATTTGCTACCAGAGAAATCGCGGGCTAGTACTTATAGTTATCCAAATGTTTCCTTATTTCCTCGCAGTAGTCGTGAAAAGCACTATGTAATGCCTCGGCCGGAAACGCTAAAGATGGAGTCGTATTATTCGAGGGCCTCCACCAACGTGTCGGCCCTCAAACTCACTCGTCCATCTTTTAGCGGTTTTCCGCCCTCTCCTACAATGTACTATAGTTGTCCATTAAATTATCTAGCAAATAAAAACGATCCGGAATAGTGATGTGAAAGTGCAAGAGGATATTAGAAAGAGAGATGCCTAAGAGTAGCATACCATAATGAATACATGTGTCTTAGCTGTATATTGTATTGTATGTTAAATAATGTTAAAAATGCTTTATGTTGTTAATGTGTTCCAAATTGTGCCGCTTTGGCATTAGCTGTAAGGTGCAATTTGTTATTTGAAATAAATAAATAAATACAATAAATGTTAATTTTACAAATAGTATCTGTCAAGTTGTATACTTTACTAAATATCTCTCTCCTCACAGGTGTTACAATAAAGGGTGTACGTACTACATAATTAATTAAACACTCATAATATAATTATATTACGTACACATAATAAGTATATCATAGGATATGTATAATCACATTGGTTTGGCGTCTTCCCACCACCAGGCGATAACAAACATGTTTCAATATTATTCTTATGTTCCGAATATCGGTACAGCTGTTTAATGACAGCATTTACACAAAAATAAAACGCTAATTAAATAACTTATCATATTCGGAACTACAGATGCAACGGATAGTTGTTTGGCCGCATACAGGATATCGGATGTACGGCCTGACCATAGGCCGAATATTCGGTATTCAGCCGCCGAATATTCGGCCGGCGGAAATATTCAGGTTTTTCAGGTGCGCATTGTGGAAGTTTTGGCCTGTTTCGTAATGAACTTTCGCGCGGTATATAGGTCTATCACTAGGTACGAAATTAGTGCGCGAGCTAGTGAATGGAACGTTTAAATTGTTTTAAAATAATAATCGAGTACGATTATATTCCGATATCAAGCATAGTTATTTAGTACCCTTATTTTAGTATCCGGTATCCGTCTGGATATTAAAATAAGGGCGAGATAGGATACCGGATAGTAACCGAATATCCGGTGCATCTCTATTCGGAACCTAAAGTTTTAATCCTGCATGGTGCAAATATGTATAATTTTGAGACAATGACTTGAAAATTTGTCTTGTATAACTGACAAAGCAACCTGCCTGTGTGGTGTGGGGGAGAGAGGGAGGTATATGCTAGAAAAAGACAATACGACCTAGGGGCTGTCCATACAGGACGTCATCTATTTTTAACGATTTTTGTCGCCCCCCCCCCCTAAAATCATCAAAAAATCATGCTTTGAATGACACCGTTTCCTCCTGCGTCATGCTACCATCATCCGATGTCCAGACCCCCCCCCCCCCCCAAATTTGAAATGACTTAAATTTATGAATAGGCCCCTACGACAGTGTTGCCACTCTCAATATTATTTATTCTTAGGTTCCGAATATGGTAAGTTATTTAATTAGCGTTTTATTTTTGTGTAAAACGCTGTCATTTTAAAGCCGTACTTTTCGCCTTATTGCAAAGGAGTAAGGTGCAAAAGTGTAAACATATATTTCACGTCGACTCTTATTATACTATGTTATACTTATTATGGAACTTACTGTTATACTTATTATGGAACGTAAACTATGAATTGAAAGAGCACGAAATAGTCAATATAATACGTTTGTTGAAAAAAAAAGTCTACAGACGCTTAGGCGCGAAGGGTTATTGTCTCATAGAAAATTTGAATTTCGCGCCTTTTTCTACTGACAAAGTTGTTGGATAGACGTTAATATCAAATTAAAGAGGGGGCCTACACACTTCGCTGTGACAGAATGTGAAAGTGTCACCAAAACTGTCAAATGACTACGATAATAAGTATTCCTTTTATAATGCCACTCCACACTATGCCATTCTGAAATTAAATAAGAACGATAGATAGTCATGCGCAATTTTAATTTTTGTAGTGGGTCATAATTGACGTATATAATTACGAATATAATTTGAACATCAACCAATAATATTGGAAATGATATCAGTTATTTTTAATCAGCTATCATTCACGCGCGCGTTCATTTTGCTTAGACTTGGCCGCACAAATATTTGGTGCGAGCGAGACGCCCGCCCACGTTCGAATTGGCCTGTCACTTGTAGCAACTTGTAGGTAAGTACATACTTACCTACATACTATCCACGCGTCCTTGGCACGAACTCCCGCCACCGCCCGCATTGAAACTGTCCCCGCGCGCCGCAAGGAAATGTAATCCTTAGCATTAGCGCAAAGAGTTCAAATTTGGTAGTTTCATTTAGAAAAATTTGTTAAAATGCACATATTTATTACATTGACCATATTTTTGTGTGATTATGTATTGAATATCACTTTGAACGTTATCAGAACAAAGTCTGCAAGAAATTATATCTATAACCATTTTTTCTAGCATGTTTAAGGCGTAAATATATATACAAGTGATACAAATAATATTGATGTCGGATTCTCGGATAAATAGCTTAATGAGGTAGTTTTATGGTAATTCAATCAAAGACCTAATTATTACTTTTTTTTTATATCAAGTTACGACGTATATCCGTGAGGCCCCGCCATTTATTGAATTAGTTATTTTCCGTGTTAATATTTTGACTGATTCCATTGTCGACTCATTATAAATATTATTTTCGTCACGTTTACGAACTAAAAATACTATTACTATTTTTAACAAACAAGAACGGCTCTTTTTTTTAACTATTTTTTTTACCTACTTCCGGACAGAAAGTTTGTTGGATTCGAAAATAAAGTATCTTAAAATGATCTAAAGAACAGGAATAAAAAAAAAATTGCCTATTACTAATTAATGTTTAACGTAACCGTATCTTTACTGGAGTAATAGGTAAGTAACTCCAGCGTATTTTAGAGCCAAGGAAAATTTTGGGAAAGGCCCCAACTGACCGTCGCCATCCATGAGGTGGGGACAAATGGGAATTATTTATATGCAGCGCCTATTTCCATTTGTTCCCCGCGGGGACAAGCGGGAATACATCCGATATTTGTGTAAAATATTATTATGTAGGGTCTACCCATATGTTCCCCGCGGAGATAAATGGGTATTCACCCATTATTGGTAATTATTAGTAATATAGGAATACACCAATAATGGGTGCATTATTGGTGTATTCCCATTTGTCTCCAATTCACGTAACCTACGCCTTGCACGAGGCGGGGACAAATGGGAATGTTTTATATGCATTTTGGTGTTCCCATTTGTCCCCGATATTGATTGTGCCATTTGTCACGGCCTCAAAAGATTTCTATGCAGCGTCTTTTCCCATAAGTTTCTCGCGGGGACACATGGGAATACACTCTTTATTGGTGTATTCCTATTTGTTCCTGCCCTACGTGACCGCCGCCATACGTGCGGCGGAGACAAATGGGTACGATTTATACGCAGCGCCTATTCCATCAGTTCCCGACGTAGACAAATGGGAATGCATCCGAAAATTGGTTTCCAATTATCCCCACCCCAATAAGGTGGGGAAAAATGGAAAATATTTTTATGCAGGGTCTTCACATATGTTCCCCGCGGAGACAAATGGGAATTCAACCATTATTGGTGTATTCCTATTTGTCCCCTATTCACGTGACCTACGCCATACATGAGGCGGGGACAAATGGGAATGTTTTATATGAATTTTGGTGTTCCCATTTGTCCCCGATATTGGTGTTCCCATTTGTCCTCGCAACAAAAGATTTCTATGCAGCGTCTTTTCCCAAATATTTATCGCGGCGTGGACAAATAGGAATACTTCCGAAAATGGTGTGTTCCCATTTGTCCCCATCCCAATAAGGAGGAAATATATAGGAAATATTTTCATACAAATTTTATCCCATCTGTACCCGGCGGGGACAAATGGAAATACATCCGAAAATCGTGTGTTCCCATTTGTCCTCACACCAATAAAGTGGGGACAAATGGGAATTATTTATATGCGGCTTCTTTTCCTATATGTTCCCCGCGGGGACAAATGGGAATACACCTATTATTGGTTATAATGGGTGCATTATTGATGTAATCCCATTTGTCCCCTATCCACGTGACCTACGCCATGGCGGCCATACATGAGGGACAAATGGAAATGTTTTATATGCAGCGCCTATTCCCATCTGTTCCCGGCGGGGAACAATAAGAATATACCCGTTAATGGAGTGTTCCTATTTGGCCCCGCTTCAATGAAGTGGGGATAAATGGGAAAGATTGTTGGTCTTTTCCCACATGTTCCCGAAGGAGACAAACGGGAATACCCCCATTATTGGTGTATTTCCAGTTGTTCCCGCCCCACGTGACCGCCAATACATGAGGCGTATTCCCAGTTCCCACTAGGGCTTCCAAATACCGGACTTCTTTCAATACCGCTATTAATACCGAAACTGTCTTCATCAATACCGGGATCCCGGGATCCCGGTATTGACTATGAATCGCATAAATTTTTTGAGTTTTATTATAAAAAGGCTCACTGTAACACCAGATATGTATGTCTTTAGCTTAGGATATAAAACAATAATCGCCGTCTGCAATAATAGGGAATATTACGCAAAACTCTGCATAGAGGGCGTCACTAACTCAATCACATGGCCTACCGTGAAACACTTCAATCGAAAGTTCCGTTTCTACCTCTCTATCACTCTTGCTTATTCGATCGATAGAGAAACAGATAACGAAATTACGATTTTCGCGTTTCGCGGTAAGCCACCTGTAAACAAACCGCCTTGATGCTGGAATGTCATAGTAAAACTTGTCAAAAAACTGGTTAAGGCGTAGTATGTATAAGATACTCTATGGTTTACTAAACAAATTAGTGCTGCACTCTGGCGGTAGAACATTGCAGTAATACTAGGGAGTATTACTGCAATGTATTATCATTTCACCCTCCAGGTTGGCAATCATTTTAACTTCACCACAATCACTTTAACCACGCCTTGTTAACTTCACCACTGTTACCAGTCACATTTTAGTTCAACCTTATTAGGTTGGCTGGTTTATTAACCAGCCAACTATATTCAAATTTGCCACTAAAAATTCGTTTGCCATACTACAATTCCTCGCTAATTAGTTTCCCATCTTAGATATAATTTTAAGGACTAACTATATTAATATCATATCCTGAACATCAGAATTCATTACCAAATATTTATCTATGCATATGCACCGACCTTGATCCAATTAAATGATCTTGTTTCATTAAATGGGCAAGTAATATTCTTGATACAGCCGAAGTTACTCATTTTAATGGATTTTAAACGGTATAATCGGCACATTTTCCTTGTTTTTTTAAAATACCGGGATCCTGGTATTGCATTAAAAAATACCGGTATTGAAAAATGCGTTTTCACAGACGGGATCCCGGTATTTCGGGATCCCGGTATTGGAAGCCCTAGTTCCCACACCTCAAATCAACCAACCAGATAAACCGATAGAAAACATTTTCTTTTTACCATTCGGATATAAAACAGCTAAATAGTTATTTTGTAAGCTAACTATTCGACAATATTATTCGCAAATAATTTATTCGTGGGCTATTTTATTCGCGAATAATTCATTCGCCGAATAAATTATTCGCGAATGAATTGAACACGAATGATCATTCGAAAAAAATATTGAATGAATGAATTTTGCCCATCTTTGACTGAAACTACCACGAACGGAATATGCTATATTATCCTTTAGCAAAATCGCATTTTGCTCACTGTTAGCAAAGTACCCTTATTCGAGCTGCTTAGGTGAAAAATAAATTAAATTGGTACAACACATATCAATCACATTGAACATCCATATATACATTACTTCAATCTCCGCTACACGCCAAGGCCGGGTTAGGCCCGCGTGTATTTAAGGTCCGTTTCGCCGTGTACACGGGTACACGGGTACCCGGATACACGGATCTTAATTACACGTGTGCCCGACTACACGTGTAGAACGGGTCAGAAAACCGTGTACGTGTAGTTCGGAAACGGGTACCGAACACGTGTACACGAAACCCGGACACGACCGCGAGCCCTAATAATTACGTTAAAAGCAAAATATTGCATTAATTCACTAGTTACATTCAATTTTATTCAGATTTACAACAATTTTCGTTCAAATAAAAATAGTCCAGTCGCTTTAGACAAATAGTCCAGTAAATTACTGAAAATTTTGAAAATTTTCTTCAAAGTTCTAAGACTTAATTAACATCGAGGCATACGTAAGAAAGCAGATTTGTACATAATTTGCAGCATATTAGCATACTCTGATATTAGCGCAATTAAATTTTCAGGGAATAAGCTATATGTTGCCTTCAAGATTCTTCCGGAGCTACGGGTGTAAGCTGTCATTTTGCGTGGATCTTCCACTTAATCGCGAGGTTGACATCACTGCACGTGGACAGCCATCCTATTTGCCACCTGTTTAATACGGTGGCCTGCACGGTTTGAAATTTAATTTTTACTTAGTACAGTCTGTTCAATTTATTTATGCCTGTTTCTTAGTACACTTATTTATGTGCATTTAATTGATTCTACAAAATGTCTGAAGAACTAAAGCCTTTAGTTCGCAAGCGCGGCACTATAAAGGCAAAGGTTACTTTATTTGAGAAATATATTAATACAATAAAGGCGATTTCGACGGAGAACTTCACTAAGGCTTTATTCGGTGAACTCCAGTTGAAACTAGGTCGATTTCAAGAATTATTATCTCAATTTGATGAAGTACAGTCAGAAATTGAAAATTTAGATGACATCAACTTAGCCGATCAGCTTTTAAAACGTGAGCAAGTTGAGGATTCTATCATAAAGTTGATTTCATTGTCACAATTGATACTTGAGTCGAACCAACCAGTGACTACTAAATATGCTACAGCTGTCTCTCGAGCCGATGGTTCAATTCATTCAAATGGCAGTTCTCAGACGTCTGTCAACTGTCACATTCGGCTTCCTTCTATAAAATTACCTTCCTTTGACGACTCTTATGCAAAATGGACGGAGTTTCGCGATACCTTTGATTCATTAATAAATGAAAACGAGTCCATCCCTACAATAAGCAAATTTCACTATTTGCGTGCATCTTTGGAAGGTGGAGCAGCTATAGTCATAAAGTCTATTGAGTTTACAAGTACAAATTACAAAATAGCATGGGATTTACTGTGCGAGCGATACAACAACGATGCAGGCCCATTTCAGATTTTAAATAAGAAGGGTCGTGGGGCCAAGACTTCCAAATGTTACCTTTGTGTATTCGTCTGCTTTTCGACAAAGGCTGTTCACCTTGAGGTCGTTAGTGACCTAAGCGCAAATGCCTTTATCATGTGTTTACGTAGATTTATCGCTAGACGTGGTAAGCCAGAAAATATCTATTGTGACAATGGAAAAAACTTTGTAGGGGCTAAGAATGAATTGAACAGAATGCTACAAACGTGTAAACGGCAAATCGGAGAATTCGCCTGCTGTGAGGAACTTCTCTTTCACTTCTCTCCGGTTTACGCTCCTAACTTTGGTGGAGTCTGGGAGGCAGCAGTAAAATCTGCAAAATATCATTTAAAACGTATTGCTGCTAATACCAGTTTGACTTTCGAGGAATTAGCTACTCTGTTTACACAAATTGAGGCTATTATGAATTCACGTCCTCTGACACCTTTGTCTGAGGATCCATCTGAACTAGCTCCACTCACGCCTGGGCACTTCCTTGTCGGGCGACCATTGATGTCCTTGCCATCGCCTGAAGTGAAGACGATGACTGTCAATAGATACCAGCTCGTACAGCGACTTCGGGAACATTTCTGGACGCGATGGACTAAGGATTATCTCGCTACTCTCCAGCAACGTATCAAGTGGAAAACCAGTAAGGGATCCATCAAGATAGACGACCTGGTCCTAGTCATGGACGATCAGCTGCCACCAATGAAATGGTTACTAGGGCGCATCGTCAAACTCTATACTGGAAATGATGGAGTCTGCAGAGTAGTCGACCTAAAGACGAAGAACGGCATCATCAAGCGAGCCGTATCAAGGCTATCAGCCTTAGAAGGATTAGGCTCCCATGAGCCTCTTGAAAGCTAGGCTTTCAAGGCGGGCAGAATGTTAACAATCTAACCTTTATGCATTAGCGCCGCCAGAAGAACCTACGATGCGGCGCGCATTCTAATTTTGAAATACTTGAAATATGTCAATGACAAGAAAAAACAACTTACTTAATACTATGAAGTATTTGAACAAATTAAATTATTTTTCAGAAAATATTTTAATTTGTTTTTATCAAGTAGAAACACTACTATATAAATTATAAACTGAAATAAATGTCATATACTAAGAAAAAGTGACCAAGGCCTCCAGTGCCCCAGGCTGGAATCGAACCAGCGTCCTCTGCTATCGCGGCAGGTGCCTGAACCACTCGGCCACCGGGCCACAGCGACATTAGTCAAATTTTCCAAGTATATGCACTTCCTACTGAAGGCTTGTGGCGCCCCCTGGCCTTTTCTTAGTATATGACATTTATTTCAGTTTATAACTTACTTAATGTCAATATCTCAATGTAAAAGTACAATAAAATATTACTAATTTATTACTATAAACTAGTTTCAATAATTCTACAACAAAGACAAGAATATAGTTAACGCCAGTATCGCGCTAACAGTTATTATGACTCACGACAGTTTAAATCCGATTGTAACCAGCATAATTACCAAACTAGTAAAATTGTCTTAGAAAATAATCCAAACCCCCAAAGAAATGCTAACAGCTAAGATAATTTGATATTCCAAATGTGAATGATTTGATAACGCGCGGTTTGACAGCAAGTTACTCTGTCTCACACGAAACGGAGTATCTTCTCTGACAGATCCTGATACTTGAGAGTTGAGACCTTTTCAATGTCTATTGAGTGTGAGGTAACTTAAAAAGGGTTCAACTTACTTGTTAATCCGTATCACTTACAACCTTGTGGAAGTCAACCTTTGAGGTCAAGGACTACATATATAAAAGAACTTAACTAACTCGATAGTATTTGTATTTGCGACCTTTTAGATCTCTAGACTTCGTTTAGGACGCTAGCTGCATCTGAATTACCTGACTTAGTATCTCTCTGAACGCTTTTCTGCTATTTTGCGACAGCTGCGTTTAATAGTCATGGACGTGAAAGACATGCAGATTATGAAAATATAATAAGTAAGTATATTGAACTTATAAAATATAAAGGGTCGTGACAAATATACGGTCAATAACGGTGTCACAAAATTTATAGGTACGTAAAGGTAAAATACGTATAACCCTACCTACTACCTACTTACCTATTTTTGGTAATTTATGAGTGTAAACATTGTGACACCGCTGACAACCTATACCATCAGGCCTTGTGCTTGTTTTTTTATATTGCCACATTAATTTCAAATAAAATCTAAAAAAAAAAAAAAAATTAAAGAGACCTCATTTATAAAAAACGTATTTTTTTTTTCATAATAATCGGTAATCACAAATATAGCTTAAGCTTTCATAAAACAACATTTTCTTATTTAAAAACTAATATGTCTACAGTCAAAAAAGAAAGAATATGTATTATGTAATTACTTAATTAGTTGATACGTTGATACGCATAATTATCCTAATATAGAAACATGTGTATACTGTACTTAATGAATCTTTTTAAACCGGTTTTCTGCCAACCCCATTTACATCTGCTGAATTTATCATAAAATCTCATAAGCCGTCATATGTGCGTACGAAACCAAGTCAACTTACGCTCTTTCGCTCTGACATTACAATAGCAGAATGCACTTCTGCTATTATTCCTACTATGACCCGCTGCCCTTACAAGTCGCACTAAAATACCACCCGTGTAAACCGATTTAAACCCTAATACAAAGTATTATGTGTCATATCAAGTGCAAAATAAGATGGTCTATTGTATTATGACCAAAGTCGTTTGCGTTTAGGGTAAACGATTTTAGACTTTAGTTTAAGAGAGATAAAGTTTAAGATGTGTGTGAGGTATTGGTGCATCGCTTGCCATCTGGCTTGCATGTACTTTGTAGGTCAGATCTCGTATTATTGGAGTTATTACTATTAAATAGTCGCTATTGTAGTTTTAAGTTTAATAGGGCGTTAAGGGTGATTTAATGGGTTATTGTTAAGATTAAACAAGTCATGCTGGAACTTCCATTTCAGTCTTATTTTCAACCATCTGGGTCAACAGTTTTCAAAAAATATAGTATGTATACCTATTCAGATATTACAGATTATAAAACTACATAGACGCACTAAATAAACTACTTGTCTGGCCTAGTGGGTAGTGACCCTGCCTATGAAGCCGATGGTCCCGGGTTCAAATAAGGGCATTCATTTGTGTGATGAGCACGGATGTTTGTTCCTGAATCATATGTATTTAAGTACCTATTTATATGTTATATATAATTATATCGTTGTCTTTGTCGTTGTTTTGGTGTTGCTGATTGAAAAGACAAGAGAAGAAAGGAGACCTAGAATTACTTAGCTCAACCAAATAAAAAATAATGTGTCGTATGAGGAAATTAAAAGACTGGCACAAGAAAGAAATGATTGGCGATTACTCCACCGACAAGAGCAAAGCTCTTAAGTTATGATGATGATGATGATGATATCGTTGTCTAAATACCCACAACATAAGCCTTAATGAGTTTACTTTGGGGCTTCGTCAATTTGTGTAATAGTCCTATTAATATTTATTTATACTGAATACAGTGAATACAGAGGTTGCAAAATGCCCAGGAATTAACAAGTATGTATTTACTCTAAAACTATCCTCCGCACCGAAAGCCTTGATTTCAAAGGCTACAAACAATGTGAGTTTCAGTTGAATGTTTAGTAAAATGTACATTTCTCCCCTTGTGCTTAAAAGCTACTTTACATATCGGAGGCCAGTCTTTGTAACATCTATCCAAATCGAATTATACGCCGGCTTGCCCTGCCTTCAGGCAAGAGCGGAAAACTGATGGTTTAAGTCATAGGCTTAGCTTTGGATTCAAGATTTTTTTATATCACAACGGTGGCAAACAAGCGTGCGGCCCGCCGGATATTGTTATTTGCAACTATAGTGGAGTGACACGCGTAGGGTTTGCAATCCGGATCCGAAATGTATGAAATTATCCGGATCAGGATCCGGATCCGCGGATATTCCCATACATTTCGGATCCGTCGTGCAAACCCTAGACACGCGCGTCCGTCACTTTAAGCACTATGTTGCCTGGATTTCTGCTTGGGATCACTGGGGGCCTAGCCAAATGACAATCGTACATCGACAAACACAAAACGAAAAGAAAAATGTATCGGGATGACGCTATCTGTTCGTCCCATTGAACGCCGCCCGTATAATGTTTGATGTAGTAACACTTGTAAAGCTCGCATTAATTATAAGATAAAGATAAAGATAAAAGATAAAAAATAGTTTATTCAAGTAGGCATATTACAATGCGCTTATGAACGTCAAATAAACCTTTACCGGCTCCAACCGTACACCTCTGCCCCGAGAAGATTTAAATCCCCCCTCAATTGGAGGAGGGTATCCCAATATGGGACCGGCAACAAACTCGGCGGGACACATCTTTTCAAAACATTATTACATCTTATAATTAACTTGCATTACGAGTAATTAAGAAAAATACAATTTAAATTACTATAGAATTCATGCAATTATACTCAGTGAGTACATAACTTTATACAAATACGTAGGCTCTTTCAGAAAACATATCAAATTCTTACAAAAGGAAAAGAAAATAAAACCAGTAAAAGAAATGAGAATACATATTATATGAATCTGACTGATTGTTATGAGATGCTTTCATACAATTTGATGTGCTTTCTTACCTGAGCTGAGTCACCTTTAACTCTACACATAATACAATGCTTTTAATTGCTACTTGTCGTTATTACAGTTTCTGGTTTGGACCATGCATGTTTGTCTGTCAAGTAGTCCTCGACTCTGTAATAAGCCTTCAACATCAATGACTTTTTTAAGTAATTCTTAAGAGCTGGAAAGGGTAATCTTAAAGCATCCTCAGGTAACTTGTTATAAAAATGAATGCCTTCTGTACTTTACGAACACGAAACTTTCTGATAGCAAGCTTGTTTTTATTTCTATTTCTAGTATTATAGTTATGGACATCAGATTATATATGAGATTATATGTGCGGTAAGTGGTTCGTGAATTATTTTAGTCTTAACTATGAATGTGTTAATTTAGTCTTAGCTATAAGCTTGTCCCTTGAACGCCGCCCTTATAATGTTTGTAGCAACACTTGTAAAGCTGTTCGCATTATATGTGCGGTAAGTGGTTCGTGAATTATTTCAGTCTTAGCTATGAATGTGTTAATTTAGTATTAGCTATAAGCTTGTCCCTTGAACGCCGCCCTTGTAATGTTTGTAGCAACACTAGTAAAGCTGTTCGCATTATATGTGCGGTAAGTGGTTCGTGAATTATTTTAGTCCTAGCTATGAATGAGTTATTAAAGTCTTAGCTATAAGCTTGTCCCTTGAATACCGTAATGTTCGTAGCAACACTTGTAAAGCTGTTCGCATTATATGTGCGTTAAGTGGTTCGTGAATTATTATAGTTTTAGCTATGCATTTGTTAATTTAGTCTTAGCTATAAGCTTGTCCCTTGAACGCCGCCCTTATAATGTTTGTAGTAACACTTGTAAAGTTGTTCGCATTATATGAGTGGTTCGTGAATTTCCGCTTAGTCTCGCATTTGTTTTCACTAATTATATTTCTTTACGAAGAGTTCTCTTGTCTTACTCCTCAACTAAGCGTATCTGTATTTACAAAAATTCTGAATACATTTAAATCTAGGTTAAAATGGACCTGTTTTTCACTCCCATTTTCTGAAGCAAAAAACACAAAATATGAAGCAAAAAACAAGCAAAGCCGTTCAAATCAAAACCTTTTATCTCTATTAAACCGTCACACGAACAGAAAATCAATTTAAAAACAAAACACCACAGCCATTATAAAAACAGAAAGTCCAAACAAAAATTACTTAAATTTGTCACGTAACGACTCTTTCGACTTTAAACAAGGCCTTTACATCATCGATCAAATCTAAATTTGCCTGATACATGCATTAAAACCTCGTCGGGTCCACGCCCATCGTCATCTCTTAAAAACGTATTACCGGAGGCACAGAGAAGAACGGCGCGGGCATTTAAAAAATAAACGATTTGTTACATCATAACAAGAAATGACAACAAGGACAACCGTACTCGCAATTATTCAAATGACATCAAAATAATATTATACTACTAGTGAACTAGGGAGCAGTGGTGGCCGAGTGGATATGGCGTCTGACTTTCAATCCGGAGGTCGCGGGTTCAAATCCTGGCTCGTACCAATGAGTTTTTCGAAACTTATGTACGAAATATCATTTGATATTTACCACTAGCTTTTCGGTGAAGGAAAACATCGTGAGGAAACCTGCATACATCTGGGAAGAAATTCAAAGGTGTATGTGAAGTCCCCAATCCGCATTGGGCTAGCGTGGGGACTATAGCCCAAGCCCTCTCGCGCATGAGAGGAGGCCTGTGCCCAGCAGTGGGACGTATATAGGCTGAAATGATGATGATGATGATGACTAGTGAACGGGCAGTCAACAGTATTGATAATTCAGAAAACCTTCTCATTAGGTTCATTAGGCTCATTAGCCTGCAGCCTGCAACGATATGCATGCAGTCCACACAGACACTACCCAGGTTAGCAATGTACAAATTGCAGAACATTCCCAAAAAGCGGAAACTTTCTCGAGAATGTTCTCAGAACATTCTGCAACATGGAAATTTATTGTTCCGCCATCTTGTATTTTTTCCAAAAAAAATTTTTTGTCATAGGAATCTAGAGGCCTCTATCTCCCGCCATGACAAATCTCAGCGCGCTCGGACCAACTTGAAAAAATAAAATAAAAAAGTCGGCTATTTTGATTTTTTTTAATGCAGTTTGTTTTGTCTCGGGGCCCTCTATGACATTTGGTCGAGCACCCCCCACCTATCACGCACCGTTTAAAAGTTGCCATACAAAATAGAAGTGGCCAGTTTTCCCGCAATGGAAGCATTTTTCCAAAAAAAATGTTTTTAATAGGTATCTAAGGGACCCCGAGATTCCGTGACCAAAATTTCAGCGCGCTAGGACAGACTTGTAAAAAAAAAAGTCGCCCATATTGAAAAAAACATGGCCGCGTCAAAAACTGCCAGGGTCCCTCTATGACATTTGGTTCATGGTATAAACTACGATAAATAAATAAATTCTCCTTCTCGAGAACATTCTGCTTGGGATCTTGGGGTGACTTACACGACTTAAACAAACACATCACAATTTCCGATAATAGTTTTACTATAATATCGCAGAACATTAGGAGTATTTATTGCAATTTTGATAATTTTATTATTACACTTTCAGAGCTCAAATTTAAAACCGATGTAATTATATTAACGGAATGTAGATTAAACAACACGAAACCTATACCCTATATACCTGACTATACTTACTTATCCACTAAAAATAATTTAAATCAGAACGACGGAGTTGTGGTGTTTGTAAAAAACCATTTAAGGGCGAATTTAGGCGAACTAGACCTTGACCAAGCTTCAGGTATTTATATTAAAATTAAGAATATGATAATACTGGGTATCTACCGGTCACCTTCAAATACCAACGCTGATATTTTTATTAACTCTCTTAGCAACTACTTAGATACTATAAAATCGTTTAACAACATAATAATAACCGGAGACATTAACATTAATCTTATTTCCCGTCACCAAGATTCGCCACAGGAAAGCTCAAACAGGCACAAGTATCTAACCATGCTCTCCACATATGGCTTACTTTCTGCTCACTCACTACCTACTCGAATGAACAACTGTTTAGACCATTTTATATTAAAACTACAATGTAACAAACTGTCTGCTTCTGTTGCTGTTCTGAGCACTTCTGTGACGGACCACAATACCATTCTTTTAGCTTTAACGGGACACAACATTCTTGAAAAAACCCCTAAAACTCGCACAACTTACGATTACAGTAAAGCCCTTGAAAACCTAAAAAATAAAAACCTAGAGTGTCTTCTAGCCAGTAATGATCCCAATTTTATCATTGATCAACTTACATACTACATTCAAAATTCGTTGGTCGAAAGCAAAAGTATCAAACTCATAGCAAAAAATCGTAGAATCATAAAACCTTGGATTACTCCTGGAATCTTGCGCTGTATCCACAATAGAAATAAAATGCAACTAAAACTTCGCTCCGACCCACACAATATAATCCTGAAGACCACGTTTACTAGATATCGTAACTATTGCAATAAACTTATTAAAAAAATAAAACGGAATTATGAAAAGGAAAAACTTGCCAGTTCGATGAAAAACTCCAAAGCACTTTGGAACTCAATCAAGTCAATTACTCACTATAAAATAGACAAAAATAAAAATAATGAGTCATTAAAATGCAACTCATCTCCTCAAAATGCAGTTAATCACGTTAATAACTATTTTGCAAATGTTGGTAAAAACATAGCTGAAGAAATCGGAATCGTAGAGTCAAATTCCTCCTCTAGTAGAGTAACTCAATCAATAAATTCCAATCTCTCTTCATTCTTTCTTAGAAGCACTGATCCTAATGAAGTGGACAATTTACTAATGAACCTTAAGACTAAAAGTGCTCCAGGACTAGACAACATCCCCACAGAGTTCCTCAAACTTTCCAGGCATCTCGTAGTTCCAATAATCTGTCACTTGGCAAATCAATGTTTTATAAATGGAGTTTTTCCATCAGCTCTTAAAAAAGCTATAATCACGCCAGTTTACAAGAGTGGGAAAAGAGATGATGTCAATAACTACAGGCCTATTTCCGTTCTTCCTGCCATCTCCAAAATTTTAGAAAAACTTATAAATAATAGATTGATTTCATATTTAGATAAATATAAAATTTTATCTAGTTCCCAATTTGGTTTCAGAAAGGGTAGGTCTACCGAGGATGCAGTGTTAGCGCTCACTTCACTAATAACAAACTATGTAGATAAAGGCAACCGATGTATGGCAGTCTTCTTAGACCTAAAAAAAGCCTTTGACACCGTCACGATTCCCACTCTTGTACACAAATTAGAACTGATTGGTATTAGAGGCAAACCTTTGAATCTGTTGAGTGATTACCTCCAAAACCGGGAACAGCGAGTCAAAATTGACGCAGACATATCTTATGGCGTCCCACAAGGCAGTGTACTGGGGCCTACGCTGTTCTTGATTTACATTAATGATTTGACTAACATGCTTGTAAAAGATGGACACGTGTTTTCATATGCAGATGACACGGTTTTGGTGTTTAAAGGAAATTCTTGGGATAAAGTTTACAGTAGCGCTGAAATTGGCTTAAGCAAAGTATCAAATTGGCTAAAATGTAATCTCCTAACTTTAAACACCACAAAAACAACCTATACCTGCTTTACGAAAACCATAAGCTCTCAACCATCTAATAGCAACACTCTAAAAATACACACGTGTAATCTTATTAATATGACTGATTGTAATTGCACGCAAATAGAAAAAGTTAGCTCTACTAAATACCTTGGCATTATAATTGACCAGCGCCTATCATGGTACTCACACATTGAATATGTAAATCATAGAATTAGGAAACTCAACTGGATTTTTAAAACTCTAAGACACGTAGCTTCTAGACCTTTACTCAACCAACTATATACTGCTCTAGCCCAATCTATAATGTGCTACTGTATTGCTGTTTGGGGAGGGGCAGCAAAAACAAAATTCCTTGAAGTAGAGAGAGGACAGAGAAGCTTAATTAAGGTCATGTATTTCAAACCTTACAGATACCCTACTAATGAGCTTTACAAAATTTCCGAATTACTTTCCATTAGAAAACTATTTGTCCTACAATCAATCTTAAAATTACATAAGGCCTTACCGTACAACCCTAATCTCATAACTACAGGGAGGCGTAAACAAAATGTAGCACCGATACCTCCTACCAAATCACGATTTGCCAAGATTCAGTTCAGTAAAGTTTCAGCTCACCTATATAACAAAATTAATAAAAAACTAGATATCTATCCTTTACAGCTATTTAAATGTAAAAAAGTTGTGACAGATTGGTTAAAAACACAAAGCTATGATGAAATTGAGTCTCTCTTATTATAACACATAACTATAACATATAACATATAACTATATACCCACCAAATATAGAATAGACGTACATTTGCTCACACTCTCACACTCACGCACGCACACACACACACACACACACACACACACACACACACACACACACACACAAACATTTTTAGGATATTTTGTACTAGATTATAATTTATTCAAAACAAAACTAATTAAATTGTATTAGAATTAGCAGTAGCTAATTAGTTAATATTCCCAATAATAAGTTAATTATATTATTTTTTCTTAGATAACAATATTGTATATTACCTATATTTGTTAATTAAGTTCTAAGCCCTAGATATTATGGAAGAGCGGAGTCTTCTGTCACAAGTATTTTATACTTACTAGAAGACTTCAACCTTTACACCTGTACCCTCTGTGTTAACAAATAAACATTTTTTCATTTTTCATTTTTTTCATTCTCAGAAGTTACCGAGAAATTCTCATGTGGAAAGTTTCGCAACTTTGGAAAGTTCACGTGCGTGCATTGCTACCCAGGATAAGTATTGTAGGTATTATAAATATTGGCTGCCTTAGCGACCTTAACACAAATTTTCAAACTTTACATGTCAGCCAAATTTAAATGGTTGTGAGTCATTCTGGTTATTTTTGGTTTCTAAAGTAATTTTAGTCACAGTCCAAGGTGATTAAAAACGGAGAACCAGGATGTCCAAAATATGTCGCGTGAATGACTGATAAAAAATATAACTGTAAAGGTACCTAATGCAACTTAATTTTAGCGTTTTTTTTAACTGCTCCCTCTGTCCTTCCCAATGCCGTATACGAATTTGGTATGCATAAAACCCAGCGAACAGATTCGCAGATACGTGCAAATTGGCCCCGATACTATCGAAATTAATTGCGAATAAAATTAACTTTTTAAAATATAGGCTTCGGCTGGATCTCGTCGGCCAGTTAGTATTGAGATGATATCATTTTCGGGTATAGGTACATACCTATATCATTTACCTACACATTCTTCTCTCTCGAACATTTTTAGTCCAGACAGATCATCAATCCATTTACTCATTATTTTCTTTTGTACTTATATTTTTTTTCGTAAATATTCAATTATTTACATACAAGATATACCAACCAAGAGTAAAGAGATGGCATTATGACCTGACTCGCCACTTCGTTTTGCAGCAAGTATAATAGAAGTCTCGTAAGTTTTTGACAATTATTACAAAAGTACCTAACATTGCTGTAATTTCAATTGATGTCTAGGAAATTTATTTACAAACAAGATATATACAGTGGTACTTCTAAACGAAATTAATAACTAGCTTAAATTTAAAATAGGCCCCTGAGGCATTGTACCAAGGATGCTGGCGTCATCCAGACAGAGTCAACCAGACGCTTCGCGATTTCTGCGAACAACTTGTATATTTTTAACAAATAAAACATTAAATTACGAAAACAAGCCCAAGACGAGCAATATCTTAGACTCAATATGTGCACCTCGGTGGTATTTCTACAAGGAAACCTTAAAATGTTCAAAACATCAGTAGCTTTAAAAAACGTATCATTATAACAGACTTTAAAAGCACATCATTAGCAGGGCGTCCATTATTTAAAGCATCACGTAATTTCGTCGAAAAATTGGTAAAATCTGAGAGAGGTAAATAATGGACACCCTCTTAAATATCAAAAATTCAAAAAAAGCTCTCAACACCGGGCAATTTATCATACTAAATGCCCGACTTAAGAGTGCTTTCTCACCTAAATGCAGTTTAATTCCTAAGATTCTACGGAACCCCAGCTAGGGTGACTAGTCCAATTTAAACTTTGGGACAGTCCCGATCACCGCCATGTTATTTATAATGAGTTTTTACAGACCCTGTATTCTAAACGCTTACCTAATATCGAGCGTTGGTCTCGTGAAAACCACTATTTGACGGAATTACAGAAGAAGATTAGAACTTTAAGAACATTGACGTATGTACACAAAATAAATATAAGACATCAATTTGTTTTAGTAATACCACTGTAGGTATATATCTTCTTTGTAAATAAATTTCCTAGACATCAATTGAAATTACAGCAATGGTTTATAGGTACTTTTGTAATAATTGTCAAAAATTTACGAGACTTCTATTATACTTGCTGCAAAACTAAGTGGCGAGTCAGGTCATAAATAATGCCATCTCTTTACTCTTGGTTGGTCTTAACAAGGGTAAAGAAGATAGCATTACGATCTCAGTCGCTAGTTGGTCTTGCGGCAAGTGTAATCATAATTCGAGTCTTCTTTATGGAGCTTGAGAGCTCACTATACTGGTGTCTTAAGATGAATGAAAATGGAAAATGACAATTCAGTTTTTATAGGGTGGCCATACGGCGGGATTCTTGAGGACTTTTGGAGAATTTTAATGTGAAATAGAGACTCGGATATACTCGTAATACAGTGATTTTTTGATAAAATCGTTTATATTTTCGTTCGTAAAACTTTGAATGCGCGCAAACTTAGTGAGAAAATATCGCAACTTTTTTTAAACATACAGTGTGGAAAAAATTAATGGGCCCTGGATAAAGTGCCTTAAAACCTAAAGCTAGCTCATTTTATTTAATAATACCTATTTTATTTTAAATTATAAATTCTTTTATATTTAAAAAGAAACAAAACTGCATTCAAAGATTTTTTTACAATTCGCTCGTCTCAAACGTCGCCTTCGGTCCGAAAATGCTTGAATGAATGAATGAATGAATGAATGAATGAATGAATGAATGAATGAATGAAATCGTTTATTCACAATGAACATATGGTATTATAAGATCTTAAATTACAAGCATTGCGTCCCATGATACATTCAGTCTAGGCAGACGTGTGAAAACAGTTGTCAGTGATTTCTTGCTTCCGTTGAAGCTCCTCGTTACGAAGCGAAACATGTCGAGCAATCTTCAACTTAAAAATACGTGAGTATCCATTTTCATTAATTTGATGTCTGTGTCTCACGGAAGTTTTGTTAGTAATAATATAAACGCCTAACTAAAAATAAAGTTGATTTATGTCCTTAATAATGCTTGCAGATATACGTGACCCAAATAACAGAGAACAACGGGAATTCCAAGCTTAGTGTACCGGTGAATATTTCAACTGTAAATAATTCTAATTAAAGCAAGAAGCACGTTTTAAAGTCAAACGTAATTTCGCTAACTTCGTTTCTAGTTCTGGGAATATTTAATTATTGATATTGTTATTCAGCCCACAGTATTTGCGTGTTTGCGGGAGATAAATTTTAGTTGGATCAGTGAGCAAAGCTTATTATTAATGTACATGTACAGTCAACATAAAATTAATCCAAAGAAAGAGGAGCAAAGACATAAGGCAAATAACTGGTGTAATCGACGCATTATCATTTGCGCAAAAATTAAAGTGGAAATGGTGTGGCCATACAGCACGAATGCATAAAGACAGGTGGGCAAAAATAACCACCCTATGGTGGGGCCCTTCGGGGACAAGGAATAGAGGGAAGGCCAAAGAAAAATGGCTCGACGAAATCGTGGCTACAGCCGGGCAAGACTGGTCACAGAAGGCAAAGGACAGGAAAAACTGGCTGAATCTGGAGGAGGCCTTCACCCGAAGAGGGGTCTCTACGAAAAAATAATATTTTTTTTAACTTTTTAAACATTTTTTTAATTTTTATGTACTATGTAATTGTAGAGAATTAATAACGGCTTTTTTTTTATTCATTTTATTTTACAGTCAACATGAATAGTAGTATCGTCATCTTCCTCGCCTTATCCCCGCATTCTGGAGAGTCTGGGGTCCGCTTGACAACTAGTTTTTACGAAAGCGACTGCCATCTGACCTTCCAACCCAGAGGCGAAACTTAGGCCTTGATGATAATCCTATAAAACTTCTACCTGCTTGCAATACAGAAGAATGTGGATTGTTGTTTTCTCTGTCTGCAAGCAAGCCAGTTACAAGTATAAGAAAATGTAGTTGTTCAGTGAAATGGAATCTGAAACTGAAAGGCTAATCCAATTATGATGATGCACGTGCATTGACGTATAAAATCTCAGGACTGGCCTTACGGGCAATAAGAATGGGGCCAGTACAGCGGTGTGACACCGCTACAACGCGATTGGTTGATGAGTTCGCATCACGCACGCGATTGGTTGATGAGTTCGCATCACGCGCGCGATTGGTCGCAACTAGCTGCGTTAGGCTGCGCGATTGGCTCGAATTGGTGAGTCACACCGCTGAACTAGTACCATTTTTAGTGCCCGTAAGGCCAGTCCATAGATATAATACGTCAATGTGCACGTGTAGTTTCTGTCATGCAATGGCTGACGGGCCTAGATGTCCTGAGGCCGGGTTCAGACAGGAAAATCCAATATAATTCAATGTTCAAGTTAGTGCGAGTTTTACTTTAGGTATAGTTAACCCTTCAAGTGGCGCCAGCGAAAACGCGAAAAGTAGTCAAGTGGCGGGGCCCCGGTGGGTGGTCAGCGCAGATTAAGAAAATTTTACAAAATTGTCGATTTAAGCTTTTCTATGTTTGAAAGTATATTAAATCACATATTGTTAGAATCAGCGTTATATAGGCTATTTGAATATAGCAATTAAATTATTCTAATGTTTATACATTTGGCCAGACCTAATCAAACTCCGGAAGAATGACAGTTTTCCAGCTTCCTTGTTAAAAATGACTACCACCATAAAACTAACTGATTATTTGAGGTAATTGCTATTTAATTATCAAAGGAAGCCTTTTATCTTTAAGATTAAATCAATAAAAGGGACCTAAGATACAATTGATTGGTGGTTGGATTGGTACTAATACATTTTCAATATCATTGATACTTCAAATGGAAATAGGAAAATAACGCCCTCGAGGAGTTCACTGTTTCTATTTTGCGTTACTAGTATTTGAAACGGAATTCGTTACTCTCCTTTGTACTGGTACGTTTTGTGTTACTGTGCTATCCGATCTATCATATATCATATCTGACGAACACATGGCGTACGGTATAGGGTAACACCCGGATAGACGCCCCAGTTGAATGCCCCACTTTCAAAAAATCTAACTTGTTGGAACGGAAAAACAACAGTTTAAATAGAAAGACCACAGTCTGTCTAAAGCCGTTCCCCAGGAATGAATGTATTTGCATTGTTTTTGCGATAATCTCCACGGCGAAAGCGAAACGCTTCACAATTTTGGGTACTATGGTACATATTTATACCTATGTATTTTTAACACAGTCGTTAATCAAATCAAATTTAATTACACTATGAAATAATAAGTGAACAGACAAAATTTCACACGAATCAAATTATACAATGTAATAATTAATTCAAAACTTTATTTACGACCTTATTCGATTTTAATTAACTTTCAGAGCCCTTGGTGCTCAAAGTTTGCGATACTTTGACAGGGAATTTATTACTTTTCGAAGTACTCGTGCATTCGAGAATGACTGGTTAATCTAAAATGACATTATCTGTGTTGCAGTCAAAAGTGTGAACTGGTCAAAAGAACTTATAACCGACAAAAACAGGCAAAACTGCTTTTGACTGAGCATGTTGGTCAAAAGTAGTTTTACCTGAAAATCATACCTATTTCTGGCAGCAGTTTCGTTTTTAGGGCGTAGCAAAAAAAAATAACCCTAACCTATATACCTATCTCTGGGAACAGTTTCGTTTTTAGGGCGTAGCAAAAAAAAATAACCCTAACCTACCTATTTCTGCGAGTAGGTACTTTTGACTGATAGTATCAGTCACAATTACTATTAACCAATGGTTTTCAGGTAAAACTACTTTTGACCAACATGCTCAGTCAAAAGCAGTTTTGCCTGTTTTTGTCGTTTAAAAGTTCTTTTGACCAGTTCACACTTTTGACTGCGACAATCTGTTTGTTGCATATTTAAAATATTTATTGATTGATTGGTGGCCGAGTGGATATGACGTCCGACTATCAATCCGGAGGTCGCGGGTTCAAATCCTGGCTCGTATTTTTTTTTCTCTAGCCTATTTTGGTGTCCCACTGCCTACTTTGGAGGCCTTTGCCCAGCGGCAAAGGCCTCCCCTCGTTTTCTCCACTCGACCCTGTCATCGGCATTTTCCCACCATTTGAGGTAGAATGCGTCCAAGTTGTCCCGCCATCTCCTTTTCGGTCTGCCTAAACTCCGGCCTGCACCGTCTATTGTGTTCCGTGGGTCCCACTCAGTAACCATTTTGGCCCACCTTTCTGGGTGCATGCGGCAGACATGTCCAGCCCAGTCCCACTTAAGCTTAGCGGTCTTGACGCCTACATCTACAACTCTAGTTCTCACTTGTACCAATGAGTTTTTCGGAACTCTTGTACGAAATATCATTTGATATTTACCACTAGCTTTTCTGTGAAGGAAAATATCGTGAGGGTTTCCTGTATACATCTGCGAAAAGAATCAAAGGTGTATGCGAACTCCCCAATCCGCATTGGGCTAGCGTGGAGACTATATAGTCCAAGCCCTTTCGCGCATGAGAGGCCTGTGCCCAGCAGTGGGACGTTTAAAGGCTGATTTTTTTTAACTAATTGATTTCACGAATGGTACATTGGCCCTAAATAAAATGACCCGTATAGCAAATCCTAAAGCAAGTCCTAATGAACCTAGATTTGTTTTATTGGATTCGTTTAAAACTCGTCTAAAAATACGTTGAATAGTGTCACGCTGCTGGGTGATGTTTTTTGTAGTTGATAGTACAGTTTTTCTTGGTATAACTTTAGATTCTAAACTCCAGTGGGGTCCCCATATTGCTACTCTTTCGAATAGACTGAGCTCTGCAGCTTTTGCAGTGAGCAAAATCCGTCAGTTAACTGACGTGAAAACAGCTCGATTAGTATATTTTTAACCGACTTCAATTTCATAGAAGGAGGAGGTTCTGTATTCGGTTATGGCTATCTTTTTTTTTTTTTTTTTTCTATGTACGTTCACCGATTACTCCGACATCCGTAGTCCGATTTGAGTAATTCTTTTTTTGTTTGAAAGGAGCTACCTCCGAGTTGGTCCCATTTTAATTTGGTTCTGTTCTGATGATGGGATCCATGAGGAATTGAGGGAACTCCTCAATTTTAAAAGGCACATGCATGGTGTTTTGGGCGTTTTCTTAAGCAACTCGAGCATTTTCTCCCGAAAACCACCAATTTGATGAAGTAGACCTGATGATGATGATTATTTTGATGATAATGATGATGATTTCTTTAAATGTAAGTATGTTAAGCGATTACTCCGGCACCTGTGATCCGATTTGAGTAATTCTTTTTTTGTTTGGAAGAAGTTACCTCCAAGGTGTTTCCGTATTATTTTTGGTTCTGGTCTGATGATGGAATCCATGAGGAATTGAGGGAACTCCTCAATTTTTAAAGGCACGTGTTAAGTAATTTCGGGGTTTTCTAAAGTAACTCGAGCATTTGCTTCCGAAAACCACCAATTTGATGTACTGCAACTGTAGCCTTACTACGAGTTTGACATTGACATATTCGCTAACGTCTTATGCATCTAAATGTAACTTTTTATGCATCTCGCTCACGTTAAGGTTAGTACAAGCGAGATGCATAGGAAGTAAGTTACACACATGCTAGCGAATATATCAATGTCAAACTCGTGGTAAGCTGGTAAGGCTACTGATCGGGGGTTAGGAGTTAAGGGGTCAGGGATTAAGGGGTCGGGGAATGGCGGTTGAAGGGTTGCTAGTTCAGGATCGAGGGATTCCTGGATCAGGGGTTGATGTGCTGTGAGGTTGAGTGATCGGGGGGCTGAGGGATTGGGTCAGTGGCGGGGCGGGCGGATGGATTTAGTTGACAGGAATTATAATTTCCCAGACGGACTCGAGAAAATTCCTGATTTCTATTTACTAAAGTAATAGGTACTTACACGAATTTAGTGTTAAACATGATCTTGTTTTTCATTCATGCGTCGCGCTCTTAACAATGCGTTAAAACTAAAAATGGAAAAATAAAAACTTTTTACAAAAAAAAGCAAACCGACTTCAAAAAGGATGAAATAAAATATTATCCTTTTTGAAGTCTATGCGTTACCAACTGATATGTTTGAAGTCGGTGCCAAGCCAAGTAGTAACAATACCAGACAAAAATAATCAGCTTTATGGCTATAAATCCCATTAGAACTGTACTAATAACTATTATAAATGTGTAAAGAATTCTGTCTGCCTCTTTGTCGCCTTTTCATGGCTAAATAACTGAACCGCCTTAGGTGAAATTTGGCAAGAAGGTAAATTCCTTGATTTTTTTTTATATTTTCAAATGTAGTCCTCTGGATAAGGGACGGGAAATAACTCAGTCCCAATCCCACACTTGCGTGCTATAGACTGTTCGAGCATTAGTAAGAAATGCTCTTTAAAAAATACGACGGCAAAAAAATGCATTTATATTTACACTAATATTTACACTAATGTGCCGACAAACATGGTACAGACTGCGCCAAGAAGGTTTGATCGTGTGTTCTGAGGTGTGTTCTTAGGTCCAGTCGACGTCAATGATATGTTTACACTTTTGCACCTTACTCCTTTGTAATAAGGCGAAAAGTGTAAACATATTTTGAACGTAGACTGTACCTACAGAAAGTACGTTCATTGTCGTCGTGTAAGGCAATCCAACGTAGGTAAATCCTTATCGAATTGCACCAAAGTCATGGTATGCTTAAAAATTGGCTTGGCACCGACTTCAAACATATCAGTTGGTAACGCATAGACTTCAAAAAGGATAATATTTTATTTCATCCTTTTTGAAGTCGGTTTGCTTTTTTTTGTAAAAAGTTTTTATAGTTACTTCCATAGCATTATGGCATATGGTATTTTACTGTGGGGCGGTGCTTCAGAGATAAATACCATTTTTGTTCTGCAGAAGAGGGCTATTCGAGCAATATACAAAATGAACCATAGAGACTCACTTAGAGATAAATTTAAGGAAATTGACATAATGACAGTGCACTGTCAATACATTTATGAGAATATTCTGTACGTACATAAAAATATTGTAAATTTTAGGAAAAATTGTGAAATTCATAATATTAATACTAGAAATAAACATAAGCTCGCAGTGCCCTTCACTCGGCTCCATAAAATTAAAAAATCATTCATGGGTAATTGTGTAAGATTTTATAATAAAATTAATAAACTTCCAAACCATATTACTGAATTATCTATTAATAAATTTAAGAATTATGTAAAGCGTAAACTTATTTCTAAAGCTTATTATACCACACAAGACTACATGAATGATATTACAACGTGGGATTAATTGTTATTCGAAATGATTATTTATTTATTAGATATATTTGATTATTGATGAGGAAATGGATATTCCGATGTCATACTATCTACTTCTTTTGTTACTTATGCTTTTTTTTGACATTTAGATTTTATTCTAGAAATTCTAGACTAGTATTTTTTATACAATCTTTTTAATGTTTGACGATCCTTTTGTGAAATTCTTAGTGTTAAATTTGATATGTATAATAATCCAATTTTATTATGGAATAATATTAACATCAATAAATTGCTCTGATAATTAGATTAAGATTAATTACGATTCATAAGAGCTTGTTGCTAGGCCTACATGAATAAAGTATATTTTTGATTTTGATTTTGATTTTGATTTTGATTTTGATTTTTGTACGTTTTCATGGCATTAATAATAATTTTATTTCTTGTTTCAGGTATGTTTTGTTACAATACAACATGCATGATGACAGTCTTACTGCTTTGATCTTGGGTAAGTCATTTATTTACATGATTCGATCAAGTTATGTTCTAATGTATGGCGAAGACAAACTAATTACATCCAGCTTGAAATGAATGTAGTATGATACCTTTGGGTATGGTGCTTTATGCACACTAGCGTCCCCTATCCTCCCCCTGACGCAACCCCCCATTTTCTACTTCTTCTCCCTGCCCTTACCCCTCGTTATGTGGGGTCGGCAGAACATATTTTTCTCTTCCATTCTCCTCTGTCTTTCGTCACCTCGCTTACTCCTGTCTTTCTCATATGCTCTTTTTGGGCCTACCATCCGCTCCCCGTCCATCAACATTCATCCCTAACTTGCCTAATTGGTGACCTACGACCCACCTCTAGAGTCTAGACTACCCCAATTAGTCGAATAAAAGCAATCTTTCAAATACGGCCGTCGTTGCCCAGTTCTAACTAATAAAATAATTCGATTTGTTCCCTAAGTAGTCAAATGATGGAAATAAAAGAATTATCCCTAAATCACTATTTAATGATCTAATTGTGAAGTCACAAAGGGATTGTACAAACGAATGCCTTTGGACAAAGAGTGACGGAACGATGAAAACATAATGACTTGAAACGGGACTGCGAATTATTTTTTAATAGAATTGATCAAAGGAAAGAATTTGTTAATCTTATGTTTATATTTTTATATTTTTTTCCTAAAGTAAAATCCATATTACTTATATACTGGAATATGTTTCTACTTTGCTCCCAATTTATGTGAAATGATTCAATTTTGAATATATTAATATATTATATTTCTATGTTATGTATAGGTACTGTGTATACTGTATAGTGTATACTCAGGTAAACCTTTAATTATATACATAATTTTGCGCCTTTAAGTAAACTATAGGTTAGGTAAACAATATTCATAATTTATATACCTACATCATTTTCGAAATTACTTCGTTTTAGGGTTCCGTACCCAAAGGGTAAAAACGGGACCCTATTACTAAGACTCCGCTGTCCGTTTGTCTATCACCACTATCACCAGGCTGTATCTCATGAACCGTGATAGCTACACAGTTGAAATTTTCACAGATGATGTATTTCTGTTGCCGTTATTTTAACAACAAATACTAAAAAGTACGGAACCCGGGCGAGTCCGACTCGCACTTGTCCGGTTTTTCTGTTTTCTGTAGCCAAAATGACAAACATGGACCCCTTACATTATTTCGTCAATTACGTATTACGGTAAGTACCTATTATTATTAAATCTACCCTAACCAAGTAACCACCCCTCAATGTAATACTTAATAGTGTAACTATGATTATCTCCAAATCTATCAGATAAAGCATAATTCAATATATTCAGGAAGTATTATTAAATTAAATAATATTCATAATCCGTGTAATAATGTTCTTATTTGTTGAAGAATAATTTCTTATATCGCATCCAATCAAATTGAAAAATAGGATATGACTTTTAAATAGTTCCATCTTATTTTGGATTTCAACAAACGAATCTTTGATAAAACCAAGTGATCCTATAAGGGTTCCGTTTTTTCCTTTTGAGGTACGGAACCATAAAAATGTAACTAATAATCAGACATCGTAAATTTTAGAGCTTTTTCGGTGCAGCGGAGTGCTGTTAACGGAATTGGTATAAACAATTTCAACCCTAATGATTAATTAGCGTTAATTACGTTAATATTAACCTTAGTTTACCATTTCAGTTGGAATTATCCATACCAATTTCGTTAACACCATTCCGCTGCACCAAAAATGCTATAAAATTTACGATGTCTGCTAATAATGCAATGAAATAGGAATAACCTTCCCCTTTTTTGAAGTGTTTTAAAACCCATCAACTGTGCGTTCCTCCAAATCCTTCCTCCTCCAAAACTTCCTGCTTCACACAGGTCTTCTCCTTCGACCTTATCCCATTTACTTGGGGGCGGCCTTCCCTGTCCTCTTCTTCCATTCTGCACGATTTAGTGTCAGGTGTGCGTCATTTATCCCTTGCTCTCTGAGGCTTTTCTCCACCGTCGTCAACCAAGTGGCAGGTGGTCTCCCGCTTCTTCGCGTCGTCGTAGGCATCGCTAAGGCTAAATTGACCATGTGTTCAGGAGGTCGTCTCGGAATGTGCCCGTACCACCGTAGACGTTTCTCAACAGTGTATTATGGTAATTTGTGGAATGAACTGTCGCCGTACTTCCGGACCGAAACCTACAACCTTTCAAACCTTCAAAAAAAGAGGGGCAACGCACTGGGAACCCCTCTGGTGCTGCAGGTGTCCATGGGCAACGGTAATCGCTTACTATCCGGCTATTCGTCTGCTCGTTTGCCTCTTATCTTCTTCCTCACGTTACCCCGGCATTTTGCCACGGCTCATGGGAGCCTGGGGTCCGCTTGACAACTAATCCCATGATTTGACGTAGGCACTAGGGCTTCCAATACCGGAATCCCGGGATCCCGAAATACCGGGATCCCGTCTGTTTAAACGCATTTTTCAATACCGGTATTTTTTAATGCAATACCGGGATCCCGGTATTTTCAAAAACAAGGAAAATGTGCCAATTATAACGTTTAAAATCCATTAAAATTATTAAATTCGGCTTTATCAAGAAGATTACTTGCCCATTTAATTAAAGAAGATCATTTAATTGAAACAAGATCTGTGCATATGCGTTAGATAAATATTTGGTGATGAATTCTGATGTTCAGATATATTAATATAATTAGTTCTTAAAATTATATCAAAAAATACTCGTAAAAAGAAATGAGCAAGGAATTGTAGTAGGTATGGCAAAGGAATTGTTGGTGGCAAATTTGAATATAGTTGGCTGGTTTATGAGGTTGAACTAAAAATGTGACTCTGACTGGTGAAGTCTACAAGGCGGATAAAATGATTGCCAACCTGGAGGGTGAAATGATAATTATTGCAGATGGCGATTATTGTTTAATATCCTAAACCAGATATGTACGTCCTTAATACATATCTGGTGTTACAGTGAGCCTTTTTTAATAATAATAAATCATTTATTTCAAGTAAGTTACACTCATATCTTGGTTAGTAAAAAAATATATTCTAAATTATGTACGAGTGTTAGTACTTAAAATTACGAATTAATATTACATCTATATCCTATATCTACAAACTACATTTTTTTCTTGTCCGCTGAGTACGGCACATGTAGGCGACTGCAGCGCAGCAAATAAGGGGAGTCCAGCCTGTCCCCTATCATCTTCATGATGATGTTGGGGCTGGCGCGAATCCGGCGCACCAGAGATGCGGCCCTATTGCGGATAGTGGCATAGAAGCAGTCCACCCTGGCTTCAAATAAAACTCAACATTTTTAAGCGATTAATAGTCAATACCGGGATCCCGGGATCCCGGTATTGATAAAGACAGATTCGGTATTAATACCGGTATTAAAATAAGTCCGGTATTTAGAAGCCCTAGTAGGCACCAGTTATTACGAAAGCGACTGCCATCTGACCTTCCTACCCAGAAGGGAAACTAGGCCTTATTGGCATTAATCCGGTTTCCTCACGATGTTTTCCTTCACCGAAAAGCGACTGGTAAATATCAAATGATATTTCGTACATAAGTTCCGGAAAACATTTCGTTTGCCTCGTATATCATAAATAAGTTTTTGGCAAAAATTTCATTTTTGTACAAGCTTTTATCGCTGACTGTACTTTTCTTACGACAGACAACTAATACTCATCGAGACAATTCTAATAACCCCTAACACAATTAGGTTGCGTTGTTTCATCACAGAGTTCCTATGGCCATCTCCTGTCTCCATCATCAGATCAACTCGATGGTACCATAATATTGCATTGTCATCCGATTTATACATGCATGCAAAATTTCAGCTCAATCGGAAACCGGGAAGTGGATCAAATTTAACTTGCAAGATTTGATTACACACAGACAGACAACGGTCAGGTGAAACTAAATAAAAGCTTGTAAAAAGGAAAATTCGTTTGAAAATTCCTTAGGATGACAAAATTGTTAACACTTATGCTTTGTCGTCGCAATCACCCCTCTGCCCACTTTGTCGGGGGCTAAATTGTTTCCTGCTCCCGAGATCATATCGTAGTTAATGCAGTGGGGGATATGCCCAGCAGGGTGTCAAGTCAAATAGAAATCTATCAATTTGTACTGCCTACAGTGGGTTGGTCATATCTGAGTCGGGTGAATTCTTATGCTCAGACCGCTTTTTAGCTTGACTTGCTTCACTACACCTTATAAAACGTAGTCCCCCACCGTGTCTGTCTGTTTATGTTTGTATGTTCGCGATAAACTCCAAATCTTGAGGAAGGTTTAATTTGTTAACCCGTGCGAAGCCGAGAAGCGCATAATATAGTTGACGTTCGGATTTTAACTGCAGCTGCGTTACTGTTGGGACATTACTGCGGTCTGCGGTGGTGTTGATATCGGGGTCCCTTTTATGGTTTGACATAAAGTTTTACGTCATAAATTATGACTCATAATTAGTGTACGGACAAGTGGTGGCATTTTGAACTGAGCGGGAAATGGAGTCGCCTAGGTGCATTTTATGATTGATGAATAACGATTAAATGATTTTTCGAAAACATATTTATTACACTTTTTAATTCTTATTCAAGTAGTGCCAAAGTTTATTTATTTATTTATTCAAGTATCTGCTGCGATGTTTACCTAATTGTGCTAACACAATTATTTCAGATGATATACAGTACACGCTATTATTATCGTTATATACAAGATTATCGTATGGTTCAATCCACTTCAAAATTGACGATTCTGGTGGGTCATTCATATTGTTTCATTTACATTTCTGCTGTCGTGCTATTTTCAATTATTAGCCTAGCGTATTACAACAACAAATATAGCAAACAGTTGTCTAAATCGACAACATCAAATTATTTTGTCGTATCTACAGCTTATAAAGTTTTTGGCCAGTAATTAATTAAGGTTGTTGTATATGGTTAAAAAGTATATTGATTGAATGTGAAAGAGCAAGAGAAATAGATTTTATAAGTAAAGTAAATATCATATAAAATTTGAATTTATTCATTTAATCATAAAAAGTTAGTAGATAATAACGACTCCATTTCCCGCTCTGTTCAAAATGCCACCACTTGTCCGTACACTACTCATAATGCATTGTTTGTCATTCATCATTAGTCCTAATTCTGAAACCGGGACCTTATCAGGATTTTCGTAAAGCTGTCCTATAGATACGTTAGGTTAGGTTTGTTTTATGGCAATCCCATAGACTAGGAATCCTCTAGACAGAGCTTAGAGCAATTATTTCATGAAACCGATGCTGCCAAAAATACAGGGGTGCGGGGGACGAGGTGAGCGAGTTCCGTGCCGTGATTGGTCCGTTCAAAGACACAGCGTCACACAAAGACACTTTAACTCGAAAATGGAGAAAAACTACTGTATATTTGTGGCAGAGGGGGTAGCGCTACTATGTTCAGTCTGGAGGATGTCTTGTCTGTGGGCAATCCATAAGTTACGCGTTTCCGAAAAAACCGGCCAAGTGCGAGTCGGACTCATTACGCGGAAAACAGCAAAAAATTCACGTTTGTTGTATGGGAGCCCCACTTAAATGTTTATTTTATTCTGTTTTTAGTATTTGTTGTTATAGCTAGCGGCAACAGAAATACATCATCTGTGAAAATTTCAATTACCTAGCTGTCACTGTTCATGAGATACAGCCACAGGACAGACCGACAGCGGAGTCTCAGTAATAGGGTCACGTTTTTACCCTTAGGGTACGGAACCCTAAAAACCAAATTATGACTAACGAAAATGCGGACAAACAATACATTATGACTTAAAACTTTATGGGAAACAATAGAGACTCATTGATATCGCCTCCGTATCTGTCAGTTTCCTTGATAAAATGAATGACGGATGGAACGTCACAATCGCGGCGATAATGCGGCGGCAAACGTCAGATTCAGATATATTATTGTGTTACGTTCCATGCCTAAAAAGGGTCCTTATATGCACATGGAGCATAAAGAACCTATAGGCATGGATTGTCACATATATTCTAATGAAATTTGGAACGTAAATGTATCTTGTGAGTCCCTATTTAATTGAAAATTTGAATAAAAACTTTTTACAAAAAAAATGAAACTGACTTCAAAAAGGATGAAATAAAATATTATCCTTTTTTATGTCTATGCGTTACCAACTGATATGTTTGAAGTCGGTGCCAAGCCAAATTTTGAAGCATACCATGACTTTGGTGCGATTCGATAAGGATTTACCTACGTTGGATTGCCTTACACGACGACAATGAACGTACTTTTTGTAGGTACAGTCGACGTTAAAAATATGTTTACACTTTTCGCCTTATTACAAAGGAAGTAAGGTGCAAAAGTGTAAACATATCATTGACGTCGACTGGACCTAAGAACACACCTCAGAACACACGATCAAACCTTCTTGGCGCAGTCCGTACCATATTTGTCGGCACATTAGTGTAAATATAAATGCATTTTTTGCCGTCGTCTTTTTTAAAGAGCATTTCTTACTAATGCTCGAACAGTCTATAGCACGCAAGTGTGGGATTGGGACTGAGTTATTTCCCGTCCCTTATCCAGAGGACTACATTTCAAAATATAAAACAATTCAAGGAATTTACCATCTTGCCAAATTTCACCTAAAGCGGTTCAGTTGTTTAGCCATGAAAAGGCGACAAAGAGGCAGACAGAATTCTTTACACATTTATAATAGTTATTAGTACAGTTCTAATGGGATTTATAGCCATAAAGCTGATTATTTTTGACTGGTATTGTTACTACTTGGCTTGGCACCGACTTCAAACATATCAGTTGGTAACGCATAGACATAAAAAAGGATAATATTTTATTTCATCCTTTTTGAAGTCGGTTTCATTTTTTTTGTAAAAAGTTTATTTTACCATTTTTAGTTTTAACGCATTGTTAAGAGCGCGACGCATGAATGAAATCAAGATCATGTTTAACACTGAATTCGTGTACCTATTACTTTGGTAAATATGTAATCAGGAATTTTCTCGAGTCCGTCTGGGAAATTATAATTCCTGTCAACTAAATCCATCCGCCCGCCCCGCCACTGACCCAATACCTCAGCCCCCCGATCACTCATCCTCACAGCACATCAACCCCTGATCCAGGAACCCTTCGATCCTGAACCAGCAACCCTTCAACCGCCATTCCCCGACCCCTTAATCCCTGACCCCTTAACTCCTAACCCTAACCCCCGATCAGTAGCCTTACCAGCTTACCACGAGTTTGACATTGATATATTCGCTAGCATGTGTGTAACTTACTTCCTATGCATCTTGCTCAAAACTAACCTTGAGCGAGATGCATAAAAAGTTACATTTAGATGCATAAGACGTTAGCGAATATGTCAACGTGGTAAGGCTACAGTTGCAATACATCAAATTGGTGGTTTTCGGAAGCAAATGCTCGAGTTACTTTAGAAAAACCCGAAATCACTTAACACGTGCCTTTAAAAATTGAGGAGGTCCCTCAATTCCTCATGGATTCCATCATCAGACCAGAACCAAAAAGAATACGGAAACACCTTAGAGGTAACTTCTTCCAAACAAAAAAAGAATTACTCAAATCGGATCACAGGTGCCGGAGTAATCGCTGAACATACTTGACATTTAAAGAAATCATCATCATTATCATCAAAATAATCATCATCATAAAGTCTACTTCATCAAATTCAGGCGCGGATCCAGCCCTCAAAAAAGGTTGTGGTCACAGCCACTCCAAAATCGGCCAAGTGCGAGTCGAGGGTACCTGATGATTCCCCGACCAATCAATTCGCATAGGGATCGCAAGCGATTTATTTCAGTCTATATACTCGTACACGCTTAGATAGATAACTACGCTAAAAAACTCCTTCGGCTGTAAATTAAAAGCTGGCATTAAGATAGAAATAATTGCCCCTGTTCGTAAATAATCTATATTCTTGCAAATAATTATACTAATTAGGGCTCTGTATTCAGCTGGGGTACCTACCCTAATGATTCTGATTCCCCGACCAATTTTTAGCAGATTGTCGATTCGCTAACAACGTTTTGCCGAAAATGGTTTCGCAGAGTCAATTATTCGTAGATATGTAACTTTTGGTAGACTCTTGATTCACATATCATTCAGATCGCTTCTGTGTAAATTAGCAGACCAATTATTAGAAGAATTTCATTTGGTAGAGTAATCTTTTCATCAAGCAACCTTCAGTCGAGTAACGTTTTATAACTTTTTGACATGTGGCACTCGATCACACTACATATAAGTATAAGTACTGTGGACGGTTTGACCTGTGGACACTGCCGGTATTTAAAGAACTACTAACGATAGACTACCATTGTGAACTTAAAAAAATGCATTTTCTTATATTACTAACAATTAGTTTTTTACTTTTTAGGTAGTTTTAGTTAATTAGTTTAATTTTTTTTGTCTTTCTTATTTTGCTTATATTTATATTTAAATTTAGGTTTTAATTAGTTTTATGTTTAGATTATGTAGTATATTGTTCTTTACCTATAGATGACAGAAAAACCCGTTATTCACCATATTTATAAATGTACGGAGTTTTTTTTGGCTCTGAAAAAAAATTATGTTAAAGTAATAATTTGTAATAGTATATAATAAAAGTGTTATTTTATTAATAACTAAATGTTTATCCTCGTAGTATAAATGTTTTTTGTGAATTCGGTAAATGATACAAATAATCACAAAATAAGCTTCAAGGTTTCATAGTTGTTTTCTACAGTTTTCGCATTTCGCCAGATGTTTAATTGGTAACTAAATAGTATGGTTAATAAAAAGGAGGTAGAGTAGTGTACCTATGGACACCCTGACTAACGAAAAATCAAGCTTTATTCGTCTAAAGCTTTGCGTACTAAACGATGATTCCGAGGTCTTTGTAGACCCTGGAGACGATATCAAGTCCAAAATAATTGCTGAAAAGTTGTACCAAGAATATTGTCCATAGGTACAAATCCTGCCTAATATGATACAGTCCAATATCATACCTATGGACAAAAATATCAATTTTAACATTTATTTTGTACCTCTGGTTCCTATTTATTATAGCTAACGTGATAAAACTAGTTTGCAATTATAGACTATTTAATAATTATTCAAAAGAAATAAATCATTTTTTGACATTGTCAATAGTTTATGATTTATGAACAAAATTAGGCCAAAATCTGGAAAATGTCCACATGTAGAGCACTTGCCCCTACACTTAAGTAGTCGGAATTTTACCAAAAATGGCATGCGATTTTTTGTAAGGTCTATGGAGCCCTTTCCATACCCATATAGACCTGCGCTCTAAAACTCCCATGAAAGTCAATTAAAACCTGGAATTATTTTAAGAAATTGTACCTACAAACATTTCTGAATGTTTAAATTTAAGGCTCCATAAGTTAACAATTTAAAAAATTGCTGTTTATTCTGTATCACTAATAATTTGAGTTGTCAGCTGATATAAATACTTATGACAGCTAGGAGTTCTATTTAACTAAGTACCTAATAGATACCGTGTTTCGACAAATGGTTAATCGTCCACCAAACGATCATTCTACGAAAAGTAAATTTGCGTATCGATCAACTGACTACTCTGCGTACTTATACCATACGTAGTATCTTCTTAGTAGTTTGTGCTTATACCTAATGAAATTCTGCCAAATGCTCCTCTGCGAAACAAAAATCGGCGTAATTCTATTTGGGGAATCAATAGGGCACCCTATTAGGGTTGTGGGCATGCCCACCGTGCCCACAACGGTGGATCCGCGCCTGATCAAATTGATGGTTTTCGGGAGAAAATGCTCGAGTTGCTTAAGAAAACGCCCAAAACACCATGCATGTGCCTTTAAAGATTGAGGAGTTCCCTCAATTCCTCATGGATCCCATCATCAGAACAGAACCAAATTAAAATGGGACCAACTCGGAGGCAGCTTCTTTCAAACAAAAAAAGAATTACTCAAATCGGACTACGGATGTCGGGGTAATCGGTGAACGTACATAGAAAAAAAAAATAGGCACAACCGAATACAGAACCTCCTCCTTCTATGAACTTGAAGTCGGTTAAAAACATAAACAATTATACATATACATGTAACAAAAAGTAAAAGAAAATTGCTTGTATAAAAATTATAGGCGCTACTTGCTTACTAAAATGTAGGTTGCTAAATCCACTTTTTTTTTCAATTTCGATGACTGAATAATCTAGGTTATTATTAATATAAATCATTAAAGTTGTGAAGTTAATAAAATACAGTTGAATTAAAAATAAATAAACATCATTAGCCTATTTAAATCCCAATGATGGGCAGAACCCTCTTCTTTAAGGTGGTTCTCCTTATGCGAATTTCATACAATTTTATTGGTCAATTTTCTCTTAATACGTAGATTTACAGCACTTACAACCTTGATGTTTAGGTAGTGCATAATCGTCTGTCGTCGCCAAGTTAAAAATAATGACCAATTATTCAATATTTTTAATTAAAAACCATTTGAAAAATGCGAAGATTTTAGTTAAGCGCTTGTTTGTGTGAGTGATCTTTACACTATCCATGTAAAACAAGATGGCGAGATTCAGTTTAATAATAACCAACATAGATGTCACTTTAACACAGGTGACCTAACTAAGTAGTGTCTAATTTACTCAATAGATGGTAATAACGTAAGGGTATATAATTCACAAAATATGTTGTAATAGTTTAGCTTACAAACCATTTCCGTTAAAATTTGATCCCTACATTAGTACATGTAACTACCTAATCGGAGGTCAGGCCAGATTTGCTTTCTAAGGGTTTCTAGGAATTTTCGTTAATCAATTATCAGTTCAAAACTGGGATTGGTAGTAAGGTGATAATTTTTCAATGATTTTAAATAAAAATTATATATTCATAAATTATAAATGAATTTTCATTGATTTTACAAATTTATAAGATCATAACATTTATAATAAATTATTATTAAGTCCGCGAGAGTGTGAAGGGTACTTATTCCATAGATAAGCTGTGCGTTTTTCTGCATACGTTTTTTTAAACTACCTACCTACCGCTCTATTTTTTTCCCGTTCACCGTAAATTAGACTATTGTACGCAAGAGTATTGTGGTTGTGGTTTACTCGCTGGATTTATTTATACGGACGCCTAAACTAAAACTCATTAACAGGCTTTTATTAGGTCGACCTGTATGTAACTAACTATGTACTTAATGGAATCTAAGGTAACTAATTTAACCATCTTCCAAGGATTGTAGCGTCATGAAAATTGGCAGCTGTATGTAGTTCTGATGACAATACAATAATATGGTACTGTCGAACTGATCTGATGATGGAGACAGGAGGTGGCCATAGGAACTCTCGACCTGTATGTAACTAACTATGTAATGGAATCTAAGGTAACTAATTTAACCATCTTCCAAGGATCGTAGCGTCATGAAAATTTACAGCTGTATGTAGTTCTGCGGGCTCAGCACGGTTCCATTTTTATCGACTATCACTATGCGCGTCCCTTTCGCACTTACATACTTGTTAGAACGTGACAGGCATGGTGACAAGGGATAAAAACACGACCGTGCTAAGCCGCCTGATGACAATACAATAATATGGTACTGTCGAACTGATCTGATGATGGAGACAGGAGGTGGCCATAGGAACTCTGTGATGAAACAACGCAACCTAATTGTGTTAGGGGTTTTTAGAATTTATAATGAGTATTAGTTGTCTGTCGTAAGAAAAGTATAGTCAGCGATAAAAGCTTGTACCAAAAATGAAATTTTTGCCATAAACTTATTTTACATTTTCGGTAAGTACCTAATACATGTCAAGTCATTACGGTAATTAGTTTCTACGTAAGCATTTTTTGTCTTCGGTACCTACCTGCTCTGCTATTATTATTATTATTTTAAAAAGTTTAAGAGAACATGTCGACATTCGTACTTTTTTGGAAAGCTGAGGAACTCATTTCTGTATTTTGTACGCAAAGTGTCATACTTTTTTTTAAAGTAATGCCTTAAAATGTTACAAAGTTTGGGGAAAATTACAAAAACATTGTGACTTCAAATCCTTTTTTTTTGAAAATTTTGGAAAGTTTTGGCAATCTTTTTTTATTTCACGTAATCAGTAGTTTATTGGCTATTAGGTGAATGTTTTTTTACGTCCAAATTTGAGTAGTTTTTTCACAATTACCACTTTTTAGTCGAAAGGCGGGTTTTGTAAACAAAAAACTAAAAACTCATATAACTTGAAAACCAATGAGTTTTGACCCCTGGTTGACTGGACTTAAATCATTGCAAATGACCCATAGAATAACCCCTTTCAAGGAATACGGCGAAGACTAAGACTCCGCTGTCCGTTTGATCGTCCGTCAGTCTTCCGTTGTCGTCCGACAGTTGAAATTTTCATACAAATTATGTATTTAATATTATAGGACATTTATAGGACATTTTTACACAAATTGACTAAGCCCCACGGTAAGCTCAAGAAGGCTTGTGTTGTGGGTACCTACTCAGACAACTATATACATAATATATAAATACTTAAATACGTAGAAAACAACCATGACTCAGGAACAAATATCTGTATCATCATACAAATAAATGCCCTTACCAGGATTCGAACCCGGGACCATCGGCTTCATAGGCAGGGTCACTACCCACTAGGCCAGACCACACCACCATTCCGGGTATTTCTGTTGCCGTTATAACAACAAATACTAAAAACAGAATATAATAAATACTTAAGTGGGTCCCATACAACAAACGTGATTCTTTTTCCGTTTTTTGCTTAAGGCCGGCGCCCCACTTCTGCGCACGCTACATCCACGGCCCACGTTTTAATACAAACCGTGGGCAAGCCCACGAAATTTTGTATATGGTCCTTAGACCATATACAAAATAAAACTTAGGTATTTCGAAATTTAGTTTTTAGTCTTAATTAAAGGGGTGTAATCCCTTATAACTAGAACCTGTGAAGCGACCCAGCTTACCACTGAGCATTTTACAGTAAATGATTAGATTAATAAAGTTTGTTAGATATAAATTTGTTTAATTGTTTCTCCTCCTAGCTTTCCTGCAGCAAGGTTTCCGTGTAGTTTATTTTAATTTAGTTTGATTTAATTTTATTTTTGTTAACATGGCTGTTTCCATTTTCCACAAGCCGGAGCTTTTCATTTATTATTTTACCCCCTTTCAAAACGCCGTGTTACAATGGCAATCTTAATCCCACATATATGGTCGACCTTCACCAATACGTCTGATGGATGAAACTTATATTTTATGAAAGAAAATATGTTCCAGAACATAAATAAATAGGGTTGCCTAAAGAAATATGGTCATGGCTATTTTTAATAAATTTTTGAAAAAACATTTTTTCGTCAAATTTCACCGATTTGTCTGACGATCGAGATAAGTTTCAATGGAAAGTATACAACTTGTACAACATAAATCAACTAGGTTGCCTATCTTTTTCCGATCACTATTATGTGGTTGCCGTGTTTAAAGAGGTGATTTTATATCGATAATTGCACTCATCTGTCTGAAGCTTGAATTATACATCAAAATGATGGTAATTTTATTGCAAATAGAATGGTATAGGGTTGCCTGCAAAAATCCGGTCAAAAATAAGGGTTGCCAGGCTTTTAAATAAAATAAGAAGGAAGGACTTTTAGCGATAACTCATAAACGGCTTAACTAAGCAAGTTTGTTTTAATTTTATTTGAATGAGTTCTTTAGGCACTATTTTCATGATTTTTTTCATATTTTTTGGACCAATGGTTCAAAAGTTAGAAGGAAAAGCCATTTTTTTTCTTTCTAAACGATTGTTTCAGAAATGATTCACTTTATCAAAAAATGTTGTTTATATACCCCTATTTATTTTGAATGGTCTATCCAACGACACCCCACACTATAAGTTTGAAACGATAAAAAAATTGTCACACACATTTTGTTTCTTTCAAAGCGATTATTTCCGAAAATATTCACTTAATCAAAAAATGTTCTTCCAAAACCCCTATTAATTTTGGAAGACCTATCCAACGACACCCCACACCATAGGGTTGAAACGAAAAAAAAATCCGCACATACATTTTGTTTCTTTGGAAGCGATTATTTCCAAAAATATTCACTTTAGCAAAAAAAAATTTTTGAAGAACCTTATTCATTTTAAAATTCATATCAAATGACATATCACAACATAGGTATCAACCGAAGAAAAATAAAAAAATGTATGTATCCATTTTTTTCGCTTCAATCCCATAGTGTGACATGTCGTTGGATAAATATGCAAACAATATAATATATATAAACAAAATATATGAAAAAAATCATGAAAATAGTGCCTAAAAAACTCATTCAAATAAAATTAAAACAAACTTGATCAGTTAAGCCGTTTATGAGTTATCGATAAAGTCTTCCCTTCTTATTTTATTTAAAATCCTGGCAACCCTTATTTGTGACCGGATTTTCGCAGGCAACCCTATACCATTGTATTTGCAATAAAATTGCCATCATTTTGATGTATAATTCAAGCGTCAGATAGATGAGTGCAATTATCGATATAAAATCACCTCTTTAAACACGGCAACCACATAATAGTGACCGGAAAAAGATAGGCAACCTAGTTTATTTATGTTGTACAAGTTGTATACTTTCCATTGAAACTTATTTCGTTCGTCAGACAAATCGGTGAAATTTGACGAAAAAAATTTTTTTTTCAAAAGTTTATTAAAAATAGCCTTGACCATATTTCTTTAGGCAACCCTATTTACGGGTCATCCATTAATTACGTCACACGAATTTCTAGGTTTTTTTACCCCTCCCCCCCTCCTTGTCACACTTGGTCACATTTGGCAAACCCCTCCCCCCTGGTGTGACGTCACATCAACGAAATCGGCAAATATTTATTTAATATTTTATCAAAATATTTTTGACAAAAGAAATATTAGTAATTTTATAACCCAAAACTGATTAAGAAATAAAATTAAACGAATAAAAACGATTATCGTTTCTAAGACTTGTTATTTAAATGTATATTGGCGTATAAAATAATTTAAATAAATTTTCGGTTACTGATGAAGTTAAAGTGACGTCACAAAGTTTGTGACTCCTCCCCCTTGTCACAACATGTCACATTTTCTTGACCCACTCCCTCCTCCTAAACGTGTGATGTAATTAATGGATGACCCCTTATTTATGTTCTGGAACATATTTTCTTTCATATTTTCATAGTTTCATCCGTCAGACAGGTTGGTGAAGGTCGACCATATATGTGGGATCTCCTACTAATAGGAACGTGGGTCGTGTACATAGCGTGCGCAGCAGTGGGGCGGCGGCCTAATGGTACGGAACCCTTCGTGCGCGAGTATAAATATGTATAGGAATATATAATATAATCGATAAACGTTTATGGTTTGTCACGATGTGTGACATTCGTATTTAATTCTTTATATTTTTTTGCACCTGGTCCTGTCCTGCAAACTGCATCATGCATATCTACTTCAGATTCTTTTTGACTAGGCTAGGCCGATCATCATTGTTTATTGTGTATTGCATTTCCATGTTGCTACATAAAGGTGTTACAATACAATTTCGAGTCAGTGACATGGACCCTGTAAGGGCACAGCAATTCTTATTCTAAAATAACAAATTAATTCTAGGCATGTCAAACAAATTAAAATAGGTAATAACAAACATTAAAATATATAATAATATGTACATACAGTCGACGTCAAAGATATGTTTACATGTTTGCACCTTACTCCCTTGTAATAAACCGAAAAATGTAAACATATCAAAGACGTCGACTGTACATAGAAAAATTCGCCCTTGCCGCCGTGACCTAGCAGAGGACGCTGGTTCGATTCCACCCCGGGGCACTGGAGGCCTTGGTCACTTTTTCTTAAGCCGCGTCTCGATATCGCGCGGCGGCCGCGCAAGCATTGTTCGACCGCGGCAAATCTGTATTTTGGCTCGCGAGCCATTTTTGGCACCATCTTGAATTATAGCGCGGCAGCCGCGCGCGGCAAGCAATCCGACGATCGACCAGTTTGTACTCAGGAACCATGGACGTACGTCGTCGTGCAGCTGCCGCTTTAATAATTATTTATCATATTGTTCACAAGAAACCAAAACGGAAAGTTCGATGGTGGTAACAACATGGTGGTAATTAGTGGGAATAACCTCCAAGTTACATATGAATGTAAAATTTCAGCTCAATCGGAAATCGGGAAGTAACAGGCCTATTCGGATTTCGAGATAATCACAAGATCTTGCAACGATTTAGAGATCAACTAGATCTACATTAGATATCGACTAGATGTGACTTGGATATCTAAGTCATAACTTGTCGAAATCGTTCAAGAGGACCTCCAGAATCGCGGAAACGTCAAAGGTCATTGGGCGTTTTTGACCCGCTTTATGAACTTTCCCGTACAGAGACCAAACTAGTTTTAAAATAGAGAATTTAATCTCACTTTTTTAAATATGTAATTTTTTTTATGTATCAACCGGCAGAAAAAAGTTATTCAACAGTATGTGTACGAGATAGTGTTAGGGTCAGTTGCACCAAACTGTTCGTACCGTTAAAGAGTTCGCTAATTTTTGATGTATGGAAAGTTTCATAGTAAGGCGCCGGGGCGCGCCGGCTGACGTTGATCAGTCTGTCAAATGTGGTTGGTGCAACTGGCCCTTAGTGTTGTGTGTTGTTATTGGAAGAAATAGTATTCAAAACTATTACTGCTCGTGTATACAAGGCCATCGCACTACCGTCGGAAGGGTTTAGGCGGAGTATGTCACTTTCTTACGAGGTCACTTTCGAGCTAGGTCACTTTCTGAGGACGTCACTGTCTGAGGACGTCACATTCTGGGTTTGTCACTTTCTGTGGTCGTCACATTCTGAGTACGTCACTTTCTGAGAACGCCACTTTCTGAAGACGTCACATTCGGAGTTCGTCACTTTCTGAGTACGTCACTTTTTTAGCATGCACGTGCACCGTGCGCCTGCACGAACAATGGATACCAGAAATTATATTAGCGGTACGGTATAAGGCCACTTTTATGTATGACATACAGAATGTTTTTTCAGTGACCATTGAAGGGAAATACGAATCTATAGACGATAACAGGAAACTGTCGTTGCCGTTTGGATTCAGACGCCCGTTAGGGGTCATCCATTAATTACATCACACGTTTAGGGGGAGGGAGGGGGTCAAGAAAATGTGACATGTTGTGACAAGGGGGAGGGGGGAGTCATACACTTTGTGACGTCACTTCAACTTCATCAGTAACCGAAAATGTATTTAAATTATTTTATACGCTAATTATCATTTAAATAACAAGGTTTTGAAACGATAATCGTTTTTATTCGTTTAATTTTATTTCTTAATCAGTTTTGGGTTATAAAATTACTAATATTTCTTTTGACAAAAATATTTGAATAAAATATTAAATAAATATTCGCCGATTTCGTTGAAGAAATGTGACGTCACACCAGGGGGGAGGGGTTTGCCAAATGTGACCAAGTGTGACAAGGAGGGGGGGAGGGGTAAAAAAACCTAGAAATTCGTGTGACGTAATTAATGGATGACCCCTTATCCTCTATAGATTCATATTTTCCTTCAATGGCGACTGAAAAAACAACCTGTATATGTCATACATAAAAGCGGCCGTATGCCGTACAGCTGATTGCTGGTATCCATTGTTCGTGTAAGTATACGCTTAAATCTTAGTATAAAAAAGTGACGTACTCAGAAAGTAACGCCCACGAAAAGTGGCGTTCTCAGAAAGTGACGTGCTCAGAATGTGACGACCTCAGAAAGTGACGAACTCAGAATGTGACGTCCTCAGAAAGTGACGTCCTTAGAACGTGACCTAACTCGAAAGTGCCCTCTTAAGAAAGTGACATACTCCGCCTAAACCGTCGGAAGCTGTGCACATGCTGCAAGCGTAGTCTATTTTTTATCATGGGCCAGGCATCAAGAAGTGATTGACGCGCCTGCTGCTGCCTTTTTAGACGAATTAACAATTGATTTTGATCAAGCAGAATAAAAATATTGTTTTTTTAGAACTGGATTTTATTTTTGTTCCTATTGATATTAAACAATATAACAACAGCAACGTAATCTAACAGCAGCTATTCAAAGTATATTTGAAATAATTCCAATAGTTCTGACTTAATTCATTGCAAAAATGCTATAATGATGAGAAATGATTTTTATTTTTTTCTCAATTCTCCCATGTCTTGCAAGAATGCGACTCATACCAGTGGGTAGCAGATACATTTACCTACATACCTAGCCCTATTTCGTTTGTGTACGCTGTGGGTCATATGTCCGAACAAAACGCCCAATGACCTTTGACATATCTACCTTACAAAAATCTTTAAATTATCCGTATTGTAACTTGTTGAAGTCTAGTAGAAATCTAATTCATTTTCCGAATCGAGCCGTAAGCCTAAATTTAGCTTTCAAGATTTGACCTAGATACACTAACTAACATACATAGTAACAGGGCAAATTTAATTAATTGTTTTTTTTTTATATAAGTTTTAGTGTTTTGTTATAAAGTTGTATAAATGTTATTAAATAAATAAATAAGCTTATTAATTGTAAATAATATAAAAACTTAAGTATAGTAATTTCATTTTAAGTAACTTTAAAACTATTCCAGTCTCAACTAGATTTTCTTAAAATTTATTATCCTCATTCCTTATTAGTTAATATTATCTATTTTGATCATTTTTAGCTGATCATCAAACACAAACATCCGCTACCGATATCCTGCCTACGGGAGTGAACTCCTAAATATCACCTGGCCACAACAGAACCAGTGAAAATGAAAAAAATAAGTACCTATTTGTAAATATACTCAAATTTGGTAAAATCATATGTTGTTTTTTTTTAATTTAATAGTATAATAAGAAAATACTTTTATTTTCTTTAGTTTACTGTGTTGTAATAGTTATGATTACTTAAACATTACCCAGGGCCTAAAATGAATAAAGTATGGAATAATGTTTCGCCCTGAAAAACTCTGAAATATACTTTGTAGCATGTGGTATGTATAATGAATGATTTATTTATTTGAAACAATATACCCTGTATTGTATTAATCCTTGGCAGTGCTTTTAACAATTTGTTCGAAAATGTGCGGCAATAATGACGTTTATTAAAAGTCAGAATCTTATTAGTGTCATAAATAAGAAAGATAATCAGAAAGGTCGAAGAAGGTTACCTCAGGAGCTACTAACACATACAGGCTGCTCCAAAGTAAAAAATCGTAATTAGTTAATTTCTTCGTAACCACTACCACTACACCGGTTGTTATGATACTGTCTACTGGCTCTAAATACCCTAATGCATGTGTACGTTTCCGTTTTGTCCCATGGCCATACATACAATATTGTCCATGGTATCAGTCAGTATGTGCCCTACATATACATATCCAAACCCAAACAGGCGACGCATGACATAATTATTTAAAAACAAGTATTTCGGTCTTAGCGGCCATACACGCCATTTTTGAGGCAAATCTCAAGAGCTCGCGGAGTGCACTGAATACGCTTAGCCCGCACTTGATCAATCAACATTACGAAGTTTTTAATTTTTTCAAGATAAGTAAATATTTAAAAAAACTATGAAATTTAAGTGTAAAAAAATACCTAGTCAGCATACTATTATACAATAAATAAGTAGGTAGGTACTTATTTGGCGAAGCTAATGACAATTGTCACAAGAAACATGACAATTGTTACGAAGTTTCGACACAGAACTCATTTCCTGTTAAGAATTACCCAAAATTCTTTTAAATCTTGTGACAATTATATAAAATATATATGAATCAAAAAATATATAACCATTATACCATTGCGGTCGAGCGGAGTATCACATTATTATATTATAGTAGACAGTATTCACAGATTCTGCCCCTTTCCAACTTTCTTCCTCTGCTACACGTTGGGCAGGGCCGGAACATGGGGCAGAATCTGTTAATACTGTCTACTATTATTATATAATATCGTAATGTGGTACCCCGGTCGACTACAAGGTACTATCGTTATGGTGCGGCACAAACTCATGCGGTATTATGAAGTAGCTACTAAATAGCACGTAAGAATTATAAATTTGTGCATTGACCAATTATTGAAACTTACTTAATATTAGGTCAGGCAACGAAAAGGTATACATACAGGGTGGATTTTCTTCTTGGGTCAGTGAGAGCAGCTACCATATCCCGTGCTGCTACGCGAAAACGCGGTCTTATTAGAAGACCTTCCCTATCACCCCTATCATCCCTATTCATCCCGGTTGACGGTATCTTCTCTTTTCCGCCTTTTATGTCTATAACTTTTGATTTTTTTTGTGTTCTAATAAACGCTTCGAATACATTTTTCTATACATCATCCGAATCCAGGTATCACACGTATTTTTAGTAGTATCTCTATTTTTCACCATTTTGAACTTGTCGACTAGACTACACTCTGCATGTATAAGTACTTCTAATATCTATTAGTGATATTAAGCTTTTTGTATCACTTTAGTAATTAACTTGAAATACTTATTCTTTGAAGAAGGAAAGTCGGATCAATCGTTAATTAATAAGCAGGCAGAGTAAAACAAATATCGGGCGAGTACTAGGGAATTGAGTTTCTCTCACCGCTGTCCAACGTAGTGTGAACTGAGTGCCTAGCCAAGATATCAATCGTTTGCGCCATAGCGAACGAAACTCTGACGTCTCTCTGTCGCAAATGATTGGCATCTTGGCTGAACCCTCTAGAGATCTAAGAACTGTGAATAATCGGAAAATACGACCATACTGGTTAGCCCAAGCGGTCATCCCATTCGACGCGCTCGGTAAGCGGATGGAATAGTAGCTTTAAAGCTTGCATTAGGTTAGGTAGGTACTTTCCCCTAAACTAAAACATGAATATTTCAGTTCTGCATTGAAATTTAACTTTGTGTCCATGCACATTTTTGGGCTCATTCTACACCGTCAGCATTCCGTACTACCACTTAAAAAAATGTCCCGAGATGTCCGTTCCATTACGTCACGTTTTAGTACTTCACTTGTACGTGTTTGACGCACGGACGTAGAGAGTAAACTGGATAGTGTACACTGGCCAAAAAGTGTGTCCACATGAGAGGTCAAACCTGAGCCCTCCATCTCTTTCTAATTAGGGTGACCATAAGTCATATGAATGTGGGATATTAGCATAAGATGGAATGTATAGTTTGGCCAGGATCTTTTCTCATTCGTGCATAATCAGAGAGAATCATACTGTATTTACCCTATGCTAGTATAATTGCCCCAGAAAAGAGATGGATATAGTTTTTTTCTCTTCTGTAAAACGCTTCACACAACCTTACTTAATTTAGTCGTTATAAAGCTTTTAGTCGTTATAAAAGCTGTTACAGATGGGATGGGCGTATTGGATCGCGATCAATGCGATCGTGGTTTATTGTGAGGAAGGTGGTCCGCCGTACGTCCATCGTACGTATTGGGTGAAAACCAGCGTAGTGTCTTACAGACACTGCTTATGCTGAGCGGCATCCTATTTGGTGTATGTTTACTGTATTGTTAACTTTATGGTGTACTTACCGTAATGTAGGTATGTTTTTGTACGCCAAATAAATATTTTCTATTTCTATCAAAGACAGCTATAAGAGAGAGCGAGACAAATATCCAGGGTCGGGTAAAACGTTGTAGTTGTACTTGGTAATTCGCAAATCGTATCGATTAAAAACGCTGCCTTCGGTCGTGTTTTAATTTATCACCACTCGTTGCGAATTTAATTCCTACTTTCAACACTTGCAACGCAAATAAATTTATATTATTACTATGCCCACTGGTTATCGATACTAGTCATTTTGTGAAGCCCTAGCGTAGCGTAACAATTTATGTTTTTACACGAAATTATCTAGATTATTGACTAAAATGATAAAATATTAGCACACGACGAAATAAAAACTTACATTTAACTGTGTAAACCGGCATTCTACACTATTTATGCTCTTCATAATTCATAATTTAACAAAATACCTATCACTATCAATATCATACTCATGGTGTGTTCATATACGTGATGACTTCCCTTTTGCATACTTTAGCTATTCTTTAAGCGTTAGCGTCATCGTAGATCTGTAATTGAAACAACATTTTCAAATTTGCCGCTTTTGTATACTGACGGAAATGTCGGCCCAACCTATATAGAATCGATTACATATATATAAATAGTTAGAATTAACGTTCCAGTAATTAAATACTATGTATAAAAATATGAGTCTGTAATGTCCAATCTGTAATGTAAGGACTTCGGATTTAATTTTTGGCAATTATGTAGCTCTCATTACGTGAACCGAATAATTAAACATGCCAAAATAAGTATATCTTTATTTATTTATTAGTATACTATTTAGGTAAAGTTATTTTTACATTAAGTAGGAAATAACAATTTTGTAAGACCGATCCAAATCGTACCGACATCATGGTGACCCTAATCGTCATCAAGTTGGGGATACCAATTAATATTCAAAGTTACTACAATTTCTACCATATTCAATTTACTGTTTTTTTTGTTGCGCACATGCTTGGCTTAATCAGTTAATAATATTAACATCATAATAATTAACAAATTACTTAAAAGATATCAGAACTGTAATTAGAATATAGCACTAAAATAGTATAAGAAGGTAATGAATTTCAGTAGTATATTGATATAATTTCTATCACAATGGTATCTTTTTAACATTGGCAACATGTGCGAGTGAGACACAGGGCTCAGGTTTTTCTATCTCATGTGGACCGTTTTCTCTAGTCTGGTACGAACAACATTCTGTCTCGGTGATAAGGTTCAAATTAGTATGGCAAAAAAACTGACAACTCGCTCCAGTTTAAACAATATAACTTCATGGTTTGACGTACCTACTTAGTGGAATCTACAATTTCCATACAGATGCGGCTTTCCATTCAGACAATGCAATGGTCCTTATGTTTCATGTGCAATAAGAACCTTTTTATAAGAATTTCAGTTGGAAAGGACCTTATTGCACTTGAAGTATAAGGACCCATTTGTAATGGAAAGCCACAAATATTTAGAGGATTTTTTTACTATCAGGATTGAATATGCCAGTGATTTTGAGCTGGAAGAACTAGATAAACAAATTATTATAATATATAGGGTCTGTGAGACTCAGGTCTATTTTTTTTTTGGAAAAAGCTCTTTTGGACCATTTGGAAACACTCATCATTCATTGCGGTGTGAAAACAAACATTGTAGAAAGTATGTAATCGTGACCTTTGAAATTTACAATTTGGAATGTAGGTAGCTTAAAATCGGACCAAGCTAACGCCTCGGCCAGGAGCCACGAAACGTACGCTACGTGCATATAATGTGGGTATTGCTTATGTAGGTAGTATAACAAATGTATGGCAGTCGAAGGCAGCGTCGAGCAAAAAAGAATAATAAAGGTCTGCATACGGTCACGAATTTATTGTATGGACCTCTATATACCTCACCGATAATTGCATGTGATTTCCGTTCCATTCCGGTATTTGTAGCAAGGTCTGTCGAGGCCTTACAGAATATACCGTCCGTGACCATAGACAATCCGCCCATTCTGGTGCTAAATTCAGTTCGTCTGGATGCGCCTTTACCTTAAATTAATCTTGCAAAAAAAATCATCTCTTACACCGCGCCATCTAGTTTACACTTTTGTCCCTAGTTAGCTAATGAGAGTAATCAGAAAAGCCATCTTCTGTACTAGCGACCTCTAGTCTGTTTTGGCTTAATGGTCACAAGACTGACACTGGGGGATATGGTAGTGTGCGTGAATGCATGAAATTGCAATATTTTGCAGTTTTGTCAGATTTTGATGAAATGAGACACTGTTGAGTGGAATATATTTCGATTTAGACGTAATATTTTTTATTGTTTGCGCCAATATTAACACATCTTAGAAAATTGTTTGGGTTTTGAAAGAAATAGTGATAATCCGCAATTTGTGCACAATCACGCCATCTTTTGGTGGCTAGTCGGCAGGACAGCCCTACACATCCACCTTAACAAGTGTGTAGTCTCTACACACTTGCACACTAGCACAAAGTGGATTTGGGACCTCACACACTTTGAATATATGAATGAAATGTAGACAAGTAAGTTTTTTATCCCTCTAGGTCCACATTTGTGTAATTTCGCCATTTTTGCGTGAGTATAGTCGGAGAGAATAAAAAAGGCGTTTATTCGACCAATCACTTTCTGCCTTCCTTGTTTATCGGCTCTCGGACAATCTTTATGAAAATCGACACGCGCTAGGGTTGTCCCTTCTAATTACAGCTATACAGATATAACGTTTTCCATCTTATTTTCTCGCAAACGTTCGTATTTGGCATGCTACTTCAGTCAACTTTTTGTACCGAGACTGACTGAAATAGTAAGAAACGTTCGTACGTTTCTGTAAAACAACGTTGGAAAATAATTATGCACTACATCTGTTTTTATTAGTATGTAATTATATGCACTTCATGCATCGCATTCAGTTGTTTCTAGGGTTGGCTGCTTTTTAGGGTTCTGTACCCAAAGGGTAAAAACGGGACCCTATTACTAAGACTCCGCTGTCTGTCTGTGCGTCCGTCCGTCTGTCTGTCACCAGGCTGTATCTCATGGACCGTGATAGCTAGACAGTTGAAATTTTCACAGATGATTTATTTCTGTTGCCCCTATAATAACAAATACTAAAAACAGAATAAAATAAATATTTAAGTTGGGCTCCCATACAACAAACGTGATTTTTTTGCCGTTTTTGGCGCACTCAGCCGCTTTTTTTTAGTCTTGTACAAATCTTTTTTCCAATGAGTAGGTAATATTCACGGCAAAAAAACGCTGTTACCTCGAGCCAGACATACACCTACACCTATTAGTTCAGTATATATTTAATAAATCGTTAAGTAATGAGGCAAAATAAGAAGCTTTGAAATATTACATCTTTTCATATTTTTTTTTTTTTTTTTTTAATGAATTAAAAACATTTATTTACATACAAAATATATACAGTGGTACTACTAAACGAAATTAATAACTAGCTTAAATCTAAAATAGGCCCTTGAGGCATTGTACCAAGGATGCTGGCGGCATTTCCTCGCTGTATCGCAATGCTGATACGTTGTGCGAGGTAGCCGCCAGCTCTTCGGTCACCAGTTACGTCAACCAGACGCTTCGCGATTTCTGCGAACAACTTATGCGCGCTGGGACCCCATAATTCAATTTGAGTGTAATATATATTTCAAAGGAAGTAGGTATGAAGGGTAATACAAAAAGACGTTGAAGACTTAGCCGACGCTATTTCATTAGAAAAATTCTAATTATAGAAGAAGTACAAAAGTAATTAAAAGGGTTCTAAGCTGGCTTAACATTACCTACAAAATTAAGGGCTTAAAATACATTTTTAACAACTTAGGTACTAATGAAATCTTGGAACAAACTTGTTAAACTACTTAAATTTCAATTATAATTTCGTAAGTCTTAAACACGACTTAAATCGGCTATAATACTTAGCTAAGAACCTAGGTACGATCTAAACTTAGTACCTAACAAGGGTTAAGACTTAAATTCTGAATTTGCATACACATATTTGCAAGCCACAATATGTATAGTATAGGTAACTAAGGTACTAGCGTCGGTGCTTAGTGCATAAATGTTTACTAAATACCTGCTTAAATTCCTTACTTAGGTACTTACTTACTTACTTACTGCTGTGGCGCAGCGACCCGAAGTGGATCTTGGTCTCCGACACCAAAGACCGCCATGCTACTCTGTCCAAAGCCGTTTCTGTCCAGTCGACGACGCCGAGTTCGCTGAGGTCTTTGCTTACCTAAATTACTTACTGCTGTGGCGCAGCGACCCGAAGTGGATCTTGGTCTCCGATACCAAAGACCGCCATGCTACTCTGTCCAAAGCCGTTTCTGTCCAGTCAACGGCGCTGAGTTCGCTGAGGTCTTTGCTTACCTAACTTACTTACTTACTTACTGCTGTGGCGCAGCGACCCGAAGTGGATCTTGGTCTCCGACACCAAAGACCGCCATGCTACTCTGTCCAAAGCCGTTTCTGTCCAGTCAACGGCGCTGAGTTCGCTGAGGTCTTTGCATACCTAACTTACTTACTTACTTACTGCTGTGGCGCAGCGACCCGAAGTGGATCTTGGCCTCCGACACCAAGACCGCCATGCTACTCTGTCCAGTCGACGTCGCCGAGTTCGCTGAGGTCTTTGCTTAAATGACATATAGCTTAAATTTAAACTGTATCCGATTTCAATCCGTTGTTAATTTAGATTATTTTTTTATCATTCAAAACCCAGTTTTCTCTGTCAGACACTGACAAACTTTACATAAACATTAAACAGCACTTACCCATTAACACATTTAAGTATTTCGCGCATGTTTTTTTGCACTTGCATTTTTGTGACTTTATAATTATTTATATCACTGTTTGATGCCTTAAGTCTGTGACTCGAACATATTAAAACTATTTTTAACGGGTAACTTACGTATTTTTGTCGAATAAACGCTCGACAGGTTTCGTTCCAATTTTCGAGGATCTTCTCAGAGCAACGATTCGCCTTTACTGGTCGAGGGCGCGTAGACCACGAAAATTGCTTGACTGGTAGAGAATGCCTTAAGGTATTAAGTCCGCCATTTGTACCTTCATGTATTGTGCAATAAAGATTAAAATAAATAAATCAATAATAAAATTGGATCGAAACATGTCAAGGAAAATTGAAGTGCAGAAAGACCTTATCGAACACGGCGTCGTCGACTGGACAGAAACGGCTTTGGACAGAGCAGCATGGCGGTCTTTAGTGTCGGAGGCCAAGGTCCACTTCGGGTCGTTGCGACACAGCAGTAAAAGTAAGTATTTTTTACCAAAAATTCAACTGCCAACCCTCGCCCTTGGACTTTATGAGCCGGAAACGCCGACTGGGATGTTTGTCGATATAACGACTCCCATTTTTGAGCGGACGCCTATTATCAAACATTTCTCGATACTTCCGAACTCGTTAAGGATATTAGGAGGCTTGTTGATTCCGTTCCGTGCGATCTTCGCAAACAAGCTTTGTTCTTTTTATTCTTAATTAAATGCACAGATCCGAATGTGGTGGAAAAATGCGGCAGCAGGAAATAAATAAATATCATGCAATCTTACACAAATCGACCTTGCCTCACAGTAAGCTCAATAAGGGCAGTAAGGTGCAGCGGGACAATTTCGACTGCGGGGTAATTTCAACTAATCGAAATATCTTCCATGTTTTACATTATTAACTAGAGTGCCATAAATGTCCAGATAGCGATAGAAAAGATGTGTTGTGTGTGACTTTAGTTAATAATGTAAAACATGGAAGATATTTCGATTAGTTGAAATTAACCCGCAGTCAAAATTGCCCCACTGCACCTTAACATATCTCCGCGAAACCAACGATATTTACCTAATTAGAGGAGTAGGTAGATTGTTTTTTTAATAAATAAATAAATATTAAGTATATGACATTGTTACACAAATTGACTAAGAATTGAGGTTAAAGATCACAAAAATGATAACTTTAAACTGTTTTCTGAAGTCTGTTCTTTAAAGACGGTTTTAGTAAGTTATTTATTTTTTGAAGATTATGCTTTTTCTGAAGCCTCTGTAAGACTAAATCATGTCAGGATCAATTTCGCTAGTAATTAAGACGGAAATACTCGTGTGTAATCTTGCCATTATTCATTCATTGTTACATTAAACTTAATTGGTTCCCGAGTAATCCCCGGCCAATTAGCGAGGGATATTAAACTGGCCAAGTGCGAGTCGGGTTTAAGGGCGTTTTCATTATAGGTAAATCCATAGGTAAAATTTTGTATTTCTCGAGATACACTAACTGTACCGAAAATCATCCAAAATCTCCGCAGTAGCACCGCCCACAATCTATCTGCTTTGCCTTATCTTATCTTATCTTATTGTTTTCGGGGGCCCTTGCGAATACACTTCGACCCATAGGGATCTTTTGTGCAATTACCCCCTAGAGAAGATCCGTCAACTACTCAAGAGCTTTTCCCACCATATCCATGTGTTGGATGATGGAGCTCATGGGTAACGTTTTAAAGTCCTTTGGTTCCAGATATCCTGCTCCAAAGTCCTTCATTCTTTGTCTGGCGAGGGCGTGAAATTCACACATTAAGGGCCACTTGCACCATCCCACTAACCCGGGGTTAACCAGTTAAACCGTTAACCCAGTGTCAAATTGTACTTGTATCCATGGTAACTCCAGGTTTATCCGGTTAACCCCGGGGTTAGTGAATGGCGCAAGTGGCCCTAAGTGTTTTACTGTCTCTTCCTCTTCGCCACACATACGACAATCGGTGTTGTCTTAAGATTTACTGGTAGTGAATGCTGTTGGCTTCGTCCGCCTTTGGTACAATAAGTTTTTCTTTTGTGCAATAAACATTAATAAATATTAATAATTACGGAATAGACTTCTGGGCCATGGTTGTATTGTACGGATATATGATGGTCGTTCTTTTGTACTGTACGGATGTAATGGTCGTTCTTGTCTTCGTGACAGCGTGATAAAACGGTGTCCGTCACTTTCTATCCCACGGTGTTAAAAAGTGACAGTAATTTTATCACGTGGATAAAGATGGATAAAGCCATCCATAATACGCCGGCTGGACTATCCTCGTGCCGCCCACTATACAAAAATAGCCAAGGAAGTTAGAATCTTGTTGTCTTTTGAATTGGGTTGAATTTCATTTGTTCGAAAATTTTACGAGACAAATGAAATGCTACCTGCCTACTTTGTTTTTAATTAAGGTTGACATTGCATCGTGTGAGTGTACATCCTAATGTACATTGGGCGGCACGAGGATATAGTTGCATGATTTTACGGTATTTATTTTCTTTTAACTTGTCTCTTGATCCTTTGACTATTTTCCTTAGACAGTGTATAATGTAGATCCTTGCCACTGACAGTATAATTACCCTTTGAAATGCTGACGCTACCTAGAGCCAACTATACGTCACACACAGACTGTCTTTGTGATAATCTAAAGGCAAATAGTTTCTGTTGTCTGATAGGAAGGTAATTGAATATTCTAGCATTTTAGTAGCGTTGTCATTTTAAATAAGTAATGTGCAGACCTCGTACATTTTATAACATTTTCGTATAAACAATTTCAACCCTAATGATTCATCATCATCATATCAGCCAGAATAATTAGCGTTAATTAGCCTAATGATTAATTAGCGTCAATTACGTAAACATGAACCTTATTTACCATTTCAGTTGGAATTATCTATACCAATTCTGTTAACACCACTCCGCTGCACCAAAAATGCTATAAAATTAACGATGTCTGGTAATGAGTCACACTCTACTGTAATAATTAAAACATGAAAAAAAAATTAAAGGGTAATTTAACTGTGGTTAATGTAGGAACTCAGCTGTGAAATTACATGGAGAAATTATGAATGAATTCATTGATAAAGTCGCCATGCACTTTTACGGCGGAATGATGGTGAATGTATGGTAGATACCTATATCAAATTGCGTAAAATTATTTTGTATTGTATTCATTTCCAGAAAGGAAAATGGGGACCACGTTGGTAAGGAGAAACGATTACATGAAGTTGTCCCGTTTCCTCTTAAGCTGTGTTGTAAAAAATCTATGTATATTCCTAAAGGTTTCCAAAGTAAATATTCTTTTCTAATAAATTTTGCACCCCGGAGCATTGCCGATGACAATGCATTGTGAAACTTTCTTCACAAGTCTATCAAACTACATAATGATCGAACTTTGAGAACCATTTAGATTCTCAAAGACTTATCATTTGTATTCGTTCATACAAATTAGACCTTAATCTTATTTGAATAGAGTTTAATCTACATTGAATATACGTATACGGAATATTTTTATATTTTCCTCATACTGCCTTCACTCATCTAAAACCATCCTTCAAAACTCCTAAATTAGCTATATCATACCTTTTTTATATGCACCCTATTTACAACAAGTCATATCTCATTTGCTATGAGCACTGTAAAACTAACCTTATCGTGTTGGATTCAGAGTTGAAAATTGAAAAGGCGATTGTGATATACTTAAAATGCTAACGAATATTCGTTCTTCACTAATCGTAAGGGGAGAAAGTCTGATGTTATAAGAGAAAGGACTTATGTGACGTATTTTAGTATAAATATAGGTTGTTTTGTTTTGTGTCAGACAGAGCAAAGTTGGTAAAAAAACAATCGAAGTTTGTTAATCTTTCAGCCTCTTTGGCGACGGTGCCATTACGACTCCGAGGAATTTGGGGTCGTCAGAGCAGGCCGCCATACAAGGGCCGATCTTTATTTTGTTGTACAACACATTGATTTAAACTTTCACGATTTTTACACATTATTACATTGTTTTCACCTACCAGCAGTTAGTCACTAATTCCTTTTAGTAAATCTTTAAATATCTTCCACTTTCACATTCTTAACCTCAAAGTAACTGTCAAGATGGATTCTCTCAAGCAGTCTATGGCGGAGATGACTGAAACTTTCAACACTCGGATGGCAGGGTTCCAGAAAGAGATTGAGAAGGCTGCTCCAAATGATCCCACAGTTGCTTCGGTGTCAGCGGAATTCCATACCTTTAAAAAATTCATCTTGACCACTTTGGAGGCCATGCAAAAACAAATTCAGTTTCTGAGTGTGCAGCTGGACCAGCAGGAGATGCGCTCCAGACGGAAAATGCTTTTGTTGCATGGTGTACCCGAGACTGACCAGGAAGTGACATCGAGAGTTGTGGAACTATTGAATGCGCATCTCGAGGAAAAGCTAACCATCAATGATGTGAAGCGATGTCATCGCTTGGGTCAGCCTCGCAAGAATTTAACCAGGTGCATCTTAGTGAAGTTCTGTGATGTGTCAGTTCGCAACTCTGTCTGGTTTGACAAGAAACACTTGAAGGGCTCCGGAGTAACAGTGTCAGAGTTTCTCACTAAGCCACGGCATGATGTTTTCATGGCTGCTCGGGAGCGTCTTGGTATCCGGAGATGCTGGACTCGCGACGGGAACGTGTACGTGCTTGATGCGGCAGACAAGCGTCACTGCGTGAACTCTGTGGCCGAGGTGGAGCAGTTCCCAGCGGCGGCCTTGGTGGGTGCTCCTTCATCTTCGGGCGCCGGCGCTGTCCAGGACCAGTCCAAAAGGTCCAGGAAGCCGCCTAAGAAGTTTTAATGTGAACTTTCTTCTCTAGCAAATCTTGCAACAGTTTTTATGTACGATCGTAGTGGTGTTATTTGTTAGTTTGCCTTCTCAATTTAGCAGTGTTATAACACTTATAACCCTTTCTTATCTTGCTACCCACTTTTTACCTGTACAATTTATCACTTTTTTTTTCTTAAACAATCGTGGGTTGATTTCGTGTTTACATTCTATTAAATTTGCGTTCCGTTTTCATATTTGTGACATGACAGCTATCAAATACTTTTGTTTTTTAAATTTTGTTTCTACGTTTCGTTTCACGCTCCATTTTACTGTTACTTAACGATTCGTACTTGTATTTACATTTCCTCTTCTTTGATGATTGTGTAAGCAATTGTAATTTTTATTTCTTGATATACCTAGTTAAGTATTATTATATTAATTAACTGCTGGTGGATAGTAGACTTGGCGTAGTATAGTTGGTATTACCTACTAGGTAATATCGGTTTATATATACAAACATATTTATATTTTATTTTATTTATTTATGACATTGGATAGCAGTTTTAATAGTAATGTATCCTCTGATAATTTTTCTTCTTGTACATCGGATAACGACACTGACAGCTTTTATAGTCTCCCTCCCCCTCTTCGTGATGTACTCATTAGTCAACTAAAAGATGTCCCAAAAAATCTTAATATAATACATATAAATGCACAGAGCGTTCCAGCCCATTACAACGACCTTTTAACTTCTTTTGATTTATCCGAAATCCACGCTCTTCTTATTTCGGAGTCCTGGTTTAAACCGTGCCTTCCTTCGACTTCCTATTCTCTACCAGGATTTCACTTGCTTCGTAATGATCGAATAGGAAGAGTAGGCGGCGGTGTAGCCATTTATCTTCGTTCCCATATTGCCTACTCCATTATTAGTTCGTCAGTTTCCTCTACCAATGCCGCCGAGTACCTCTTCCTTGAGCTAAAGATTTCTAATTCTAAAATTCTTCTCGGAGTTTTTTACTCTCCTTCTATTCACATTGACTATTTCTCTTCCTTCGAAAAGGCACTCGAAGACCTTATGCCTTCTTATAATCACCATATAATTATGGGCGATTTTAACACTTGTCTCTTAAAAAACGATTTCCGGTCTAGATCTCTTAAGTCCCTGGTTGATGCCTGTAATCTTTCTATTTTACCTTCTGGTGCTACTCATCATTTTCCCAACTGTACACCCTCTCTTCTTGACATAACCCTGGTCTCCTCTCCTTCGCTAGTTGGGAAATATAGTCAACACTCTGCTGATGCTTTCTCTTATCATGACTTGCTCTGTTTGTCATATAAAATTCGTCCCCCTAAAGCAAAACCTAAAATTATTATGCAGCGCAATTTTAGTAGGTTGAAGGTGGAGGATCTTCGCGAGGACGCCTATAATATTGATTGGAGTGTGATCGCAGATGCTGGCACCGTAGAAGACAAAGTTGCTCTTTTCAATTCTCTACTGATTCAACTCTACGATGTCCACGCTCCGATCCGTCCAGTCAAATTAAGGCATCTTCCTGCTCCCTGGTTGACTGACGAGATAAGGGCGTTAATTGAAAAAAAGAATCGGGCGAAATGTAAATTTAAATTAAACGCTTCTGACAGGAACAAATCCAAATATTACGCGTTGAGAAATCATTGCAGCACTGTGTGTCGTGATGCTCAGCGACGCCACATTTATAAGTCGGTGGTAGAGGGTCAACCAGCTAAAATTTGGAAATGTCTAAAATCTTACGGAGTTGGAAAGCCTGTAAATAATCCGTTACCCAACGACCTTAACATAAATGATCTTAACCTACATTTCTCTTCCTCCAATGTATTTAGTGGTCCGATTAAGGCTAAAACTCTCAACTATCTTTCTTCCTCGCCAACTCCTGATTTTTCTCCGTTTTCTTTCACCGAATTCTCTGAGAGTGACGTCGAGAAGAGCGTTCTATCCATAACATCTAATGCTATTGGCGTCGACTGTGTGGGCCGGAACATGATACTCCCTCTACTTGACCTCCTTCTTCCCATTATCACCAATATCTTTAATAATTCAATTTCTTTATGCAGTTTCCCTAGCTCCTGGAAAGACGCTGACATTATTCCTCTTCCAAAAAAGTCTAACCCGTCCTCTTTCTCTGATTTTAGGCCTATATCCATTCTCCCATTCCTCTCAAAAGTTTTAGAGCGTCTTGTGCAGTTGCAATTAACTTCTTTTCTAAATAAAAACTCTCTCCTAAATCCTCTCCAGTCAGGGTTTCGTTCCGGTCACAGCACGGTCACCGCACTAGTAAAGATTTCCGACGATATCCGATCTGGCATGGATAACCGAATGCTAACGGTATTGACGTTGCTAGATTTTAGCAACGCTTTCAATACCGTTGATTTCGACATCTTGTTGGGGATATTGCGCTCTCTCAATGTTTCTCCGGCAGCAGTAGCGTGGTTTCACAGCTACTTAGATGGTCGTCGGCAACGGGTTAAAGCTGATAATTCTTTATTTTCATCTTGGTGCAGTACGCTGGCTGGCGTTCCTCAGGGCGGCGTGCTGTCCCCTTTACTTTTTTCTATTTTCATAAATTCCATTACTTCAAATCTCCTTTCTTCTTATCATCTCTATGCCGACGACCTCCAAATCTACTCCCAAGGCCCGCTGGACGATTTACCCCATCTTATCAATTCCACTAACACCGACTTAGAACGCATATCTGAATGGAGCTCTTGCTATGGTTTAAAGGTTAATCCGTCCAAAACTCAAGCTATTATCATTGGCAGCCCGAGAAGCATAGCAAGGGTCGACTTCGAAAATTTACCTGGTGTTTTATTCAATGGGGTACTTATTCCTTTTTCCAACCAGGTTAAAAATCTGGGCGTGATCATAGATCGAACTCTTTCTTGGATTCCGCAGATCAGTGAGGTGAGCAGAAAGATCTTTGCTACGGTTGGTTCCCTACGTCGAATTCGTAACTTCTTGCCTCTCGCCACTAAAATTGCGCTTGCTCAGTCTCTCCTCCTGCCAATTTTAGACTATGCAGACATTTGTTATTTAGACATTACTGAAGAGCAATTGAACAAACTCGAGCGACTTCAAAATGTTTGCATTAGGTTTATTTTTGGGTTGCGTAAATTCGATCACATATCAAGCTACCGTTCGCAGCTTAAGTGGTTGCCTATCCGTTTCCGTCGCAACATACATATTCTTTCCCTCCTGTATGTCACGCTGTTTCATCCCAATACTCCTTTTTATCTCAAAACTCAATTTAAATTTCTTTCCTCCATTCGATGCTCTCAAAATCTGCTACTGGTTCCCCCTCCTTCTTCTTCAAAATTTTACATTAACTCTTTCAGTTTTCGCGCTGTCCGGCTGTGGAATGCTCTGCCTATTGATATCAAACGTGCTAAATCACTCTTTATTTTTAAAAGCCTATTAAAAAATCATTATTTGTCTCTTTCATAATTTTTTCAAAATTTTTCTTGTAACTCCTTGTTGTTGTATAGCCTCCTTTGTCATGTATATATTTATTTGTTATTTATATAATGTTTATATAGTAATAAATGTAGTATATTTTTATTTCTTATATTTGTAGTATATGTATTTTATTTTTATTATTTGTTTTATTTTCGCACCACCCGTTAACCTGAATTTGTTTCGCCTTCTCACTATCTGAAGGTTGTCTGGAAGAGATCGCTGTTTAGCGATAAGTCCGCCTGTTGTTACCTACATATTTGTACCTGTTCATACTTTTGTACCATTTCTTTTGTAGTGTGCAATAAAGCATTTTATTATTATTATTATTCTCTTTATTCAATTAGGGTCTTAGGTTAGGGTTTTACAATGTGAGTATAAAAGTAAAATATAAAAACACTTACAAAACGATAAAAAATACATATAAACACATTATAAAAAAACCTAACCTAGGGTGCCGCCAGCAGCGGGGCAAGGCCCAAGCTACCGGTGGTCAGGGCTGCAGAGAGAGGAACCGGCGGACTATCCGCGCCGTGTCCAAGATCACCGCCTTCTGCATCTGACCCTTGATCCAACCACCTAGCGAGAGTCTCTCAAGATGTTGGTCGAGACTCTTCGCTATTAGACCGTTCACTGAAACGACTATCGGGACAATGATCGTCGAATCAACATCCCACATGGCGGTTATCTCGTGAGCCAAGTCTAGGTACTTACTGGACTTGTCCTTCTCGGCCTTCACGAGATTCTCATCATGGGGGATGGTGATGTCAACGAGCACGTCCCGACGTTGCGATCGATCTATTATCACGATGTCAGGCTTATTGGCTACAATAGTCCTGTCAGTGATGATAGATCGATCCCAATAGAGCGTGGCACGACCATTCTCGAGAACAGGCGCAGGTAAGTACTTGTAGTACGGTACTTCGCGGTCCACAAGGCCGTATAGAAGAGCAAGTTGCTGGTGAATAATCCTGGCTACGAGATTATGTCTGTGCAAGTACTCGCCGTTAGCAAGATGAGAACAACCGGAAATGATATGCCTGAGTGACTCTCCGGGACGGCGGCATGCCCGACAAATGTCGACCGTACCGTCCTTCAGGATATATTTCCGATAGTTGTTCGTCATCATCACTTCGTCCGCAATTGCACAGGCAAAACCCTCGGTTTCTCCGAAGAGGTCCCCGAATCGTAACCAGTTCACCGACGCGAGCAGGTCCACATCGGGTCCCGTGAGGGCCTTGTAGAACCGCCCGTGCAGCACCTTACTCTCCCATGCCGCCTTGCGATCCGCAGTACTTAGTACCACAGGTTTGCGCCAGTTCTCGTTTGCCAAGGAGAGCGGCGTGAGGTTCCTGTCTACTGCCACCACATCACGATGCATCCCACACTCGTTGTTAAGGAAATAATTCCTGAGATTGTACACCTCGCGGTTGTGGAGATCCTTGGCGTTTAGGAAGCCTCGGCCTCCACACTTCCGTGGGATGTACAATCTCATAACTGACGAGCATGGGTGTAGCATGCGATGTGTGGTGAGCAGTGACCGGACCCTCCGATCCAGGGCGTCCAGCTCGGTCTGAGTCCACCTTAGTATGCCAAAGGAGTATGTGAGTAGGGGCATTACCCAGGCGTTGAAGGCGCGCACTTTGTTGCCTCCTGACAAAAGACTGTTAAGGACTTTTGTGAGCCGACTGAAAAAGCGCTCCTTCACCGACCGTCTAATACCATCGTCCTCAATACCCAACGACTGTGACATACCAAGGTATTTATAGGTTTCTGATTCAGAGATAGATCTGAAAGACATTGTCTCAGAGAGTTGTAAATTTCTTGAATTTACAACCCTCCCCCGCTGTACATGCATAACCGCACATTTATCGACACCAAATTCCATGTTGATGGCACTACTGAAGACTTCGGTGGTTTTCAGTAGCTCCAACAAGTCTTGGCTATTTGGTGCAAATAATTTGAGGTCATCCATGTACAGGAGGTGAGAAATGACTTCACCCTCTCTCTGAAGCCGGCAACCTAGTCCCAAATCCTTCAGCAGGGTGCTGAGGGGATTCAGAGCTAGGCAGAACCACAGGGGACTCAGACTGTCGCCCTGAAAGATTCCTCGCTCAATCTTTATAAAATCCTGCGGGCCAAGGCGGTCATCCCCGCCTCCTGGTTGACGAAGGACTGTGGTCCACTGCCCCATACACGTGCTTAGGAAGGCTCTCAAAGCTGCATCAACTTTATACAACTCTAAGACCCTCCCCAACCATGAATGAGGCACCGAATCATAGGCCTTCTTGTAGTCAATCCAAGCGGCTGAGAGGGCCCCCTTGTTCCGCCGGATTTGTTGGCAGATGGTCATGTCTATGAGGAGGAGCTCTTTAGTACCACGGGACCCAACCCTACATCCATTTTGAGCGGAAGCCAGAATATTGTTTGCAACAATGTGCGCGTTGATTTTTGCTCTCAAGATGGATGTAAGGAGCTTGTATAGTGTAGGCAAGCATGTGATGGGTCTGTAGTTCTTCGCTTCCGTGGTACTACCGGACTTATAGAGCAGGAAGGTGACACCAGTTGTTAAGGAAGGTGGGAGAGAACCAACCTCGAGGGCTTGTTGAAATTGTGCTGCCAAGCGCGAGTGCGAGCATCGGAACCACTTTAGCCAGAAGTTGTGCAATCCATCCGGCCCAGGACTTTTCCAGTTCTGGGCCGTGCGGATGGCACAACTCACGTCATCGGGGCTGATGGTGACTGCCCCCATAGGTTCGATGGACTCGCACTCACGCTCGACAACACTCATCCAACTCCCCTCGGTGTGTCCGACAGGCACTGACCAGATGCTACGCCAGAAGTCAGTCATGGCAGTAGCATCCGGCGGCCGCGTGTCGGGCGTACGAAGGTTGGTTTCCTCCCACTTTCGGTACACCTTCCTTTGGTCACTTTGAAAAAGGCGATTCTGCTGGAATCGATCCACACGCTCTCTGTAGCGGCGAATACGGTTTGCCCATGCATAGACTTTCTGCTTTAGAAAGTCGATGCGCTCTGTGACATTGGCCATGTAGTCGCGGGGCCTGATATCCGTCCCCGCGAACGCCTGGTTCACAAAGCGCATTACTCGGGGGCGATTGTTGCCCCCCCTGAAGCAGATCAGCTTTGCGATGAGAGTCCTAAACGAGCTGATACGTCGCTCGATCCGCGTTTGCCATGCAGGGACACCTCCGACGATCCTAGGTGCACGTTCAGCGTCCGGAAACTTGACGCGAGCAACACGGCACGCCGCGATGGCTCCGCAGTACATGATCGAGTGCGTATCATCTAAATCTTTACTAGTCCGTAAATATGGCTCTAGTAAAGCGTTTAGGGCTCCCATTAGCGCTAGATTGCGTCTATTCATAGGCAGACGTGGTAATCGTGGCCTAGAGTTGGTTGTGGCGCGATACTGCGTAATCGCCTCTTCCAAAGTCCTCCTCGCTTGCTCATTAGCAGTCGTACTCACATTCTGACTCGCGAAGTCCCCCTCGTCGGTACAGAAATCAACCCGTGGCGCCGCCGGTGCCAGGTCGGGTGCGGGCACCGGATCCGGCGACGTGGCGGGTAGATCTCGCACCGAGGTGGAGTCCGCGCGAGCAGAGAGAGCCTCCTGGCGAAGCCGATCAAGTGTCGCGTCATCCAAGCGCTTTAGCCGCTGAATGACGCGCACCTGATCCGATAATCGCTGCTCTGACACGGTGATGGTGGGTTCAAGAGCCTGAAACAGAGGCAGTATTCTTGAACGATAGGCGGATAGCTGTGTTCCCCCCTCTGTAGCCCCATAATAGGCGCGCATGACATTCTCGTTCATGGTTCGAGTCCATCGCATGCGTCGCACTATACCACCGGTAGCGGGAGCCGTGGGCGGGGCAGGATGTCCCGCAGGCCCCAAGCGTGCCGGCAGCGGTGGCCGCCCTCGTCGCGCAGGTGGTCGTGGCGGCGGCGGCGGCGGCCCGCCCTCGTCACTGAACCCGTCTGTGTCAGGCGGCGTTGCGAACTCGTCGCCTGACGACGATGTGGACGAGGAACTGGACGGGGCGGGCGGGGGTGGTGGTCGTGCGTTGTTAGTCGACTCCGCTGCACGTCTTTGACTCCTCGTAATCATTGTTTTCATACGTTATATATACGTTTTACCGTAATATTGTGGTGACCGTTTTGTCAAACAAATGTCATGTCCGTGGCGTGTGTATAAAATTTGAGTTACACGTATTATACTCCGATATTTTATGTTTCCACATATTCAGCCAGGTCGAAGGTTCATTTGATGGCAAAATACACAATAGTTTTAACAATAAAAACGTATAAAAATATAATTATAACAAATAAAATTTACGAGACGTCTGTCATTGTCAGAGCGGTTTTATTATTATTATTATTACATTACATTGTACAACGCGTATTTAAATTTTTAGGAATTATTTCTGACGTTTCGAGGACGGCGTTGTCTCCGTGGTCTTGGAGAAGACTGGCTAAAGTTGACATCAACATCTTCTAGCCGCGCGAGTTTTTCGTACTACCCGCACTTGGTCTTGTTTATCAGTTTGAACGTTTTGCGCACTAGGTATGTTACTCTGTCGACACACAACACTAACGATATTCGATTTATCGATTGTCTATGTTCGTTTCCGCTTACATTTACTAATGACTGGATTCCATGTGGATAAGATCTTTAAAACCCTCATCCCGATTGTAATTGTAATGTTATGTATTTTAATTGCAGTTTTTTTTCGCTAGGTTTCTATAAAGTTTGGTGGATAGTTTAAACACATTTTAGAAAAGGTCCCTTCGTGGATAAAACAACAAAAATTAACGATCGGGTATAGGGTTTGCAATCCGGATCCGAAATGTATGAAATTATCCGGATCTGGATCCGGATCCGCGGATCTTCCCATACATTTCGGATCCGTCGTGCAAACCCTAATCGGGTACTAATACATCACGATTTTCTCTCTCTGTTTTGAATCTCAAGTACTGAAAAAATGTATCCCGCCTGTAGGGTTGCAGCGTAAAAATTTGCTTTTAATTCTGTTAACTTTGCGATGTCTACAGGAAAGACGTGAACGAGTTAACCATACTATATAAAATGTGCATGATGAGATGTACTGTTTATATTTATAAGCACAATTTCTCCGTAGATATATCCTAAAACATCTTCCTCTGAGTTTTAAAATTTCCGTTTAGTTAATTTTATTTTATTTACGTATAAAATTTTCGTAGCTCAACGGAAATTTACATACCTACATTTTTAAATAAACGACCCGTCCCTCTCTAATCAAAACAGTTAGAAAAAGACGGGTAGTTTAACTAGCGCCGCTCCTGCGCCAAGCCGGCTGAGCTTATCAACATTAATAATTTCTCAATTCATTTGTATGGCAACCGGCATTCAACTCAGTCTGTATTTCCCTTGAGAGGGTGCAATATTTATGTGTACAAGTGCAAATGGAGGGGCGGGGCTGCTAATGCATTGATACACAATAAAACTGCCGTTTAAGAAGGGCTTAAGCGCCTTGAGGTTCCTGTGAAGATAGGCCGTTTTGTGTGAAGGTGGCGGTAAAGTAAGGAAAGTAAGGAAAGTTGGGTATAATAGTTGAAATATTAAGGAAAAGGGATAGTTTTCACCCACAAAGTAGATATATGACTCACAATCAGTAATGGTATAAAATGTAAAAATATAGATACTGAAACATAGCCAACTTGTCAGTAGAAATATACGCGAAATTCAAGTTTTCTATGGGAAAACCCAATCAATTACCCGCGCCTACAATTTTAAAATTTCCCGCTTTTTAGGGTTCTGTACCCAAAGGGTCAAAACGGGACCCTATTACTAAGACTCCACTGTCCGTCTGTCTGTCTGGCACCTGTATCTCATGAACCGTGATATCTCGCTCACACTAATATGCGAGTAAGAGCGAGATGCATAGAAAGTGAGTTAGGTTCTCGATAGCGTTTATGTCAGTGCCAAACTGATGGTAGCCACACAGTTAACACATTCATTGCCAACCAGGCAAACAAGACATCCGCGCCAGGCCACAACAATTTCGGCATATAAAGCAGTAGTACCACGATCCCGACTATCGGGTCGTCCGGCCTGGGAACGAAATCATAAAATACCCGATAGTCGGGTTCTCGGCACTGAATGTGTTAATATTATAATTAGTAATTACTTAACCTGTGAATAATCTCATCAGATCAAACTCTTTATAGTAAAAATGTTAAATAAAAGTACTAAAACTTCGTCGCTAACTTAACATGTATTAGTTTTACGAGACACGGTGTAAAGTCTGGCACTTTGAATGTTCGACACTTTACGGCACTTTACGAACAAATGGCCGTGTATGTTGAATAGTTTACTGAGTGTAAAGTCAGAGGTCATATACATTTTATATTTGTGGCTTAAGCATTTTCACACTTTATTATAAGAATTGATGGCTTTCGGCACGGAAAATAAATAAAAACTTATGTACAGGAATGCTGTAAATAATACTAAAAACCTGTCATTAAAACTAGAACATTTTTTTTTAACTAAAAGTGATGACTTACAAGTAACGTCAAAAACCTATAACGAATTTAAACCTGCAGGCGTATCGCTTTATGCACGTGATAAAATAACTGAGGGAAAGAAAGTGACGGACACCGTTTTATCACGCTGTCACGTAGACAAAAACGACCATCATATCCGTACTGGTAAAAAAATACGGTCGATATCGATTTAATAATTAGATTTGACCTCATTTCTATAATATTATCAATTGAGATGAAGTTTTATTGAGTGTGTGATCAAAATTCACATGCCGCAATGGCGGTTGTAACATGCGGTTCCTCAAGGCACTAGAGAGCTTATAGTAGATAAAATTAACTACATAATTATGCATTAAAACACTCGTATCATGTTTTTATGGAACTCGCTTTTACTCGTTTCATAAAACCACATTCGTATTTTAATGCCTTTCATTATATATCAGTCACATAAAACAATACAGCCTTTCAGGATTCTATAAAATCGTAAAGTGCCCCATAATACGTTTGTACGGGAAAACCGCACGTTATAAAGCTCGAGTGATTTATTTTACCAGTTTTAAAATGAAACGGACATTTCATTTTTAAACGTGACAGTTAATTCATCAGAAAATACGATCTATCTACGGAGTAAAATAAACTTTTTTAACACTAACTTTGACATGACATTGAAATTGATTTATTTAATAGATTTGCTGGCTTTCATCCAAATATTATCATTTTTATTAGATTTGAATATTGTAAAGTTTTTGTCGCATGAAGTCTGACTGAAAAATGTTTCGGACAGCTGAAAATCCATTTCTTAATAACGAATCAATTATATTTTAGGAGATATATAATTTAGGAATCATATCACTAAGTTTTATCTTTGAAATAAAATAGAACAGTAGGTTGGAAATGAGTGGTAGAGTTGACCAAGAAAAGTCTGCAGCGATTTTGATAGCCCACGCAGTGTCAGTGTTATTTATACGTCATAATTTCATAGACGTTTGACGTTTAAAATAACACTTGCACTGCGTGGGTTATCAAAATCGCTGCAGATTTTTCTTGGTCTAACTCTATTATTTATTGCAATTAAAATTTAGTAAACACTTCAGCCTGTAGGTATGTACCAATGTACTTTCCAGGGGGTGTGTAATGTGGTATAAAAATAAAAACATATTTTCACTTTGCACTACATGGATGGATATAATAATACCTATTCCAGTTATAAGTAATACAGTTGCATAAAAAAAATGGAATACCTACTCCAGTTATACTTTTTTTAAATAATTTCTTTAAAATATAATTGCCAATTTGCATAACTCGCGAAGCTATGCAAATTGGCCATTATGATCGGTATAATAGCCACGTCATATAATTGTTTACAAATGCCTAAAAGTTGACGAAGCCCCGCTTAGCGGAGCTTCTATTCACTCTCTGTACGCGTATTATGGATGGCTTCATCCACCTGACAAAATAAGTGTCACTTTTTAACACCACACGATTGAAAGAAACGGAGAACGTCATTACCACGCTGTAACGTAGAAAAATACAACCAACATATCCGTACTAAGGGCAAACAATTTGAAGTAATAGCTTATTGTCTTGCCAAATTGGCGTCACGCGTTGCCACTACTGGGTCGTCCTATTTTAGCGTCTTATCTATAAGTCTTCCTTAGTGGTAAAGTATTCCGCCACGTTCGTCGACAAAAGCCAGCCATTGGGTGTCGTCGTTAAAAACGTCGACATCGGTGACGCTAAATGGCCATGTGTTCGATAGGCCAAAGATGAACAGCTTATTTAAATGTCTAAAAAACCGACCAAGTGCGAGTAGGACTCGCCCACCGAAGGTTTCGTACTTTTTAGTATTTGTTGTCATAGCGGTAACAGAAATACATTATCTGTGAAAATTTCAACTGTATCGCGGTTCATGAGATACAGCCTGTTGACCGATAGACGGACAGTGGAGTCTTAGTAACCCCAAAAAGCAACTCTTTGAAACATTCATCCGCACTTGAAAACCTTTTTCGTTAATCAAAGTTATTTAACATTTTGCGTGGAACTAATTTTACTAGCAATTTTCCTAACAATCACGACTGCCATTTTTCTTATCCATCGGCGCCACATAAACCAGTTTTTTTAATAGACATGCCTCTTTGAACTCACAGACAGAGGGCCTAGCCAAGGTGACAATCGCTTGCGCTACGACAACGAAACGCTTTGTGTCTCTATATCACTCTTCCATAGTGCGATAGTAAAGGTTACGTTTCGTTCGCTACGGAGCGTAAACGAACTTTACTATGTACTTATGAACAAGATTAGCTATGAGTGATGTCAAAATGAGATCTATTCGTACTGTTCGATGGAGCCTCTTGTATAGCGAGCTGCAACAGTGCGTGAGTATGCACAAGTATGAATAAATTCCATTCATAAATTTGGTACACGTTTTTCCAGCTGTGTCGTACCTGTAGCCTGTAGGCTTCGAAAATGTTTCCTACTTTCTTTGTCCAAACGCGCTGTTTTTATGAAGTCAATAGGCTGTCCCTCCCCACCTGAACGTATATCGGTGTTGAATATTTTACATCGCAGGCTGTATCGTAACTTTGGGGACAAATTTATCGGGGCAGCTTTTAAGTTAGAGGGGGACGGGGTTATATGTCTTAGGCGGGACGTTTCTATGGGTATTTATGGTACTGTAAATGGAGGTCATGGTTTTAGTCGAATTGGGTATTTGTGAAATATTTTGGCTGCAGACTTAGACCATGATAAGTCTGCAACGGTTTTGATAGCACACGCAGTGGAAGTGTTATTTATACGTTATAATTTCATAGAAGTTTGTCGTTTAAAATAACACTTGCACTACGTGTGCTATCAAAATCGTTGCAGACTTATCTTGGTCTAACTCTATTTGCTTTGTTGGTTGAATGTGACTGATCTTTTCGTCTAGTTTTTATCTGACTTCAAAAAGGGAGGAGGTATTTACTTTGTGATCCAGGTGAGTCATAATGTTATTTTGAATAATCACTAAATAAGTACAACACATTAAGGCCCACTTGCACCTCCCCACTAACCCGGGGTTAAGCAGTTAAACCGTTAACCCAGTGTCAAATTGTACTGGTAACCATGGTAACTCCAGGTTTAACCGGTTAACCCCGGATTAGTGGAATGGTGCAAGTGGCGCTTAATAAGAAATTTAGTTCTGAATGCTTTATATGTTGGCTTCTTTATAAACAACAATCTAAAAATAACAGCGCCAAAATTGTTCAGAAATATATGAAGCCGCGCGACAATTTGTTACTAACATTTATTTTTATATAGTTTTTATCCAAAACTTAAATAAGAATATTTTGATAAAACTGCACCTTTTATTTTGTCCTGGAGTGTAACACTTAGCGCCGCGAGCGGAATAACCGATAAGTCGTTTCGATGACGTGAGGTATAATCGATTAAACGAATCGACATAAACTCGATATAAACGGCTCGGTGGATGGATGTTGGGGATCCGTGAAGTGTTTTATATCGTATTTATTTAACATGCAATGGGGGTTGATAGCGTACTGCGTCTTACGTAAGCGAACAACTCGCGAACGCGACGCGGCGCGGCGCGGCGGGCCCACGGCGTTCGCGTTCGCAACGAAATCGCCCACGTCACAGAATAAATAATAGTAGTACTAGGTACAGAAGACTCGCTCTCTAACAAAACGCGTCTGTTACGATCAGGATAGATATGGCCGCTAGGTGGCGACAGCGCCACGCGCGGCTTATGGCTAGCCACCAAAATTGGTGTGGAACGGATGTACTTTTAGCTACCTGTAGCAAAGCGACGAAATCGCGGAGTTAGCCACGCCTGACGTAGGACACTTCTATAGGTCTCAAAGGATTGATTCACCTCGCGCCGCGTCGCTTCGCTTCGCGTTCGCGTGTTGTTCGCCTACGTAGTACGCTGCGTAACAGTGTGTCCAATCCAAACCTTGAGGTCGTGACTTTGAATTCGAATCCCGGCTCTTTTAAGAGGGGGGCTAACGCAAAAATGTAGGTACTTTTTATATTGACTATATTTGCAAGGGTAAACTCCAAAAAATCTTAAAATAACTCACGAAAAAAACGTCTAATTTAGGTAGGTACATTTAATTTTTAGGGTTCCGTACCCAAAGGGTAAACGGGACCCTATTACTAAAACTCCGCTGTCCGTCCGTCCGTCCGTCCGTCTGTCCGTCTGTCCGTCCGTCCGTCCGTCTGTCAACAGGCTGTATCTCACGAACCGTGATAGCTAGACAGTTGAAATTTTCACAGATGATGTATTTCTGTTGCCGCTATAACAACAAATACTAAAAACAGAATAAAATAAAGATTTAAGTGGGGCTCCCATACAACAAACGTGATTTTTGACCGAAGTTAAGCAACGTCGGGCGGGGTCAGTACTTGGATGGGTGACCGTTTTTTTTTTGCCGTTTTTTGCATTATGGTACGGAACCCTTCGTGCGCGGGTCCGACTCGCACTTGCCCGGTTTTTTATTTATAGATATTACCAAATTTTGCTAGTTAAATAGCAAAATTTTAAACATACGTTTATTTGCAGAGTATTTGAGAGTGCGACGGCCATATCTCCCTCCCGTCGTAAAAGCGCGGCGCGCCATATCTTTTGTTTTCTTCTAATTTCCAGACTTTTCGCCTCCTGCTGTTTCGCCAACGAACTGATTGAAGATATCACACACCTAAAGGTGACAGTCCATTTAAATACATAAATAAATATGAAGAACATTTTTACACAAATTGACTAAGCCCCACGGTAAGCTCAAGAAAGCTTGTGTTGTGTTTCCAACGACAGCAGCACTACCATTCATTTTACTATGTAAATTGACAATAACACCGACGCGTTCAGTACTAGTAGTGCAGCTGCGGTCAGAAATGGAATGTTACTTTCGTTAACGTTTCGTTTCGTATGGAACGTTAACTTCAGACCTTGGTTTCAGATAACACCTTGAAAAACACCAAAATCAAGTTTTTGGATAGATTATATACGGAACGCCTCTGCTTTCCTTTTTATAGTTGATAATTGAATCCAATTTCCACAAAAACCTGTATCCACTCGATTTCCGATTCTTTATTTCATGTCATCAGATAGGGAAATCGGATTTTATTTCGTATTGAAATTGATCAATTGTTCACTCGTGTCGAAAGCCATTATTACCAGTGATTCAGATGCGTAACAATGCAGATGGAAGTAGATAATATTTTCATGCATTATTTTGTATCTACGTCATATTAAATGCGGGTAATATTTAATGCAGGTTTAAGGCCAGGCCACACCGGCTGCGTGTGTGTAGTTAGTACTCTTTATTATACTGTGGCGTAGTCGTGTACGTCCGCTGAAATGTTAGAGCCGCGCACGCCCACGTCACGCAAGGGGCTATTCATAAATTACGTCATTTCAAATTAGGGGGGGGGGGGTCTGGACATCGGATGACGGTAGCACGACGTAGGAGGAAACGGGGTCATTCGAAGCATGATTTTTGGATGATTTTAGGGGGGGGGGGTCCAAAATTGTCAAAAATCGATGACGTAATTTATGGACAGCCCCCAAGCGGTGTGTCGTCTCTCATAAGGAACTGCATATTACAATTACAACGTGCCCCTAGCGTGCTATTCTTTACCGAAAAGCAACTAGTAAATAAATACACGATATTTCGTACTATCCAGACCAGATATACCAATAACAATTATCTTTTTTAAATTCTGTATTATCAGTTATTTGATATAGCTCATTAATTAAATAACTTGGGTAGGTTTTCCATATATTATCGGTATGTATCAACCCGTTCGCTGCAGGCGTGTTTCCGACCGAATCACGCGCCCGATTGACTTAACACATCCACAATGAAATTTTAATTTCACAAACGAAGTTTTTACATAAATTAGCGAAGGAACAGTAGTCAATGAGACGGTTTATCTCATTACAGGCGTATTCTACTTTTATTAACAGGATATGAATTAGATCTGCTTAAGATATTGATATGATCTGTCAGTGTCAAAAGTGGCTTTTTTGGTTGAAGAATCGTCTTTTTTGACACTGTTAAATCAGATCCATATCTGGAATTCCATATTCCAGATATAATTCATAGCCTGTTATTAAAATTATAATACGCCTGAAATTTGCATTAGACAGGGCAATATTAACGCTTTTAATTTTTTTTCGTCGTATTTTGATAAGTTTGAAAAGCTCATCTTTAAAGGTGGAATAAACACGAAATCCCAATTCGCGACCAAAAAAATATACCTATGTAATTTTCCATTGACTTACGAATATTCCATATGTTTTCGTAACTCAGATGAAGATTTATTAGTTAGGACGTATGGTGAAATTGCGCGTAATATATTGTACAAAATAATATAAGTTTCCTATTCTTAGTTATTTACGTATGGCGAACGCTTGTTCTTTTTTTGTAATTCGCGCGCGATTTATTTAAAAACGTAGAGACGTCTTGTCGTTGGTGGCCCGACTCCGTCGACGTGAAATCACGTTTTTGGCTGTTTTTTGCATTGTTTAACTGCTAATACCCTGTGTTAGCGGTCGCCGATGACATGTGATTTATTTTAAAACGTCTTTAGACGGCTTGTCGTTTGCGGCCCGGCTCCTTCGACGTGATATTACGTTTTTGGCCATTTTTGGCATTGTTTAACTTCTGCTCACTATCAACCTGTGTTCGCGGTCGCCGAAGACACGTGATTTATTTTAAAACGTCTTTAGACGGCTTGTCGTTTGCGGCCCGACTCCGTCGACGTGATATCACGTTTTTGGCTGTTTTTCGCATTGTTTAACTTCTGCTCGCTATCACCCTGTGTTCGCGGTCGCCGATGACATGTGATTTCCACGTAATTACGCAGCGTCGATCGCTCATTTATTTAAAAACGAGCCGTTGATTAATTATTGAGTGTTTGCATCGTTTATTTGGTGCGTGCTCGTTTCATTACCTTGCCGTTTTTCCAGATCATCACTTGAATCGGCAATGATTTTTAAAAGTATCCTTACTTTGCGCAACCAGCGCAACGTAATAACATTACGATTACGATACAAGTGCTAAAACTATAAAATTCGGAGTTGCGAATTACCTTTTCGCACGTGTATTGTACAACGTTTTACAGTACATATGGCCCTTTAAATTTTCGACATACGCACGTATTGTGCTGATTACCGCACTAGGGCGTTAAGTAGCACCATATGTACTGTAAATGAAATTTTGGCACTATGAGAGCATCACGCACGTTATGAGTATAGGGCGTTTAATCTTAATTTCAACTATAAACCTCACTGAAACCTACAATGCCATGATATATCTTATCTCTACACAAATTTAATATACCACAGTAATTGGACATGATATATTGTTGTACCTATTTCCATTTGCCAGATGGGATGAAGATTACCAAAACAAGCTATTTAATTAGATTACCTGGGTCATCCTGTAAGCTTCTTAGCGCCACTTGCACCATCCCACTAACCCGGGGTTCACCCGTGAAACCGTTAACCTAGTGTCAAATTGTACTGGTAACTATGGTAATTCCAGGTTTAACCGGTTAACCCAGTGTTAGTGGGATGGTGCAAGTGGCTCTTAACTTATAAGTTTGGCTGTTTTTTGCATTATAACCAGACATCGTAAATTTTAGTCGTTAATAGTAGTGCTAACGGAATTGGTAGGTATAGATAATCCCAACTGAGATAAATTAAGGTTAATAAGGTTAACCTTAGTCCTCTGTCTTTGGTCTTAGTATTTCCGTTAGCACCACTCCGCTGCACCGAAAATGCTATAAAATTTACGATGTCTGCTTTTAACTTTTATAAGATATTTTCATGGCATTACAAGTTGGCCCATAATAACGCCTCTTACGGTGACATTCCATTTCTAACCGCAGCTGCACTACCGGTACTGAACGCGTTGCTGTCATTGTCAAATTCCATAGTAAAATTGACAGTATTGCAGCTGCAGTTAGAAATGGAATGTCACCATTACTTATCTCATCTTCGTAACATTCATGTTATACATGCATTTGTAGATTAGCGAACACAAGTAGTAGGTTAATTTATATACTGTTAATTAACATATTATTATACCATGAATTAACATGAAATCAAACACACAGACCTGTCGTCTGTCAAAGTTGTCGATACGTTTCCTATGTGATTGGGTTCCTTATCGCAGATAATGGTAACTAGGAACGTGTTAGTAGACTAGTTAATAATCAGCACTCAATGTCTTGTATGTACCGGGTACCCATATTTTTACGCTTGACTGTTCAATTTGGGAACACAATTTTGATTCACGATAACTACAACACAACAACAACGACAATATCTTACTTACTTACTAGTTTGGCGCGATGACCCAAAATGAGTCTTGGCCTCCAACACAAGAGCACGCCATTTTCACGCACACACTCGGTCCTGCGCGGATTCACGCCAGTTTTCACTGACGCCGAGCTCCCGGAGATCTGCCTCCACTCGATCCGCCCACCGATACTTAGGACGACCTACAGGACGGCGTCCAGTCGGTCGACCCAAGCATGCTCTCTTTACAGCCCGAATCAATATCTATCATACTTTTTTCCGACAATAGATTAATGGTCATGAATGTCATGATAAAGAAAGAATGACCCAGGTATCAGGTGTCAGAATAATAATGAGCATACCCGTGCTAGCTCGGGGCACGAACACTAAAGTGATGGGAAGTATTAAAGTTTTTTACTTAAGAGGCTCGATATTATACATAATAATATTGAACATATTTACAATACAGGATTTCCAATAAGCAAATGCATAAATATACGTCAATAAACTTTAATAATAAATGTCGTATTAGTGCTGGTATGATTATGGGGTCAAACACATTCTAGAAAAAGATCACTTCTGTGGACAATACAATCAAAGTTAACGACTCTGGTCACTCTGGTACATAGTAGTACGCATACCTATCCGATAGGCGATATCCCGTTTTTCTTATTTGAGTCTCAAGTACTGAAAAAATGTATCCCAGTTGTAAAGGTGCCGCGTAAAAATTAGCTCTAGGCTGGCTCTAGGTTCCCTTAAATTTGCGATGTCTACAGTAAAGACGCGAACGAGTTTGCTATAAATGTGTATGACCAACTGCCCGATTCCAACTTTAAGCTACGTTAATTAAATCAAAAGTGATGTTTCTTCAAACATCACTTTTGACACTGACATATCTAATCCATATCGTTTCTAGATCTATTAATTGACGTATCCTAAAGTTCGAATCGGGCCGCCAATGAGATCCGGAGCGCTCATTACAAAGTAGTCACCCTACAGCCTGTCGGCTTGTTAATTTAATTCGTCGACAGTCGACGCGATACAATAACTAGTTTGTACACGTAATAATTAATACGCGGGTTTATTCACCTGTTTCGATGGATCCATTATTGTTTGATAATTGAATTTTAGATAGGATAAGCTGGTCTAAGAGCACGCATCCGATAAGAATACGCTACACCAAAATCCACGTACTGACAGATCAGTATCATATTGGAAATAGACTGAATAACTAAAACTCTAATTGGTCTGCTTAATAGTTCTTGACTTTCAAAGGGCTAATTAAAAATCGCAGTCGGTAATAACCATTAATTGATATCAAAATGCCTAATTTAACTTCTCTAAATCTACAATTTAAAAACGTCAAACTACTATAGTAAAAATTGAAAACATTTAACCCTATAATAACTTAACCGTTTAGCTGCTCGCACGAGTGCTAAGTGGCCTATCTAGCCCAATATAAACGGTTGCATTAAAAAACAACTTATGACACTCAACTGCGTCACTCGAAAGTCAACTTTACTCCTTTGTTTTAAAGTTTAATTTTGAATAAGTGTAAGTGCTATAGAAATAAAAATGTTTGAATGTGGAATAAACTTCCTAACGCTGCTTTTATGTTCGTGGATAAGCGGTTTTAGTTTCAATCAGCGGATATAAAGGCGGTCACACACGAGAGTCGTAGTATTGGACGAGCAATGTATATTTAATGGCTTTTTGCAATGGCTTTCATAGTTTTAAATCTTTATACCCATACCCATAGTACAAGCTTTGCTTAGTTTGGGGCTAGGTTGATCTGTGTAAAGGCCATAACGCACTAGCGGTTAACCGCGGGGGCGGCTAACCGCGCGGCTAGCCGCTTTTCCAGTTTAATATGCAACCGCTTCTGATCCTACGCAAAGGAATGAAGAGCTGCAGCCCGCTTCGCGGCTGGCCGCCATCTTGTTTATACGCACTGGCAATTATATTTTATAACTATAGATAGGTTATACTCATACATAAGGAACACAAAAACTACTTCCATATTTATTTCTATACATACGAAGAAACCTATTATTTTTGATTAATTTTCGCTTTCCATTCATCTTTGTCATACTCGTTGTTAAACATGAGCTTGTCTCTTTCTCTTTCGGTGAGCCGGAGATCGTTAGCATGTGCACATTTCTCGCTTGCTCGGCCGAGACTAAAGGCAACTTGTACAATTTGTCACAAGGTAAGCACTTCAATTTGGGAACGCCTATAACAAATCTTCAGTTATAAGAAATCATTGCGCACTGGCGATTCAGTGTGCGGCGAGCCGCCAATGAGTTTGTAGCCGACGTGTCCGTCCAGTAAAATATTATTTAGCATGTAGATATAGAATTTTTATTCGTATTAATAATGAATAATAAAATATGTAGAAAATGTTTGTTAATAAGACCCAAGACGCCGAGCGGTCCAGCCGCTTGTCGCGGTTTCATCGCGTAGATATATATGCTTTATATTTACAACAAGAATATAAAAAGCTCTTTCTCTCTTTTGCTCGCTTATCACGTAAGGCCATAGTCGGTTTTCCATAGTAAGTTGGCCCTTAAATCAATTTGATTCGGGTTTTTTTTATGAGTACCTACCTCTTATGGTGAAGGATATTTTTGCTGAGTATCAACATCCTACTAGTGACAGTTTTTGACTTACGATTTTATTTTATTTTTTCTTTAATGTATTGTTTTTCGGGATGTATTCAAGCGATTTGCTTAATTTTTTTAAATAGTGTTCTTTATTTAGGTATGCATCGATACTCAAAAATCGAAAAGTTTGTATACTACATTGAAAAACACCGATTGAGTACAGGACTTGACCACACATATTGCTAATTTTTGACAGTAAGTACCGTTTGGAAAATTTTGATATTTAGGCGTAGTAGGCCAATGTCTGGCCTACAACTAGACAAAAAATTTGAGGTGTCACTACTTCACAACGACATTAAAAAAATGTTTTATTTATTTTTTACTTCATTTTTCATTTTTTTTATATGACAACTGGTATTCGTTTTTTTGAGTATCGATGCATACCTAAATAAAGAACACTATTAAAAAAAAAAGCAAATCGCTTGAATACATCCCGAAAAACAATACATTAAAGAAAAAATAAAATAAAATCATAAGTCAAAAACTGTTACTAGTAGGATGTTGATACTCAGCAAAAATATCCTTCACCATAAGAGGTACTCATAAAAAAAACCAGAATCAAATTGATTTAAGGGCCAACTTACTATGGAAAACCGACTATAGCCTTTGTAAACTATGGAAAACCCCGTTTTCACAATTGAAATCAACAATGCAGGTAAACCAATCGTAGTTTGTCACTTAACCCGCTGATTGCCGCTGACAGATTTAGTGCCAGCTTAGTGACATCCTGTAATTGAGTGATCTGTTTGTGCCATGTGGGGGTTACATCACTCCCATCTCAATGTAAAAGCAACCTTTAAGCGACGAGATATAGTTGAGTTTTAAATGAGTGTGCTAGGGAGATACAAGGTTTGGAAAATTACCAATTGGTTACTCATTAATCGTTGCGAAAAGAACCTTAATGAGATTGAGTTAGAGTTGATTTTTGAACGATGTTACAGAGATAGGAGGTTTGGAAAAATTTCGTTTCATTACTCGTGCATTGTTTGAAAATAAGTCTTAATATGGCGGAATTAAAGTTGAATTTGGAATGACGGTGAGTTGAGATAGGAGGTTGGGAAAGATGTTAGTAGTTGTCTCCCTACGTTAACTTAGATGATTAAGTAATTATAACTTGGATTGGTGATGTCTATGCAATTGACGTGACACTGACAAGTATACTAAAATAAAACTCATTGTACCTATAGGGACCGTGCGCGTTGGAGGGTCTGCCATCTTGTGGCCTGAATCGGAAACATATACATGTACATTGACAAAGCAAGTGCTACAATCTACCGTTCTCGTCGGTACGTTTCCTTGTGCATAGTAGGTTCTGCCATCTTGTGGGCTACATCGGAAGCATAAACGACACTTTTATTACGCGCCAAAAATCTGACGGCTCCCTTCCTGCCCCCTATAGTTCATGCACGGGGCCTAGTAATTAAAATAAAATATTTGGCAGAACATATAAAAGCTCATAAAGTTACAATAGATCGATTGTTTACCCCTGAAAACTTCATCGCAAATTTCATCGTTAGAGCCGTTTCCGAGATCTCCGAAATATACATATATACCATTTTTGAGTTGTTGGAATTTAGATTTTCATCATCATCATATCAGCCCTTTATCACCCACTGCTGAGCATAGGCCTCTCTTCCTCTTCTAGTACGCCACTTGTCCCGGTCCTGGCTATTCTCATCCAGTAGTGACCCGCAATCTTCCGGATGTCGTCCATCCAACGAGCCAACGGACGCCAGGCGCTTCTTTCATCCGAAAGCGGCCACCATTCCGTTAACATTTTAGTCCACCTGCCATCACTCTGCCTAGCAACATGTCCCGCCCAATTCCATTCTAGTTTGGTTTGGTTTCCATTTTATGTTAATTAATAAAATTTCTAATTTAAATGACGTAAATTGTGTTCAAGGGATAAATTACTTATACAAGAATTGCTCGTTTAAAGGTAGGTATAAGCAGGCGTGGCTCACTCCGCGATTTCGTCGCTTTGCTACAGGTAGCTAAGAATACATCCGTTCCACACCAATTTTGGTGGCTAGCCATAAGCCGCGCGTGGCGCTGTCGCCACCATATCTGTCCTGATCGTAACAGACGCGTTTTGTTAGAGAGTGAGTCTTCTGTACCTAGTACTATTACTTATTCTGTGGTATAAGATTAATTCTGTCTGTAAGCGAGTTACCAGCTCCAAGCTATATAATTCTAATACAAGTAAACGAAATTAAACAAAGCACATAACTTGCACGGAGCACTAGCCGGGGATTAGCGAAACTTGTTCATGCAAATTTGCGCAGTCGGTTAAACTGCGCGGTGCTAATTTATACAGTAGGTGGGTTAAGTGCAGGTATGTTTGTGTGTGTATACAAGAACACAGAGATCGTTAAGCAGAAGTACCCCGACGCCCCAGAACGCCCCAGATATCGCTGGTGTGACATGGTGGAGGCGGCTCTGCGCGAACTTCGAGCCAACAATTGGCGAGAGGTCGCACAGGACGAGAAAAGTGGCGCTGTCTTGTGTCGGAGGCCAAGTCTCATTTTGGGTCGCTGAGCCAACGGAGTAAGTAAGTAAGTAGTAAATTTCCCAATGGGTAAAAACGGGACCCTATTACTAAGCCTCCGCTGTCCGTCTGTCCGTCCGCCCGTCTGTCTGTCTGTCACCAGGCTGTAACTCAGAACCGTGATTGCTAGACAGTTGAAATTTTCACAGATGATGTATTTCTGTTGCCGCTATAACAACAAATACTGAAAACAAAATAAATATTTAAGTGGGGCTCTCATACAACAAACGTGATTTTTTTGCCGTTTTCTGCGTAATGGTACGGAACCCTTCGTGCGCGAGTCCGACTCGCACTTGTCCGGTTTTTTCCTTAGCATACAATGCCTACATTGTGTCCCACTGCTGGGAAAAGGCTGTGCAAGTGTGCACTTAAAATTATCTCTACTACTTAACTTTCTCTATTTAGCAAATTTAACACCCACAGTGCCCACTGATTAACAGTCCGCCGGACGGTATCGGCCTGTCAGTTAGAACAAAATTTTGACAGTTCCGAACATAACAACTGACAGGCCGATACCGTCCGGTGGACTGTTAATCACTGGGCCCCTAGTTTGATAAAGAATGAAAACATCGTGAGGAAACCGGACTAATCCCAATAAGGCCTAGTTTCCCCTCTGGGTTGGAAACTCAGATGGCAGTCGCTTTCGTAAAACCTAGTGCCTACATCAATTCTTGGGATTAGTTGTCAAGCGGACCCCAGGTTCCCATGAGCCGTGGCAAAATGCCGGGATAACGCGAGGAAGAAGAGAAAAAATGCAAAGATAGATTCGTTAAGTCGATTTAAATAAATATAAGTAATAGAAAAAAACGGCAGACAGTCGGACAGACGGTGGAGTCTTAGTAATAGGGTCCCGTATTTACCCTTTGACTACGGAACCTTATAAACCGCTAGAAAAGGTCAACAACATGTGCTCCTTATACCTATAAAATGGAAAATATCCATATCGATGGAAAAAATAATAAGCTTTACTATTATCATCACAATATTGCATTAAAATTCCGATGTCTGCGCATCTACATTCCTTAAGACTCTAAGAAGCAAAAAAGGACTTAAAACTAGAATAAAACATAGTCTATTACACTTAATCAAAAGCAAATTCCCTCATAATTATCCTCCATTTAATTTCAATGCCTATTAAAAACATAGACAAGCCGCCAACTTAAAAAAACGAGGTATTTTATAATCACATCACTTAGCATTATCCTGCTAATTATCCTATAAAAGTGGGAGTAAAAATAACCCAACGTACGCCGATGGAAGTGCAAACGTGGCTTAAAAGCGTTCGTGTGTTCATGGCTTTAGCGCGTACGAGTGTGACGTGTGGACATGGCTTTAGCTTTTAAAGATCGAATTGGTAAATTTTTTAGTCTGTTTTTGTGACTTGTTAACAAATATACAGATTGTAAGTATTTGTGATTCGACCTCATTATTGTTATTTTGTTTATGAAACAACAACAACAAAAAACATAAACCCTGCAAAACTGTTACAACAAAATGTTACATATCTGGGTACATATATATTCAAAAGGGGAGTTAGGTTTTCTTGCCAAAAAAATCAGCACGTAACGCAACGTACCACTTAAATCACTAACGAACAAGATTCAAGATTTAAAATATTTTTTATTCAAGTAAGTAGACCTAGAAACAAGTCATACAAATATATCATCTTCAGGTAATTAAATATCACAGCAATTTATTGGTATTATATTATTTCTTTATTTACTTATTTCTATTCTCAAAATATAAAAACACATCGGTATTATTATTATTACGTCAAATTATGTAATAAGAATTCAACAATAAGATTGGTAAACATTAAATAAAATATTGTATAAAACATACGAGTCTAGAATGTTTCTAGAATAATGAACAAAAGTATTATAATTCGAACAAATCAATGAGCCCCTGCGAGTGGGCAGCACTCCCTCATCCAATTACACTAAAATCACTCTCTTGTTTTGCTAAAACAAAACTGATAAAACTAATTGCATCGGAGTAATATTATTCAAATGGGGAGCTGTAACTCACCGGTTTAATTAAAGATTACAAGAAATTATTCAAGAAAGACCCAAGCGCCATGTTTTTTGCAATATTATACGCCGTAAATGTACTTTCTGGCCTAGGAGGGAAAAGAGAAGTTTTCTTTGCGTGATTGTATTTTTCTTTTAGCAGATGTTGTCGAGGGTTATTTATGTGCTAGGGAGTTTGTGAAACTGTAATTGTTAGGTCAGTGACCGGATTAGGTATCTTATTTGACTAAATTTGACAGGATAATTAGGTTGTTTCTTTTATGTCTATAATAAGTTGGCGTGTCTTTTTTGAACTTTCGGAGTTGGTAACGGTGTTCTTCAGATCATATTTGAAAAAAAGGGTTTTTGTTTTTTGGATATTTGTACGTCACTTTAATGTTTTCATATTTTAATAGAGTTCGTATGCAAAAAATAAGGAAATGATTTTTTTTATGTAAATACCTTCACTCTGGCAATTTTAAAACGTTAACTTCTACTCCCGTTTAAAATTTGCATACTTACTTACATAAAGTTATTAATACGTACCACATGAATAAAGAAAAATAACAAAGGTACATAGATTACATAGAACTGTATTGTTTTATCTAGTAACATAACACTTGCTTAACATTCACAGTATAAATACAGGGTGATTCATGAGACGTGAGCAGGACTAATCCTGCACACTCACTAAGTGATAATCGATCGATCACCGTCGTATTTAGGTGAAACAACCACACTTTTTCCTATTTTAAAACTTTTTGGTGAGGGCATATTTAATTCTCTACAATCATGGACCTAATTAATAAACATAAAACCTCTTTAACCGTAATGACAGCATTTTGATTACGAAAAAAATAAACAGTGAAACTTGAGTGAGATACGAGTTTTCAAAAGGAACCAGACCGTGATGACATTCGATTTGACACAGAATATCGGTACCTAGTTTAGTATTCTAATTTTAGGGTGACCATACATGTCGTAAATAAATTAATAACTTTTTTTTCAACACGACTAGAAATTTAACGTTAACCTCACTAATACTGATACGAAGCAGTTGCTTATAATTTACGAAATGCGCAGTGTTAATAGTCCTGCTCACGTCTCCTGAATCACCCTGTATAAATATAATATTTTAAGTGGATTTGCGTACTTTAGTAAACATAACACGTTTATAACTCCTGAACTCCATATTGCATTATGCCACTTATTAAGCAACAATTTGCATTTTAACTTTATTTATGCAAGTAAAATAATCTCTAACTTTGCTGTTTTGAATACGAATGTGTTTTGTTTTAAGGAATTTGGAATAAGTGGAATAATTTAAAGGTGAATTGTGAGCGTTTTCATGTTGTCCTGAAAGGACGCTTAGAGGGAGGGAAGATGAATACAAAAAAACTAAAAGCTACAAAATTAAACTAAAATGATAGTCATTAAGTTCCTACGGTGGTTTAGGAATAAATTGAATAAAAAAAACGTAATGTAGAGTACATTGACTGTGGTTAGGATGCAATTTGCGAGTACAGAGGAGTTTTATATATAAAAAAAAACATTTATTTCAGACCTCGGTTTTAGAGCTTGAATAAAGCAAAATAAGTCGTTATTAAACTTTCGCGAGACATGGGGGTCATTGCGTCAGTTCACCGTCCATTGCCTGTTTTAGTCCACTTGGCATAGTTGCTACAAAGAATTACGTATCATTTGATAAAAAAAAACTCAGAAACTAGACCATATCTGCGAGGGCTAATTCTAAGCAAAAGCGTAAAAGTTAAAGTTGGCTTGATAAAAAAGAACGAAAGCATCTCTAGTTTTCATATAATTTCAATTGTATATCTTTACCCTGCAGTATAATTTTAGTATAAAATAGCTACTGATATAGCCGACCCGCTACTTTTGATGCTGACTGTACAATAAAACATACATACATACATACATACATACCTACATACATACATACATACTAGGGATGTACCGACTAGTCGGGAAAACCGACTATCCGGCCACATTTGTAGTCGGCGATTAGTCGGCGACTAGTCGGCAAAAATGGCCGATTAGTCGGCACTTTATTAGTGAAAGAAAAACAGAAAAAAAAAGAAATCAACAGTCAATATTTACCATATGTTTTATATTTATTTTATTAAATACCTATTCAGGGTGCATACGAATACTTTTGTTCATATAATTGACCGTTTGATCGTTATCATATGTTGGTGGGCTGGTGTTTTCCTCTACAGGTCGATCTCAACTGATTCTCGTGTAATTTCATGTGCAAGTTCGATAGTTATTTTTTTTTATTATTATTCAGTTTTTGTTTTTTTTAATGGTGGATCCATGAGGAACTATTAATGTTATTGCAAAATTTAGAGACATTCAGGGCACGTTGCTCGTAAAGACGCTGACCACAGGGGATAGGTTCTTAACTGGCGACTACGTACGGGAAATAGAGCCTTGGAAATACCTCCTACAAGCTGTACTGACGAGTGCACAGGATCGCAAAATAAAAGAATTAAAGACAGAAATTGAACGAGGATTCTTGTGATAGGTCTTTGAACCTGTAGAGAACACCTTTTAGCCAAGCTAAATTATGATGAATAGCGCAACCAAAGGAGCAAAACTATTGTTCTTCACCTGAACTTATACGAAACTAATGATCTGGCCGACTAGCCGACTAATCGGCCATTCGAGCGCCGATTAGTCGGCTAGTCGGCCAAATCAAAAGTCGATACATCACTAATACATACATACATACATATAGTCACGCCAATTTCCCAGAGGGGTAGGCAGAGACCACGGATTTCCACTTGCTACGATCCTGACATACCTCTTTCGCTTCCTTCACTTTTGTACAATAAAAACATTAGAGAAATAACTTTTTCTTTTTTAGGGTTCCGTACCCAAAGGGTAAAACGGGACCCTATTACTAAGACTCCGCTGTCCGTCCGTCCGTCCGTCCGTCTGTCACCAGGCTGTATCTCACGAACCGTTGAAATTTTCACAGATGATGTATTTCTGTTGCCGCTATAACAACAAATACTAAAAACAGAATAAAATAAAGATTTAAGTGGGGCTCCCATACAACAAACGTGATTTTTGACCGAAGTTAAGCAACGTCGGGCGGGGTCAGTACTTGGATGGGTGACCGTTTTTTTTTTGCCGTTTTTTGCATTATGGTACGGAACCCTTCGTGCGCGAGTCCGACTCGCACTTGCCCGGTTTTTTAAAGCAACAGCCGTCGACACGATCGTTAAGATGAGAGGGGAAATCTTTATTAAACCTAAACAGGGGGAAAGGCTATGAAATACGATATCGAGTTTTATAAACTTTTTTAAAATTTGGGTCTTAAGATCAAGTCAACTAACTGGCTTTTGATCTTAATGGCCAGCATCATTAGGCAAAATCATAGAGAAATATAAGTAAGACAAGAGTGCTCACTCCATACATCAGTTTTGGTACCAAAAATATTAGTATTTTCATATTCGACATCTAGCATCGAGTAGCGGAATTATTAGTACTTTAAGTAGTAGTAGTAGTACTGTCAAGTGACAATAGATGTAGCACCGACCGGAAAGTCTTATGTTGTTTAGATTAGAGTTTCCGATCGGTGCTACATCTATTGTCACTTGACAGTACTGCTACTTAACTGCTGCTTAAAGTACTGATAATTCCTCTACTCGATGTTAGATGTCGACTATGAAAATACTAATATTTTTGGTACCAAAACTGATGTATGGAGTGAGCACTCTTGTCTTACTTATATTTATTTTCTCTATGGCAAAATTGAAAACAATATTGTCTACTGATTGATTGGGCAAGGAGAACTAGATAAAGCATAACTTATGTGGAGCTAAAAATTTATGGTTGCATAAAAGGTGTGGCGAGATTTTTATTGAACCGTCAAAATTCTCATATAAATCTTATATAATATACTTACCTTTAAACGAGCAATTCTTGTTTATTTATATATATATTTCGGGGATCCCGGCAACGGCTCTAACGATTTCGATTAAATTTGCTATATGGGGGTTTTCGGGGGCGATAAATCGATCTAGCTAGGTCTTATCTCTGGGAAAACGCGCATTTTTGAGTTTTGATATGTTTTCCGAGCAAAGCTCGGCCTCCCAGATCTTTATACTTAGGTATGTAGAGCTAAAAAAATATGGTTGCAAAAAAGGTGACGAGAGATTTTTATTGGCCCTCAAAATTCTCATATAAAATGAAATAAGTAACGTGAGAATTCATTCTATGAAGTACAAAACTCTGCTAATATTTTATTTACTTTGCTCAATAGTTAAAATTAAAAACAAAGCAAAACTAGAAAAATAGGACAAGTTCATTAATTATCCTTATCAAAATATACCTCGTTAAAACTCAAGATTCATACTTGAAAGGACCCAATTAATAGCAAAAAACTTTTCCAATTTGATTTCATTCTTTAATTTACTTTACACCTTTGTGGAACTTGTTCCTTCATTGCTAAGTAATATAATTTCGAAGGGTTTACACTCAAAAGGAAAAGAACATTTTTTTTATAGATTCTGTAAGATTCACGGTATCTGGCTAAGGAACTTTGAGGTTTGAACTCGTTTGACCTCAAAGCTAAACTTGACCTTTGATATTTGTATCTTAAAATTTTAAGGCTACTAATACTCAGTAATATTTATAATGATGTGACTCTGAGTAGAAATAGTATAATAAATCCCAATTCTAACACAAAACATTTTTGGTACAACTTTAAATAGAAATGCCCATTTCCTATATTTAGCAGTTAGATAAGATAAATAACAAGAAAAGTCGAAATAATGCAAAATTGATGATACTAGTCGACGAAATTCAGGACTTTGCGCTCATTATTAGAAACAATGAGTACTTGTTCCAGTAAAAGCGTCTTCTTATCTTTATAAATATCGTTGTAAATATTAGAAAAAGGACTTATTAAATTAGTAATGATTTTTTTTCTGATGGTCGTTTCCGAAAAACCCCGTGAAGCACTGAATGGCGAGCTCTTATTTGGAAATGTTGAGAATTTTACTCTGCTAAACCTGGCTATTTTGTATTACTAATACCCTGTACTTTAGGCATATCAAACTATATTTTTCCTACATACCTTTGAGAAAGAGAAAATCAAAGTAAAACGAACTCGATTTTCTCTCCGAAACAAGTGTCAATTCCTACGAAAATCTACTTAATATCGAAGTCATTTTCATACTCAAGCAATCTGCAACGTTTGCTTATACTGTTGGTATACATTAGTGTTTATGAAATTCTACTATAATTTTTTGGCAATTTTTTGAAAACTACTCTATATTACCGATGACGCGCGCTGCGCCAGCTCAGTGCCGCGGCAGAGCTTGTAGAGGCAGGACGTGTGTCGGTCGGCTCCGCACATTTTCAACGGCGACGACGAGGTTTTTTATCATTGTGTGCGGCGGGCGCCGTGTAAAACGCTATACTGTGTGCGTGTAAACCGCAACGAGAGACTTTGATCCTAGCACTGTTTTTATAGTATTATAATTTATAATGGTACAGTTTAATAAACTACCGGACAGGATTAAAAATATTTGAAACGACCTGACATTCTATATGTATTTATTTGACTCAAGATAGTACTCAGGGTCTGATGATGGAGCCGGAAGGTGATCACCGGTACCAATCAACCATGCAACTAAACCACTTCGTGTTTAGGCTCGTTTTATTCATCTCAACAAGATCTTTGACACAAGATAGTACTCAGGGTCTGATGATGGAGCCGGAAGGTGGTCACCGGTACCAATCAACCATGCAACTAAACCACTTCGTGTTTGGGCTCGTTTGATTCGGCTCAACAAGATCTTTGACTTAAGATAGTACTCAGGGTCTGATGATGGAGCCGGAAGGTGGTCACCAGTACCAATCAACAATGCAACTAAACCACTTCGTGTTTAGGCTCGTTTTATTCGTCTCAACAAGATCTTTGACTTAAGATAGTACTCAGGGTCTGATGATGGAGCCGGAAGGTGGTCACCGGTACCAATCAACCATGCAACTAAACCACTTCGTGTTTAGGCTCGTTTTATTCATCTCAACAAGATCTTTGACACAAGATAGTACTCAGGGTCTGATGATGGAGCCGGAAGGTGGTCACCGGTACCAACCAACCATGCAACTAAACCACTTCGTGTTTAGGCTCGTTTGATTCGTCTCAACAAGACCTTGGACACAAGATAGTACTCAGGATCTGATGATGGAGCTGGAAGGTGGCCACGGGTACCAGTCTACCATGTAACTGAACCACTTCGTGTTTGGGCTCGTTTGATTTGTCGCAACAAGATCTTTGACACAAGGTAGTACTGAAGGTCTGATGATGGATCCGGAAGGTGGTGACCGGTACCAATCAACCATGCAACTAAACCACTTCGTGTTTGGCTTCGTTCGATTCGTCGCAACAAGATCTTTGACACAAGTTAGTACTCAGGGTCTGATGATGGAGCTGGACTGTGGCCACGGGTGCCAGTCTACCATGTAACTGAACCACTTCGTGTTTGGGCTCGTTTGATTCGTCGCAATAAGATGTTTGACACAAGATACTACTCAGGGTCTGATGATGGAGCTGATGATGATAGACAGGTACCCGTCGCCACCTTCGCGCTCCATCATCAGACCCTGAGTACTACCTTGTGTCAAAGATCTTGTTGAGATGAATAAAACGTGCCTAAACACGAAGTGGTTTAGTTGCATGGTTGATTGGTACCGGTGACCACCTTCCGGCTCCAACATCAGACCCTGAGTACTATCTTGTGTCAAAGATCTTGTTGAAACGAATAAAACGAGCCTAAACACGAAGTGGTTTAGTTGCATGGTTGATTGGTACCGGTGACCACCTTCCAGCTCCATCATCAGACTCTGAGTATCACCTAGTGTCAAAGATCTTGTTGAGACGAATCAAACGATCCTAAACACGATGTGGTTTAGTTGCATGGTTGATTGGTAATGGTACCTTCCAGCTCCATCATCAGACCCTGAGTACTGTCTTGTGTCAAAGATCTTGTTGAGACGAATCAAACGAGCCCAAACACGAAGTTGTTTAGTTACATGATAGACTGGTACCCGTGGCCACCTTCCAGCTACATCATCAGACCCTGTGTATCTTCAGTGTCAAAGATTTTGTTGAGACGAATCAAACGAGCCTAATCATGTTACTACATGGTTGATTGGTATCCGTGACCACCTTAATCATCATCAGATCCTCAGTACCAGTTCGTTTTTAAACCCTCGTTGATACAAACTTTACATCCTATAGGTACCAAATGCAATGACGAAACATGTAAATAAGCGAGTAGGTACCTATAATTTCTTTCGAGTAATATACCTTCATAAGTACGAGTATGGGGCAATTCATAAATTACGTCGTTTCAAATGGGAGGAGTGGGGGGGGGGGGGGGAGTCTGGACATCGGATGATGGTAACATGACGTAGGAGGAAACAGATTCATCCGAAGCTTGATTTTTGGATGATTTGAGGGGTGGGGGGGGGGGTCAAAAATCGTCAAAAATAGATGACGTAATTTATGAACAGCCCCTATGTACATTTGCACTGCATTTAGTATTTTCGTACTTACCAAATAACAGTTTTAGAACTTTAAAAGTTAAGTACAGTTAGTGTTGTTATGGTTGATTTCAATATGCTTCGCGAAGGATCAAGAATGTTTAATCCATCATTGTAGTGCGAGTGTGGTAGAAGGGATCGGCATACTGAGCTCGCACGGCCTGCCGCAGCGCGTAAAATACCTAAACTCGCTCAACGCCGAAATGTAATAGCGCTCTTAACATTTTAAGTACATATTTAATTACTTTTCAAATAATTTGAATTAATCCAATAATGAAACTCATTTTAGGTAATTCACAAAAGGCTTCAAGGAGTGTAAGAGGCTGTAACTTTTACGGTACCGTAAATCCGAAGGTTTAGTGCAAATAAACCCTCCGTACAACAGATCTGTAAGTGATTCATTTGATGATTTTGTTTAGCATGATAGGAAACACCATCAAAGATGTTGATTTGTTTTGATTAGCCACTTTTCTTGGTCCTGTGCGGACACTCATCAATTGTTGATTCGAAGTTCACGCAGATCGACATGATCGATCCGACATGGTGGAGATGTCGCACCAGCGATATCTTGAGCGTCCGATAGGACGTCTTCCTGCTGGGCGGCCCAGGTATGCTCTTTTCACGTTCCGATCTTCATCCTTTCTCTCAAGGTGGCCCAACCAACGGAGTCTGTAAGCTTTAGTCTCCCCCATGATGTTAGGTTCAGCCACTAGGTCTTCGATCTCACGGTTCCTATAAGGACTGTCCATCTTCTATCTGGTCTTTTCTTTGAGCCCAGTATCTTACGGAGGATCTTCCTATCGGCCACTAGCAGCATGTTTTCTTCCTTGAGTGTCAGTGTCCACGCTTCGCATCCGTAGAATTGGGCGAATCACGGTCACGGTCGGTGGGAAAAATGATGATGAAATGAGGATTAGTACAGAGAGCCGACTAACGAGCTTTTCTTTAATTTTCTACGGTTCGAGTTCAAAAAACTCTGTTGTAGTGTAATTGACTATTGATACTGACATTACTGACTCTATAAATGTGTCAAGGAGTGCTACTTTCACGGAGGTCGTAGGTTCAAATTTTCCCTTACGATGATTTTGATGAATTAGTCGTGTGAGACTCGTGTCGTAACACGTGTCCAATTCTAGCTCATCTCATCTTCCTCGCGTTATCCCGGCATTTTAGCCACGGCTCCTGGCGGCCTGGGGTCCGATTGAAAGCTAATCCCAAGAATTGGTGTAGGCGCTAGTTTTTACGAAAGCGACTGCCATTTGACGTTCCAACCCAGAGGGCAAATTAGGCCTTGTCGGGATTAGTACGGTTTCCTCACGATGTTTTCCTTCAGCGAAAAAGCAAGCGGTAAATATCGAATGATATTTCGTACATAAGTTCCGAAAAACTCACTGGTACGAGCCGGGGTTTGCGAACTTCGGATTGAAAGTCACACGTTCTTACCGCTGGGCCACCAATGCTCCCAAGGTGTCCAATTCAAGGTGTGGTTTTAATAGTTTTCAAGAGGTTTTAAAACATGTTGATTTACTCGTAAAAGGCGTTTTACTCCAAATGTAAAAATCAAGATAAACAAGACATGCGTAACTCGGCAGCGCGCGCATAATATAATCAGATTTTGCGTCAGGATAAGAATAAATTCATACCTAAATCATGCAGACGCAGGGAAACAAGAGTTAGAAAATTTCACATACAATTTTTTGTATACCGGGTGTGGCCTATAGCGAAGCGCTGGTGGCCTAGCGGTAAGAGTGTGCCAGCGTGCTACTTTCAATCCGGAGGTCGCGTGTTCAAACCCCGGCTCGTACCAATGAGTTTTTCGGAACTTATGTACGAAATATCATTTGATATTTACCAGTCGCTTTTCGGTGAAGGAAAACATCGTGAGGAAACCGGACTAATCCTATTAAGGCCTAGTTTCCCCTCTGGGTTGGAAGGTCAGATGGCAGACGCTTTCGTAAAAACTAGTGCCTAGTAGTTGTCAAGCGGACCCCAGGCTCCCATGAGCCGTGGCAAAATGCCGGGATAACGCGAGGAAGAAGAAGATTGTGTCTTGTCCAAAGATGTTTCTTTGCAAAAATAAATGTTTCGAGAGACTTTCGGCACACATCTATAATATTCTAGAGAACAATGTACGTGCGTGTTTAACATAATTGAATTATCGCCATTAAAAACAATATAATCTCGAAGCGACAGCCTAATAACAAGAGGGTTATTACTCAAACGCTCCCCTGCCATAAACTAGAGCTAAATATCATGGTTTACGTGTCTATTCCCCATAATGGAGGGCCAAATAAATCTGCACCTACCGTATTCTTAGCGGGGTCCTTGCTCACAAGAGCTGTGCACGCGCCACATCGAAAAAAAATAAAAATAGGGCGGTAACGCCATAGTACGGAATTAGTACATTACGATACAAGTGCGAATTACCTTTTCACACGTGTATTGTACAACGTTTTACAGTACATATTATGACCCTTTAAATTTTCAACATACGCATGTTAGTGATAGAGCTTAGCGAAAAGAAACTGCATTTTTGGCAGAAAGCAAGCCGCTTTGCCCAGTGATACTAGGGACCAATCTGAATGATTTCATCCGAGGAAACACAAATTTTATTCACTAGAATTCAAGATGGCGGACCTTTTCCAAAATGGCGGCTGCAATATTTAAAAAAATTATAGACACAAAACGGCTGCACCGATTTTAATGATTGATATATCGATCAATTCGTATTGACACTTGTAATCGAATAAAAAATATGGCGTTTAAGAAATTAAAGATGGCGGCCGAATATTAAGAAAATTGTGTTTTTTTTCTTTAATTTTTTTCCTTCTAATGAAAATAACAACTAAATATTCTATAATATGATCACATATTCTTTCATTTAAATGAAACCTGATAATATTATCTGCAAAATAAAAAAATAATCTTAACAATCCGTTGAGTAGTTTTTGAACTATACGCATTTCAAAAAGCGCGTAACTGCCGTCCGAAACGGCCCGCTCGCGCGGCTCGCGTCAAAACTGAGAATTTTGATGATTTAAAGTTAAAAAAAAGAACTGAAAACATATTTACTTTATTTATTGAGCTATAAATAAATAAATAAATTGTATTTCTGCTTATTATTTGTGACCATCACGGGAAAAGTTATGGCGGCTGGCGCTTACGTCGCTTAGCACCGCAATAGTATTGGAGCGGCGTTAATAATAGCGTAAGCGCCATCCGCCCTAAGGTACCTTGTACCTATACCCGTGGGTTCAAATTTATTCCTCTTTATCATCTTCGTCCGATGTGGATGAACTGAAAGAAAAGAAAATTCATATGAAATCAGAACAAAATACACCTAATATAATTAAATTAAATATATAGAGATGAACTACGCCAAACTAACTTCCATTACTATTTCAATGTGTGTAGTATTGAAATAGTAATGGAGGGGCGGGACAGTTTGGCGTGGTTTATCTATAAGTACCTTTCGTTTTTACAGTTGCCTTTGCAAGTGCTGCTGCTGCATTGCACTGTACAGGGTAGACCCACTCTCCGACACGTGCAGCGCATTGTTTCGCAGCCTTTTTTACAGCCGCAATGGTCCAGGTATGATAATTCACGCCATCTCCCTGGCATCAGACCATTGCGGTTCCCAACTGCCATTAGATGACTTCCAACCCCAAGAGGATGGCAATGGCACAGAGGCATCATCAAGAATAAGGGCATATCACCCCATAAGTGGCCTGCTTGATATGTGAGACGGAGGGCGTGTTTATGTAATGCTCCCCGATGTTGGTGGGATGCTGGTTACCAATTTCTTTTTAGTAGCAAATAGCTTCTTGCGTACCAAGTTGTCCGACGAATGTGCTATTTGTGGGTCATATAAGTAGCAGGTGAACTTTTCCAGCACAGCCATGATTTCTTCAGGAAGGCTTTGTAATGGCTGCGATATTTGTTTCAAAGCTGGTGTAACTTCAGGGTGTAACAACCACGTTTTGAAGCAAGACTTATTTCCTTTTGTATGGAAGTAAGAAGTAGTGTCACACCCTGTAGAGATCTTATGAATAGGAACACATGCGGAAGAAGCTGATGGCCGCATCGTACTTCACGCAAAAGATCGGGCAGAACAGGGAATTAGGCGTATTTTGATTAGATCTTCCGATACAGATGTTTTGGTGTTATTGATATCATATCATATCATCAATCTTCAATTGATAGTGGCCTGCAAGAGTTATGGCTACTAACTGGGACTGCAAATAAACGCCGTTATATCGATGTTCATAAATAGCAAATACTTTGGGTCCTGACAGATCAACCGCTCTTCGTGGCGTGAACGCCTCTACAGGGTGTGACACTACTTCTTACTTCCATACAAAAGGAAAGAAGTCTTGCTTCAAAACGTGGTTGTTACACCCTGAAGTTACACCAACTTTGAAAGAAATATCGCAGCCATTACAAAGCCTTCCTGAAGAAATCATGGCTGTGCTGGAAAAGTTCACCTGCTACTTATATGACCCACAAATATCACATTCGTCGGACAACTTGGTACGCAAGGAGCTATTTGCTACTAAAAATAAATTGGTAACCAGCATCCCACCAACATCGGCAGCATTACATAAACACGCGCTCCGACTCACATATCAAGCAGGCCACTTATGGGGTGATATGCCCTTATTCTTGATGATGCCTCTGTGCCATTGCCATCCTCTTGGGGTTGGAAGTCATCTAATGGCAGTTGGAAATCGCAATGGTCTGATGCTAGGGCGATGTGGCGTGAATTATCATACCTGTACGATAGGGTATTATACTGTATTTAAAATAAATTATTTTACACCATGTATGAAATAAAGCACCACATAATTATTAGAAAACCACAGATAGGAGTTATTTTTAAACACATGTTCTATTTAATAAATCGGATAGAAATATAAAAAGTAGGCGAGTTGACCGTGACGTCACGATGTAATGTTTCATATAAATTCCATATTAGCAAATCGTTTTGACAGTTCAAAAAAAGGGGTAAGTAATATAAGACATAAGAACTTATACTATAATATTCATATTATATACGCTCATATTGTATAAGTTTGTTTTGTATACCGTTCTAGGTGTATAACGAACGTTATATATAACATCAAAATATCTATTTTTGTTAAGTATAACGTTATTTAAGTATAATATCATTGTATCTAACGATCATTATGTATAACGTTCATAATATCTCTGATTTATAATGTATATTACTCAATACATCTAACACCAAAATGCATAATGCTCGTATTGTATAACCTAACCTACTTTTCTGGCAGCAGTTTGTTTTTTGTAGGGGTCGCAGTTCTAACCTAACCTAACCTACTTTTCTGGCAGCAGTTTGTTTTCTGTAGGGGTCGCAGTTCTAACCTAACCTAACCTACTTTTTTGGCAGCAGTTTATTTTCTGTAGGGGTCGCAGTTCTAACCTAACCTAACCTACTTTTCTGGCAGCAGTTTGTTTTCTGTGGGGGTCGCAGTTCTAACCTAACCTAACCTATTTTTCTGGCAGCAGTTTGTTTTCTGTAGGGGTCGCAATTCTAACCTAACCTAACCTACTTTTCTGGCAGCAGTTTGTTTTCTGTACAGGTTGCAGTTCTAACCTAACCTAACCTACTTTTCTGGCAGCAGTTTGTTTTCTGTAGAGGTCGCAGTTCTAACCTAACCTAACCTACTTTTCTGGCAGCAGTTTGTTTTCTGTAGGGGTCGCAGTTCTAACCTAACCTAACCTACTTTTCTGGCAACAGCTTGTTTTGTATAGGGTAGGAGTTTTAACCTATTTAGTATATCATACGCTATTATATTTTATAATCATTATACTAAAAGATAGTATATACTATGATCGATATACGTTATGTATGTTATATAAACTGAATTTAGAGTATTTGAGTGTTATATAAAAAATCATTATACAAAATGAGTATTATGTTAATTGACCGTTATTCCTAATAAAAATATTGTTTTTGATGTTATAGCAAACGTTCATTATATCTTGTGAATGTTATTAATATGAAATTATATATTATGTAGTTATATCTCGTGGCACGCACCCAAAAAAAGTAACTGATTTGACTAGTAGGAAAATACCCTATTGCGGCTGTAAAATAGGCTGCGAAACAATGCGCTGCACGTGTCGGAGGGTGGGTCTACCCTGCACAGTGCAATGCAGCACTTGCAAAAACAAAAGGTACTTAAAGATAAACCAAGGCAAACTGTCCCGCCCTCAATTACTATTTCAATACTAAACACATTGAAATAGTACCTATTGGAGGGGCGGGACAGTTTGGCGTAGTTCATCTCTATATATTTAATTTAATTATATTAGGTATATTTTGTTCTGATTTCATATGAATTTTCTTTTCTTTTACTTCAACCACATCGGGCAAAGATGATAGAGAGGAATAAATTTGAACCCACTGGTATAGGTACCTTAGGGCGGATGGCGCTTACGCTATTATTAACGCCGCTCCAATACTATTGCGGTGCTAAGCGACGTAAGCGCCAGGCGCTATACCTTTTCCCGTGATGGTCACAAATAATAAGCAGAAATACAATTTATTTATTTATTTATAGCTCAATAAATAAAGTAAATATGTTTTCAGTTCTTTTTTTACCTTTAAATCATCAAAGTTCTTAGTTTTGACGCGAGCCGCGCGAGCGGGCCGTTTCGAACGGCAGTTACGCGCTTTTTGAAATGCGTATAGTTCAAAAACTACTCACCGGATTGTTAAGATTATTTTTTTATTTTGCAGATAATATTATCAGGTTTCATTTAAATGAAAGAATATGTGATCATATTATAGAATATTTAGTTGTTATTTTCATTAGAAGGAAAAAAATTAAAGAAAAAAAACACAATTTTCTTAATATTCGGCCGCCATCTTTAATTTCTTAAATGCCATATTTTTTATTCGATTACAAGTGTCAATACGAATTGATCGATATATCAATCACTAAAATCGGTGCAGCCGTTTTGTGTCTATAATTTTTTTAATATTGCAGCCGCCATTTTGAAAAATGTTCCGCCATCTTGAATTCTAGTGAATGAAATTTGTGTTTCCTCGGATGAAATCATTCAGATTGGTCCCTAGTATCACTGGGCAAAGCGGCTTGCTTTCTGCCAAAAATGCAGCTTTCGATGTAAATATCGCCGTAAGCCCTACTACTATGTATAGTGCTAGTTACCGCCCTAGGGCGGTAAATAGCACCATATGTACTGTAAAAAAGCTTACGCAAGAAAAAGTGTACTTAAGTGGCCATCAACGTGCACACTAGCGCCACTGCTAAATAATCTTGATTATTTAAATTTAAGGACAGGTATTTAAAAAATGCGTCAATCTATGCGTCCAAAGTTAAAACGGCCGTTTATGTTTTTAGTTCGACGAATCCAGCAACATAAAAATTAGTTTGATGTATTCAAAAGGTACTTTAAATACAAAATACAGTACGTAGCGCCCCCTTTTTTAAATATATTTCGTTAACTTTAAATAATCACGATTATTTAGCAGTGGCGCTAGTGTGCACGTTGATGGGCACTTAAATTAATTTTGTATTAAGCAGAAACGTCTGTAAACAATATCACAAAGCTTAACACTTTCAGTGCCACGCGCCAAGCGCCCCATTCCCAATACAAAATGAACAGTGAATGTGTTAAAAATAAGTGGAAAGTGGAAAAAATCACTGTTTCTCATCGCTCTGGGCTAGTAATCCAGAGGTCTGAGCTACCAAGGCTTCACTCGATGACAGCAAAAAAACCCGCATCCCATCTTAAATACCGGTAACGCGCTTGCAACCCCTTGCAGATGTCCATGGGCGTCAGTAATTGTTTACTATCAGGTAATTCGTCTGGTCGTTTGCCTCCTATATCAAAAATTTTTTTTAATGATATATTAGATTTCCGTCTCTAAAACGCGGTATTTAAACAAAGAACTAACAAGAGTAATCTAGATTCTAGATATTAGAATAATTCTAACTTTGCGACCAACACATTACCTCCCACATCGCCCAAATCTAAATTTAAATCTACCCTCATTCTCGCGAATTCAGAAATCTAGATTTGAGCGTAGATTTCATTCTGCGAAACAAAAGCTTTTAAAAGCCATTTCCAGTTACACAATATTCTTATCATACCTTTGAATTTATGGGAAAAGCAACTCTACAAGCTACTGATAAGGTTAAAATTCGCGAATATGTTGGTACGTTCATACAAAAAAGAAATATGCGCATATAATCTTCATACTTACATACGACATTGCGATTATGCTTATCTTTATCATGCGAGTTTTTCAAAATGACTAGGCTATCTAATATTGAATTTAAAAATGTTTGCATAGAGGACTTGCGTGTAGTGAAAAATTGGTCACGTCGTTAGTTTAGCTGGTTTGCATACAAAATGACAAGTTTTTTAGGATATGTTTTTATGGATAGAGCATTTAATAACTGTTTCAAAATGACAGCCATGACGTCTCCAGTTACTAAATGCTCTAAGATGTTCGTGAGTCATTGTTACAAAGTGTTATTGATAGTAGGTGTGATGTGAAATCGAATAAAAAAATCGTGAATCGTTTGATACTGCGTAATATACACAGTGGCTAAAAAATAACTATTTAATTCTAAACTACAAACGACCTATCAAGTTTGAAGGTCGCATAGGAAATTTCGGAACGCGAACTATTCCTAAAGTGTTATTCCAATTGCTAGACTATAGTCCGTTTTTTTTTAGCATTAGAAAGAACTTCGCTAAAGTAAGCTTGTGGTTCCAAATCCAGCACTTTTAGCGGTAATAATTTGAAGTAAATTATATGTATTGACCATGTTACATTAGATAATTCAATAATTATTAACAATTAAAGAGCCTGATAAAAACTGCACGCTTAATGCTAAAAAAAACGGACTATAGTCGGGCGCTCAAGCGTGCCAGTCACCATTATCACCAATGTGGTTGGCCCGTCGAAGTATTTTACTAAACCCCTAGTGTAAATTTCATTCGATAACGTGACGTGACGTACGCGTTTGCGTCAAGTGTTAAGTCTCATTTTGTATGGGATTTTGAACAGCCCGAAGCGGACGGCGGATTTTTAGAAACTCAAAATCCCATATGAAATAAGTCTTAACGCAAACGCGTACGTCACGTCACGCTCATCATCTTCCTCGCGTTGTCCCGGCATTTTGTCACGGCTCATGGGAGCCTGGGGTCCGCTTGGCAACTAATCCCAACAATTGGCGTAAGGCACTAGTTTTCACGAAAGCGACTGCCATCTGACCTTCCAACCCAGAGGCTGCTGAGGCTGCAGAGGCAGAGGCAACTAGGCGTTATTGGGATTAGTCCGGTTTCCTCACGATGTTTCCCTTCACCGAAAAGCGACTGGTAAATATCAAATGATATTTCGTACAAAAGTTCCGAAAAACTCATTGGTACGAGCCGGGGTTTGAGCCCGCTACCTCCAGATTGAAAGTCGCACGCTTATTACCGCTAAGCCACCAGCGCTCTAGTTGTGTCACTTGTCCCTAAGTATTCTACCAATATTATTTGGTTATTATATGTAGTTTTGTTTTATAAGGGGTTATTCGTTGCGCGTTCGACTCTAAATTCTTTTGGAATACACCTGAAGTTCGGCGGAACTGGGAAGTGGGTCGTGCCCGACTCGAGCGATTTGTTTTCATAAAGAAACTTCGGCCATAAATGACATCGGCACGTCATTACGCGTCTCGCGTGACTCGCGCTCGGGTTCTTCCTAAATCTAGTTAAGGTTAAACGGTCATTTAGTTTTTTTTATAGCCAGTTAGTTTGGTTCGGACAATGCTGCTAGTAACGAATGCTTCCACTGTCATTAGTCTGGTGAGCAGGACTGTTTGTATGCAGTTGGATGCTGATGATACCATTCGTACCATTACCATACAGAATCCTAAAATAACGACAAAACTAAGCAACTCTTTTGCTTAACAATTAGTAACAGCTGTTTACAACTGGTATCAATGGAATAATTAGCCTTGTGATCCACGCAAGCACTTAGTTAATATTAAACTATGAATGAATGTGTGAAATGAGTCATGGGGGAAATACACGTGTTAGATAAATGAATATTTAAAATATTAAATATATTAAAAACTCTAAATTGATAGTAAATATTATTTTCAAGGTAAAACATGTCAGGAAGTTATTTATTTACCTTGATTCATAATTATGTAAAACTGCTAAATCAATAACTGGATACTATTTAAGTTATAAGTAAGATATATTAAATAATAAACAGATGTAATTGAAAATAAAACTGTTTTATTAAATGAAATAATCCAATTTATTCACCTTATCATCAACAACTGTAGTCACCGTAGTCACACCCGTAGGCCAGATGGCGCTGGCAGCCGCAAGTGGTTGCGTTCAGTTCTACGAGGCCGTGCCGTACAGCTGCGTTCGTGGCCCACCAAAATGGACTCGCCGGAAGACCAGCGCCGACTCTCGGGTCAGCATTATGCTGAGGCGAGCCCATTTCGTGGTAAACAATTTGTAATTATGTTTGTATTAAGCATTTAATTTTACTTTTGTATGTACACTAAGTTTATCACGAAAAATAAATGATTTATGATTTATGATTTATGAACTTCTAAACACAATCACTATTAGTTTATAATTCAGTAAGAGATGATTTAATTAATCATTAATTAATTAATCCATCTAATTAATCAAGTAAGTACATAATTATTACAATAATTACCAACATAGTATTTACTTAACTTTCAATATTTCTTTGGCGATGATTAACTCAGTGCTGCACCGCAAAGTAGAATGCTCAAAGCAGAATGCAGAATGATGAATGATCAATAATGGATCGGTCGGTCCCTTTTATACCCATTTCTACCTGGCAACTGGTTGATCATGCCACTTGTCATTCGATAAGTGACGTCACAGAAGTAGTTTCTCATGTACCTCGTCCATTTATCGAATCATGCAGAATAAAACTATTAGAATATATTTTCAATAAACTCCGTTATACATAATTATTAATCAGTAATATTAATTCAAAATAGAATTACTTCAAAGTAGTTTACAAATTTAAGTAGTAAGTTAACAGACTTACTGTTTCTCTTGTCAACGGTGGTTTCGTATCGTACCTACCCACATAAATAGCAAATTCTGTAAAATTCACGTAATGTTGTGTTAAGTGTTTAAATAGTGTAATATATTATCAACATTGAACGTCAAAGAGAAACAGGTCAGTTTCATACGTAATACAATTTGTACATAGAACAACAATATTCTAACACACGCATCATGTGAACTTTCTAGGGACGACATGTTCACACTATTTGACAGCTGTCAAGTGTGAGATCACTAATGTCGCATTCCCACCACGGCGGCGCCACATTCATGTTCAGAGCGACGAGATACGAGTAGGTACCTACATGGACTGTAAATGAATTTAAATTTTATTGAACATGCTAGTAATGTGAAATATCGGTCAGAAAAAAATAAACCATTTTAAAATGTACTGAAAAATACCGAGGATTGTTAATGCAACCGACATCATAATTAAAGCTTTTACTCGTAGGTACTTATTTTGAATTTCCACGGTCCAATTATTCATTAATTGCAATACATTTATTAAATAATTGACGGAAATGTTTTCCTGTGTCTGATAAATTGAAATTTTAAATGAACGATTTCGAAAATTTAAGTTTATTAAATAACTACCCAGGATTGGATATGTACAGTCAGCAAAGCTATTGGCTTAGCACAGTTAGCACCCCTGCATACAAATATATACAGGGGTGCTAATAAGCTAATCGTTTTGGTTCGTTAGTGGTTTCAGACGGTAGTCGTAGTCCTACCACTGATTAGTCCGTCATCCTTCCTAGTTCCCCAACGTTCTTCTTTTAAAAAATGTTTTCCTTCTTTATAATGATCTTATGTATATCATGTTTATCGCAATAAAATATTTCATTCATTCATCCAAAGCTACAATGGATAATCGGGTGTTGACTAAAGAATGGTTAACGCGTTTCAAATTTAATTCTCCATCAGCAAACATTTTAAATGATCCATTACAGCAATCCTAATGCAATAGGATATTTTGTTTTTTGGTTGGTTTCGAATCCGAAACTCGTGTAATGTAAATGTAACTTAAGAACGCACACTGACATAGGTGAAATAACGTAAAATCCATGTAAATTTAATCGAAACCATTGATTCCGACTCAACTTCTTTAGTTGAATTCAACAACAAAAGTATATTAGTTGAATTCCATAACCTATGTGTACCTGCATACAAATATGTATCATCATTGGCCACAACATCTTTGCAGATGATAGTTGCAGCGACTAAAGAAGGTATTTTGAGGAGGTAGTCTACAGCCTGCATCGACTGCGATGACTGTATAGACCAATGGCCGATCGGCATTTCTTGCCGCATCGATCACAGACGTGTCTTGCCTCCTGGGGTGGTCCAGCAGATCTGCGATTTCGTTTCTGCTGTTTGTCGGGTGTCGTAACCTGCGGGAAGGCATAGCGAAGCATGACGAGCTCTGGTTGGACCAACTTAAGCAGAAATATGTATACAGGGGTGCTAAGCTAATAGTTTTGGTTCGTTAGTGGTTTCAGACGGTAGTCGTAGTCGTCCACCGGTTAGTCCGTCATCCTTCCTAGTTCCCCAACTTTCTTTTAAAAAATGGTTTCCTTCTTTATGATATGATAACCGGTCTGGCCTAGCGGGTAGTGACCCTGCCTGTAAAGCCGATGATCCTGGGTTCGAATCCCGGTAAGGGCATTTATTTGTGATGAGCACAGATATTTGTTTCTGAGTCACGGATGTTTTCTATGTATTTAAGTATTTGTATATTATATATATCGTTGTCTGAGTAAGTGAGTACCCACAACACAAGCCTTCTTGAGCTTACCGTGGGACTTAGTCAATTTGTGTAAGAATGTCCATATAATATTTATTTATTTATGATGATCTTATGTATATCATGTTTATCGCAATAAAATATTTCATTTATTTATCCAAAGCTATGATCTATAGTAGGGGAGCCCACGATTCTAAATCGGGATTTCCTCGAGCGTCGTACAGACCTATTGGAATCGTAATATTTCGATAATAAGAAGAAAAAAAAGTTATATAAAGTTTTTTTTTCCAGCGAGCCGGAAAGCGACCACAATTTTTTTTTTAATTTCGGGAGGTTGGTGGAGGGTTAAAAAATCGTTTAAGCAGTTTGTGGGTTTGGTCGTTTTTGTCCACTTTAATGTTATATTTTTTCTATAACTTAATATAACACTTATTTGTAGGCATTTTCTTAATCTGACGAACACAAGTTTGACGCCTAATTTTTACATTGTAACCGTCAGATTAAGGAAATGCGTGCAAATAATTATCAGATTTATTAATAGCACAATTATAGCGTTAATTTGGACTAATATGACCAAATCCACAATCTGCTTAACAATTTGTTGAACCCCCCACCAACCAAGGGCTCAACATAGATGGCTAAAAGGGGTAAAGGTAGACTACACGGGGTACCAAGATATCACTCATATCTTAATCTGACGCGCTCGAGTAAATACAAAAATCCCCTCTTGGGCTCCCCTACCACTATGATGGATACTCGGGTGTTGACTAAAGATTGGTTAAATGCGTTCCAAAATCAATTCTCCATTAGCTGCAATATTTTCACGTTATTTCCCTGCATAATGAAATAAGCGTTCGACATTACATTTTAAACTTGGTTTAATGGTTATTCTTCTTTGTGTCAGAATGGTCGTGGTCGTCATATCAGGGCCGGTGGCAAGCTTCACAATCCGTCACCGGTCTTTCCGTAGTGTAGCCCTTCTTGTACATTCATGGAGTGGTCCATTGAGTGCATTTTTGACTAGGTCTGACCAACGCATTGGTGACCTACCGCCTTGTGTCTTCGACTTTTCCTTACACTACAAGTCGTTCCACAGATTTATCGTCTCGACGTGTAATATGTCCAAAGAAAGTGAGAATACGACACTAGACGATGGAGGAAAGACGCTGTTTAATACCAAGTTCCTGGAGAATTTAACAAAAAAAATGTTCTCGAGACGACTTCGCCATTTTGAAGTTCATCCCGAAATCGTCTTCTCCCAACTTTATAAGTTTTATTGTTTTTAAGTATTATGTTGTAAAAATGTTTGTAAACAAATGATTATTTTTATATATATAAAAAAGGTAGATATGGAAGTGACCCAAAAGTAGTTCGCCCCTCAATGTGTCGGAGACGGTGAATGATGAGTGAGCACTGGTTTTAGTTAGCGCGGCGCCATGTTTTGAGCTCCGAATTTATTGCGAATTTCACACCAACTTTCGTGTATGCTAATGTTCTTGGCAGATTTATATGAACTGTAGTTTTGTGCTTGTAAGTGATATTTTCTCCGTTCGAAGTTCTTTTAAAAGTTCGTTCGTTCAAAAAATAAATGAAAAGGAACATAATTATACCTATTTTTGTATTTGCGCTAATAGGCTACTCTAACAGCTTATACTAGTCAAGGTATCATAAAAACCTCACTAACTGAACCCTCCTTACTTAATAAAATACCTTTACTAATTTCCTGTACCTTAAATAACGTTTACCACATGATTATTAGCAAACTCGTTCTTTAAGAGGAAAGGGGCCGCTTCTCCATACAAACGTAGTCTCCATTTTCCTTTGACATTATGGAAAATATTTTTACATAATTGGATGTATATTAACCATAGAGCTATCTATGTATATAACGTAGGGGACGTTTGACTTTTTTTTGATTATTGTAAAAATTAGGAGCAAAAAAACAGATTTTATACAAATTTTTAAATGCTTCTTACTTCGAAAAAAATCAAACGTAGGGGCATAGCTGTGGTTGATATTTGATATAAAATAAAATGTGTCAAAATATTTTCAATAATCCAGAGTGGACAATGAGGACTACGTTTGTATGAAAAGGCGATTTTGCGCGGGTCCTCCGCTTTGGTCTTAAATAACGTTAGACACATGATTATTATTATTATTAGCAAAGCGTTATACACCGTGTTCCCAGTTGAAACAGCCGTCAAATGCCAACAATAACTCACTGGCACATAAAAGTTCACGCCCCATCGGCTTTATCATTATAATTATGGCAAATATAATATTTCACCGCGGACCATTTCGTAAATGAGTTCAAGTAGCGTGGGGCCTGGGAAAAGGTGTGGTGCTAGTGCAGGAGAAATATATTAGACGAATTTAAGAAAGAAATATATAAATACCATTAAAAAAGAACAGTTAACCAAATAAGTCATTATTTACTTACCGCGGATTTAAACTTATACAATTTAAAATAATTTTTACATCACTGGCCTGTGCATTTCAATTCAATCTCTATAAAAAATCAATAACTCATTTTAATGTTGAAAGTAAAGTCATCGCATGTTGGAAATATCTTTAGTCTTAGCTTGGCAAATCATTATAATCATCATACTACAGAACAGATACTTTATTTAATTTGCTGTTGAAGACGAAAATCAAATGGATTTATAAAATTTTTCAAACTTACATTAAGCCCTCGTATGGAGCGCGGATCCGCGTACGAGGAAAATATTAGAAAAATATAATCACGGCACACGAGAGGTTAAAACATCTGTAGCTATTTACACTACAAATTTAAGCTTAAATCTACAAAGTCATTCTAATGTTGCAGGCGTGGGCGATGGTAATCGCTTACCGTCAGGCGATTCGTCTGCTCGTTTGCCTCCTATATCATAAAAAAAGTCTTAAAACATTATTTTAGCTTACCGCTTACAGTGACGCTCCACCCTTAAGCATGATATTTAAAAATGTTAGGGATTATTTTAATGAAGGGCCGTATACGGTCCGCTGATTCATTACAGCAATCCTAATGCAATAGGATATTTTGTTTTTTGGTTGGTTTCGAATCCGAAACTCGTGTAATGTAAATGTAACTTAAGAACGCACACTAACATAGGTGAAATAACGTAAAATCCATGTAAATTTAATCTATATACGAAACCATTGATTCCGACTCAACTTCTTTAGTTGAATTGAACAACAAAAGTATATTAGTTGAATTCCGTAACCTCAAATTGAAATAAAAGAAAAATATTTTATTTGCAATCGTGTGTTTGCAAATAAAAATAAGGTATAAATAAGGTAAACAATAAGGTATAAATACAAAAATAAATTGGAAATTTTTCTTCGTCAGCTGGCAATGATGGATGCCTTTGTTAGGGTAAGGAAAAAAATGAGGAATTATAGAGGACCTCCAGCAAAAAAGAAAACGAAACTGAAATATCGTCATCTGCCTCTCTCTCTTGAAAGGTAGATCAAGAAATATCGACGTTCGCTTTTCGCGCTAGGGCCTGAGGTTACAACACAGACAAGACATCCTCCAGACTGAGCATAGTAGCGCTACCCCCTCTGCCACAAATATACGGTAGTTTTACTCCATTTTCGAGTCAAAGTGTCTTTGTGTGACGTCCGTGTCTTTGAACGGACCAATCACGGCACGGGACTCGCTCACCTCGTCCTCCGCACCCCAGTATTTTTGGCAGCATCGGTTTCATGAAATAATTGAGAGGATTCCTAGTCTATGAATTACAAACGTTTCTAAAACACAACCCTGGATATTGCTACAAATGTGATAGAGTATAGCTGACAGTGACGCCGCACCCCACAGCGCGATATTTTAAAAATGTTGGGATTACTTTAATGAACGGCCGAATGCGGAACAACCCTAATGCAATGTTATATAATAAGTTATGTTACTTAGCATCGCATTTCACTGTTTACGAATGGGGGAAATATTTACAAGTTGGCTTCTTAGGAAGCGAAATTTGTAACAGAAAACGTATAAATTTATTTTTGCCATTTGTTTTATTAGCGAATTATTTTTTGCTTTTTGATGTTTCTTTTTTACTTCCCATCAGTATGGAAAAATAAGCTAATAGAAAATGAAGAACATTTCATTTCTTTATTGTATGAATATTCTTAAAAATAGCCAAAAATAGATTATTCTTACAGAATATCCTGGATCGAAATCAGTTTTTAACCACGTGGTTAAAAACTGATTTCGATCCAGGATATTCTTATTACAAAGTTGTCTCATTTTTTATTTGAAAATTTCATGTCTTCCCAAGATCAGTGGAGACATGTGGCAACCCACCATTAGCATTCGTTGTACAGTCGCGACCGAGGTGTTCCAAAATATCTAAACACGCACTCTAGCGCGTTGACAATTGGGGCGTGTGCAGATTTTTTTGAGCACCTTGGCCGCTCCGATATATCTGATGGCGACAGTAATCCACATCTCTTGTCGGCTCGGCTGGATTACAACATTTACAACAAATGCTCCTCTCATCTCCGCTCACATGGTATAATAATATTCTCCGCCTGGTACTCTCTTCCCGTCTTTTCTAGGTCACCTAACGGACACAAGCCTACGTCATCATGCGACAGCGCTATATATAGCGACCATGTTATTGTGACGTAGGCCTGTGTCACTCTGGGAAGAGAAGACCTTGTTTTATTAGACTATGTCCGCTCATCTTCGACTCAGTTGCCCGTTGCCCGGACCGGTGAGCGGATTCGCATCAGTGTTAAGTTTGAAAATGGAACGTTCGATGTCGTTACTCGATAGCCGCACGGGCTATTGCGTTCGGTCATTACGTCACAATTTATTGCACATGGAATGGACGCTTCGGCCTGTTGTTTTACGAAAATTATGTGTGACTTTAGTAATATTATGTTACAGTACTCTTGTAATGATGATGATGATGATGGAATTATTAATGGAGGTTTAACCAAGATGAGAATGAGTTGAGAAATAAATTAAAAGTGGAAAATCCACGACCACGCTGTCGGTGGTCAGGGCAGCAGAGAGAGGAACCGGCGGACTATTATTATATTAATTATATCTGTATTAATTATACCTCTAACAAACAGTTAACAATTTGTAAAGAGAAATGAATTAATTTTCATATTTCATACCTACATTCCTCTGTACGAGATTCGTGAAATTTCATGCGAAATGCTACACTGATGTATGTTAATTAAAATTTCGTAAATAGCACAAAATTATCCTGAGACGGGTGATTCCTCCATCAACCCAAAGTTAGTGTTTGTCGATGTTTATTTTAGGTTACTTTTTATTGTAAGTTTGATATTAATGATATTTATGGTTTTAAATAAAATAATACCCAAAGTTAGTAAATGTCCTCTCAAAAATTTGATTATTAGTGTTCCGTGCAAAACTTTGTTCACGGAACACTTATGGGATCACTTCGGTCCTGCTTTGTACTTGTCAACCATATACGTTATTGACATATTTATATATCTAATTTTCGTTCAAATATGGCACTCGTAGAATTTGTATCAGTCTAAAATAAACTAAACTAAAAAAAAAATATTTACAATTTTTTTTTCAGTTATACCACATTGGCACAGTCTAAATTTAAATAGTTATCATTTTTGAAATAATACATTTCAAAAATATTAAAACGAATCACTCACGTTTTTAAGTCGAAGATTTTAGGTTACTTGACATGTTCGCTCCATAACGAATAAATTCAACGTGACCCATTTTAATGATTTTAATATACATATTTATCAAATATGTGTCTCACGGAAGTTATCACAATGTGGGATTTATTAAAAACGGGTTAAGTAAGTGAATAATTTAACATAGATTCCGACTGCACCTATTAAGTTAATCCTATTTTAATAAAGGTACCTACTTACGTCGTAGAAACCAAACACACCTGAAAACATTATTTAACACAACACTGTTCTCGTAATTAAAACCCTCTTCAAAGAACATAAGGCTTAAATTACAATGACAGCACACGCCAGGCTTAACAATAGATTTTCAAGATATGTTCGTTCTTAAAAACGGTTCGTTCCCTTTGTGACTCACAAGATTGATGCTGATTCTATTTAATAATTTGATAATGTTTTCTTCATCTTCATTTGATACGACATTGGGTGGTGTTATCAGGGGGGGGCTAGCCAAGATGACAATCGTACAGTCGGCTGCAGAGAAAAGTGACCCCCCTGCCATAGAAGTTTGTATGCATGTCTTATTGCTGACTGTACTTCGACAAATGCTGATCGAAATAAAAAAATATATCTGAATGACAAAAGCAACGAAAACGTGATCATTTCCATACATTTTTCACTTTCTTTGCTAGTATAGGCCCTCAGGCATCTCTCCCGCACGAATATGCGAAATGCCTTTAGAGAGGAGGGGACACGGCTACCACGAGTTGGTATTTAACATATACGTTACCGACTGCGTGAACTCAATCGCATTCCCTCTATCGCACCTATCCATTCAGTGCGAGCGAGATGGATGGCGATCGAGTTTCCGTATGAACCAATCAGCTATAGCTGCTCTAACTGACTTGAGGTCGTATCAAAATAAGCTGAAAACCATATCAAATTGTAAAAACAGAATTTGCCCCATTCATCCATTTACATACGGTACGGTAGTCAAAATAATTAGAATCGTTTTGTTTCTGTTAAACAGGACATGAATTTGTACCTATTACGAAGGTTTTGTGGAGCCTTGATTGTGAAGCTTTTATCGATATTGTATTTGAGTTAATTGGTGCTAATTACTAGTGCGGTATATAGTATATAGCGTAGTGTAGTATAGTAGTATATAGCGGTGGTGGCCGAGTGGATATGACGTCCGACTTTCAATCCGGAGGTCGCGGGTTCAAATCCTGGCTCGTACCAATGAGTTTTTCGGAACTTATGTACGAAATATCATTTGATATTTACCACTAGCTTTTCGGTGAAGGAAAACATCGTGAGGAAACCTGCATACATCTGCGAAGAAATTCAAAGGTGTATGTGAAGTCCCCAATCCGCATTGGGCTAGCGTGGGGACTTATAGCCCAAGCCCTCTCGCGCATGAGAGGAGGCCTGTGCCCAGCAGTGGGACGTATATAGGCTGAAATGATGATGATGATGATGATGAATTACTAGTGCGTGTTAATTGTAAATTCAAAAAAAAGAAGAATACAGTGTCACAGAGTAAATAATAGTACTAGGTAGGTACAGAAGATTCACTCTCTAACAAAACGCGTCTGTTACGCTTACGATTAGGACAGATATGACCGCTAGGTGGCGACAGCGCCACGCGCGGCTTATGGCTAGCCACCAAAATTGGTGTGGAACGGATGTAAGCTACCTGTTGCAAAGCGACGCTGACAGTGTGTAAATTCAATACGTGCGAATCTTTAAAGGGGCCCACTGATTAGTTAGAACAAAATTTTGACAGTTCCGAACAACTGACAGGCCGATACCGTCCGGCGGACTGTTAATCAGTGGGCCCCTTAAGGATGACTCACGCTAGACCGGGTCTCAGCTTCCGGCGCTTCGTTTTCTATGGAAAGCACCACGTGATCACCGATCAGCGATATTTGCTTGGATCCGAAATAATAACTCGCGTAAATACTATAAAAGACCTCGGTGTTATCTTTGATACCAAACTTAGTTTTCGTGATCATATTGAGGCTCTGGCTGCCGACTGTTTTAAAAGGCTGGGATTCATCATTAGGAATGCTCGCGACTTTAACAACCCAAAGGCAATTAAATTACTTTATACAGCCCTTGTTCGGAGTAAGCTTGAAGCCGCTAGCATAGTGTGGAGTCCCGCTGAAAGTACGCATGCCTTGCTTCTAGAAAAGGTACAGAAGGCATTCCTAAGATTCCTGTACAAAAATGTTTATAAGTGCTATCCATTTTTATACCCTACTAAATTTTTGTTAGGATCCCTGGGATTCAACTCTCTGCAAGTGAGGCGTAACCATAATCTTCTGGTAGTAGCTTGTAGAACTTTGCGCGGAGATTCCGACTGCCCTGACCTAGTGGCACAGATAGTGAGTCTCTCTGTGCCTTTCCTATCCAAGCAGGAACTTAGGCCTAGACACCATAACCTTCTTGCAGTTCCAGCAACGCGTACTGCAGCACACCTAAAATATCCTCTCATTCGCGCTCTAAAATTTCTGAACGCGCTTCTGTCATGGGCTCCTGAAAGTGATTTGTTTGCAAGTCGATGGGCAAGTGTATGTAGTATCTGTCTGACGTATTGCGAGGCGATGGATGGTAGTGGTATTTTATAAAACTGTTTTTGTAAAGTGTTGTGTACCGTAGCGTATAAGTTAACTCTAAATTGTACAGTGATTTGGTTTATACTGTCAGACTGTATACATTTTGTTTGAATAAATAAAAATAAAAAATAAAAAAAAATCAGCGGTTATAGAAAATGACGTCAGACCCCTCGGCCGGGCCCCGGCCCGGTCTAGCGTTAGTCATCCTTTAAACGGCGTCCCTTGGCTTACGCATTGTCACCCCAAAAATAGCACCGTTAAGTCGGGTTACTTTAGCCCTGGAGGGTAACTTTGGCCATCAAAATTACCCTCCATTGGGTCAAAGTAACCAGAGTTTACAGCATTTAAAACTTTTGAAAATTCTTGTGTTATTTTATTATTGTAGGTATAAGGAATCCTTGCATAGTGCAAAGAGGAGCAAAGCTAACGGCCATGGAATAAATCCTTGAACAACAATAGGATGGGAGACAACAATGGCGTATGGAAAGCTTATTGAAGTACAGGTACACCAACACAGGTTCAGGCGGCTTAGCACGGTCGCGTTTTTATCCCTTGTCACCATGCCTGTCACGTTCTAACAAGTGTGTAAGTGCGAAAGGGACGCGCATAGTGATAGTCGATAAAAATGGAACCGTGCTGAGCCCGCAGGTGTAGCCTAGGAAACGCCTGGTATAGTCCTCCACATCGATTTCAATGACGGCGACCTCGGCAATCAAGGGTTTTTCCTCTCATGAGCTTTTATGTGGCTTGGCAGGCCAAACTTGTTCTTTCACATTCACGGCAGTTGAGCTGACCGACCGACCGTGTTGTACGTATACACGGGATGTTGCGGATGCAGATTTTTGACATCCGCGGATGCGGATATTTAAAGTCTCACATCCGCGGATGCGGATGTCAAGATTTAGTACTTAAAAAACGTCAAATATTACATTTTTAGTATTTTTTATTAAAAAAAAACGAAACGTTTAGTCTTCGAGCAACACGGAAGGGAGGCGGCATTCGCACTATTTCCCCTCTGCCGAGGTACAAGATTAGCGCGTCAATCTAATCTAGCGCGGGTAATAAAACTAGTTGCACTTGGATTTTTCACTAGACCGAGTCCAGACGCGCGCGTGAACACTGCTGCACAAAAATGCCTGTTTGCTCGGTTTTTTGTTATAAAAAGAGGTCGGGGACATCAAATTTACAAAAAGAAAGTGTTACATTTTACATGTAATATTTTTTTTTACATATCATACGTTTAATTACATTCAAACACAATTATTATATTTTAGTCTCATGTAATTGTTGGATTTATCGATTTTGCTCGCTCAGTACAAATTGCGGATCGGTCGAGCGACAAATCCGACTTCTCATCTCTCAGAATACAATAACATACTTCAACGAAAATGTGTTAGTGTGCGTGTTGTGACACTTGTCACTCGTCCGTACACAAAAAGAGATCGAGGTTTGCAAGATTTGTCTTTGACGTGTGTCATTTTCTATGTATTTGTGTCGTCATTACAGATTGGATTTTGTATGGAAGTGTGTGAGAAGTGCGACTGTGTGCACCTTTCCCCCCGCGAAAAATGGCAGAAAGATTTGTACGGTGAGATATCGCTTGGGCCCCTCCCTTCCGATGTGTCGGAAGCCGGTGTTGCTCGAAGCGTTTAGTATTTGAGCAAGAATATAAGTGCGTTTTATTTAATAAACAGTAACTTGGCCGACTTTTCGGGATCTAGACGATTTCGTTATATATAATGACGAAATTACCTAGCACTTACGCCGCCGGCGCCGCCGCTAATACGTTCCTGTTATCGACTTGGTCGACATCCGCATCGATTTTATGCGGATGCGGATGTTGAAAATCATGCGGATGTTCCGCGGATGCGGATGCGAATATCCGCAACATCCCTAGTATACACGTAGGAGGGCTTACATATGTCCTTCCTTGTGTAATTGGTGTTTTACGTCCAGTGTCGCGAGGTGGTTTACTAAGCTCTTGACGGAGTGTATTGACATTTTAATGATAATCAAATATACTGTTACTGTCTGTCCTTCGGGGCCCTCTGAGGATGGGGGCCCTGGGCACGGGCCCCGTGTGCCCTTATGGTAAAGACGATACTGGACACAATGTATAAAAATATAGAAATTGAGCGTTCGAAACGTCCGTGACCTGATAACCTGCCTTGTCGGCGGCCTTCCCACTTATTTAAACCAAAGCAACATTAACCAAATGAGTGTCCATAATTCCTTCAAGTGTCGCGGCTGTATGGGAATTACCGCAATGAACGCAAACTGTGCCAAACTGGTTAATCTTGCCCTGGGGTTAACGCACAGTTCACAGTTTGAAAACAGTATGCTAGGTCTCGACGATCTATCGTTGTCGATCTAGTGTTGGTAAGACTCAAAACTTCGGGGTCTAAATTTGAAGAACCTGATCAGTTTTTATTATTCTGAGCGCTTAAAAAACTTCCGAGTCTTAACTTCTTAAGTCCCAAATCGAGTCCTTTATTGAGTCTCTTTTAACTCTTTTAAGTGCAAGTTGTTCTATAACTTTTTATATGTAAGTATATACTTAGTTATAGTACCTAGTTAGTAAGGAAAGTTTGCATGCTTCTTTAAGTAAATGTACGCACTTAAATTACCTACTGTCCACTGTCCAACTATGTTTACCACTACATTTTTGCAAATAAATATCTTTATCTTATATTTTTTATGAACTCAAAAGGACTCGAGCCTCCGAATAAAGACTCATCAATTTTTTTTTGTAAAAACATGAGTTCTTTAAAAGGAAAAAAAGTCTCTAGAAATGTGTGTTCAAGAGGTTGAACATAATTCAAGTTTCAACTTATGATAAGAGTCTGGAAGCATATAATATATACATATGTATAAGTTTTGCTTTTATATTTCTGATACCAAAAGTTTAGTTTTGGAAGTAGCTAAGAGGCTATTCATAAATTACGTCATTTCAAATTAGGGGGGGGGGGGCCTGGACATCGGATGATGGTAGCATGACGTAGGAGGAAACGGTGTCATTCGAAGCATGATTTTTGGATGGTTTTAGGGGGGGGGGGGTCCAAAATCGATGACGTAATTTATGGACAGCTCCTAATCTATGAATCTGTCTAGTTTTGCACTGAAATCACAATTGCCGAAACTGAAACCTATTAGGTTTCGATTTTACTGTAGTTTCAGCCGAAACCGAACCTTCATAATCATAATTTTCAATATTTTATTTGTCATAACACGGTTACAAGATCATCGGCCGAAACATGATTTTTATGCCGAAATTGAAACTGAAACTTCGGTGGGGACGAAATGCTGTTGGACGAAATGCATGTTTGACCAACTAGGTGTTGGACGAAATGCGAATTGAAATATCATATCGTCGCTATACTTACTCAACCTCTCATATCTGCAACAATCATTTGATGGAAATGTCACTTTTCTTTCATTCGGAATACGGGTGTTTTGTCATCAAATGAGTCGATATGGACGAACTGCGTACTGCTAACAAATCTCGTATTTTGTTTATTTAGCGTACTGTTACTATAATGGCCCTGCGCTTCCCGGTGGGTTAATGCGATCGCGAGCCAAATGCACCAATTATGCCCGAAGCGCGTTTTAAACACAACCACGCCACTGCCCAGGACCGAAACGTCGTAACTCGCAGTAAAGTTGTATGGAAACATGACGTTTTAAACACAGCTAACACCTTCCGGAAACGAAACGTCTTAACTCCATGTATCGTTGTATGAAAACATGATGTTTTAAACAGTGCCATCGCCTTCCAGGAACGAAACGTCTTAACTCGCAGTAAAGTTGTATAGGAATATGATGTTTTAAACACAACCATCACCTTCTAGAATCGAAACGTCGTAACTCCCAGTGTCGTTGTATGGAAACATGACGTGATACACACAGCCATCGCACAGCCACGGACCGAAACGTAACTAACATTAAAGTTGTATGGAAATAACGCGTTTTGTTATAACAAGATGTACAATAGGTACTTTAGCCACCAAGTTAAGCCTAAAAAATAATAAAAATATCTGACACGATCTTGTTTGTATGAGCGTGTCACATATTTTTGCGGCCTTCGTTGTGATACATATCATTGTAGGTGACTGTACCAACCATCCTAGTGGTGAGTTTTCAGTAGTTCCTCGAGTTGGGCGCCAATTGTGACCTCTGAATCCTACACATACCTAAATAAAAAATCTCTTAAATACTATACAAAACTTTAAACTCTCGCGTTTTGTACACAAATTTTATTACACAAACGGGTCTACCGCGATATAATTTCATTGTTTTTACCTTAAATTCCGACGTTCCGTAAAATGGGGCGAGTAGGGTCAAAACTGAAATTCAAACCTCGATAACATTTTATTTTTACATATGAAAACTGAATGGTGTATATAATAAGTGTTCCGGACGTTTGTATTTTAGTTTTTATTTTATTTTGGGTAGTTCCATTTCATAACTTTGACGATAAAGAGGAAAACCCACCTCACCCCGTAGTGCCTCGTATTTGGGGTGAGAGGGGTTTTCATACAAAGGTGATTTTGGAAGATTGTTGGATCGATTTTTTTTTATTATGCGTATTACTATAGCTCTATTTTAAATTGGAATACATTATTTTTGTAGCAGTAGCCTTAAAATCCCTTCTCACCCCCTTCTCAAACCTCTCCCCATTCATAACCCACCTCTCCCCGCGAAACTCACCCCGTTTTACGGTTTCAGCTGAGTTGCACCAGCTGTGGTCACGGAAAACGTCGGAATTTAAGGTAAAAACAATGTAATTAATAATTATATCGCGGTAGAACCGTTTGTGTAATTAAATACTATACAGATAACGCACAATCTAAAGCTAAGCGTATAAAATAAAATCTTGTGAGGAGTTCGATAGACTTAGGTTATCTTGGCTAGGTCGCCAGGCTTGAGCCATTGTGTAAAAAATGCCAAAATTAAAAATATATGAAGCAAGCAGTGGCCGAGTGGATATGACGTCCGACTTTCAATCCGGAGGTCGCGGGTTCAAACCCTGGCTCGTAACCAATGAGTTCTTCGGAACTTATGTACGAAATATTTACCACTTGCTTTTCGGTGAAGAAAAACATTGTGAGGAAACCTGCATATATCTGGGAAGAAATTCAAAGGTGTATGCGAAGTCCCCAATCCGCATTGGGCTAGCGTGGGGACTATTGCCCAACCCCTTTCGCGAGTGAGAGGAGGCCTGTGCCCAGCAGTGGGCCGCCTAATATATACGTACATAGGGGCTGTCCATAAATTACGTCATCGATTTTTGTCGATTTTTACCCCCCCCTAAAATCATCCAAAAATCACGCTTCGAATGACCCCGTTTCCTCCTACGTCATGCTACCATCATCCGATGTCCAGACCCCCCCCCCCCCCCCTAATTTGAAATGACGTAATTTATGAATAACCCCATAGGCTGAATTATTTTATATTTTTGGCATTGGTATATTGGCAATTGTACCATATTGTTGTAAATATGTATATAGGTAATCTTAAAATGCTAGATTGTAAGTAAAATTTGCATGCCTACACTCTCGGCGAGATGTGATGTTCGATTTAAGATGAATGTTACCACCTAATTTATGTACCACATTTCTGGCAAATAAACGATATTTCGATTTCTATGTTATTGCTTTGTGATTAGAGTGCTGATAATTTTTTTTTGTATAATATAATAAAATCTTATGCTATATGAAACTGAGCGAAACAAACCAGCATTTGAACCTCCAAGCTCCGAATACCTAGAGGAGAGGAGATTTTTACAAAAAAGAAACCCATAGTTGATTGAAGTGGCCAGACTAGTTTTTAATTTACAATTAACTTTAAATGAGAATTGTTTCACGCTGAAAATTGTAAAAATTTAAAACTGCGTTAAACGAAATGTATTTTTGTTGCAGGTAAAGCAATTAACTTGTTCGTCGAGGCACTTTACACAAAAAAATGCGATGAAAAAGTAAGTGTATGCTGTTTTAGTTTTTAGTGAATAACGAAACGCATTTAATTATAAATGTAACATAAGTAATTGTTTCCTTTGTGTGTACAGTCACCTGCAATAATATGTTACTCTTCGAAGGCCGCAAAAATATCTGACACGCTCTTATGGCTCAACAAATAAGATCGTGTCAGATATTTTTGCGGCCTTCGTTGTGTAACATATTATTGCAGGTGACTGTACAGTCAACTTAAGGGGCCCACAGATTACCAGTTCGCCGGATGATATCAGCCTGTCAGCTGTTCGGAACTGTCACCTTTTGCGTTTAACTGACAGGCCGATATCGTCCGGCGGACTGGTAATCAGTGGGCCCCTTTAGGTATGTATACTGATATTTATCATCATCATCTTCCTGGCGTTGTCCCAGCTTTTTGCCACAGCTCATGGGATACTGCGGTTCGCTTGGCAATTAATCCGAAGAATTAACGTAGGCACTAGTTTTTTCGAAAGCCTTATTGGGATTAGTCCAGCTTCCTCACAATGTTTACCTTCACTGCAAAGCGACTGGTATTTATATGTATTTTTATATAATTAGAAAATGAAAATAAATAAATAATAAATAGTGTATTATTGGACATTATTACACAAATTGACTCCCACAGTAAGCTTGTGTTGTGGGTACTTAGAAAACGTTATATGTAAAAGTCATGGATAAACTTATAGGAACGCAAAAAATCATTGAGATTTTTTTTTTTTATTATACAGGTTGTACACAATAATATTGAATAAGTACATGAAACACATATAAAACACTTATACAAACAAACACACTTCGTGATAGTGTATAATGTATATTCTGAAACATCACCAAGACGACGATTGAAATTGGTGGAAGTTTCTTTTGAGCTTGAATTAAGTCAGATAAGTACATGCTTACAAATTGATAAAATCGACTTTTGCCATATGGCAACACCCAGCGCAAAAGCTCCCTTGGTTAATCAAATATTCAGTTTTTACACGTCTAGACGGCATTATACTTCGTTGAATAGACAAACATGCTCCATACAAAGCTTTGAAGCTTCTAGTCTACCACAGACACAAAATAGTAATAGATCACGCGAACCAACTTGGGAGCCAATATCATGCGTGTGTGGGGGGTAACTCTAGCTCGGCCGAATTTCACCTACCGTCCCATACAAACGGAGTTCTCATTTTAAAACTACGTGTTGGATTGTAACGAAACTTTGCACATACAAGTTTCGTATGAAAAACATAAATTCGCTGTATTTTTTAACTATGGTATCTGATCTGAAGCTATATACATAAACTAATTACAGAACTAGATATAGGTAAGGTAAACACACGTACTAGTGCTCGACATGCTAATGCCCACAATAGATGACACCTTGCTGTCACCTCTATTGAGAATGACTCAAGTTTCAAGATGACATATACTGGGGCCGCGTCGAGCACTAGTAGATACGTTTACCTTACCTTATCCTATTGTAAGTACAAAGTTTCAGAGGAATCTAACTAGTCGTTATAAAATGAGAGCGTAAACTAAGTTTGTATTATGGAGAACCGAGCATGCTGCGGACTCTTTTAACTGCAGCTGCTTCTCTGATTTAGTTAACTATCGGCGAATCGTATGTCGCTATTTTCTTTGGAACAGCTAATTTTACGGTTTTTCAGGAATGGCTCCATTATACAAGTTTTTTAGTATGACCTTACCTATTGACCTCTTAGAGTCAGAAAGAAAGTCATCCTGTATATGTCTGTGCAAATGGTAAAGGCAGTAGCCCGGGGGCGAGATAAATAGGTCCTTACAACGTATTTGAAGGTCTCCGAATACGTGACCGTGTCACATGTTTCTGACATAAGATTGAACGTACCTATATAAATAGACTGCGAATACTGCGATACAAATCTGTGTTAGGATAAAGGCCTGTCTGTGCACACCGGGTGCGTGTGCCTAAGACGTGCGCGTTGTAATATACAGATCCTTATGAGACACGACACACCGCTTGCGTGACGTGTGCGTGTGCGGCTCCAACATTTTATCGCAGGTGTACGTGCACGTCTAGGCACACGCAGCTGGTGTGCACAGGCTAAAGTGACATCTAAATCATGTCAGTCATGCGTGTATTTCGCTCGTACTTGTCCGGACATGTATTTGCGCGCATCAGACATCTGAAACAGAAAGTAAATGAAAATAGACGTGTTTTCGAGACTTTTTTAACTTGTTAACATAGTACGAGTAAATATAAGGTACAATCATCGCTGGAAAGCAATAATGCTGTAACCCGTAATATTATGACGACCAGTCCACCACCAGTCTGGCCTAGTGGGTAGTGACCCTGCCTGTGAAGCCGATGGTCCTGGGTTCGAATCCCAGTAAGGGCATTTATTTGTGTGATGACACAGATTTGTTCCTGAGTCATGGTTGTTTTCTATGTATTTAAGTATTTATATATTATATATATCGTTGTCTGAGTACCCATAACACAAGCCTTCTTGAGCTTACTGTGGGACTTAGGCAATCTGTGTAAGAATGTCCTATAATATTTATTTATTTATTATTGTAGTGAGGGTTACAGCATTATTGCTTTCCAGCGACGAATTATCTATACAGCAATTCTATGCATAATTCATAAATAAATACAAGATATCTTCTACTAATGTTTAGTCAAACCCGACACATAAGTATATGTAGGACTGTAGGTACATAATACGTATTATAAATATGAGGTTTTCCATAAGTTATCCACTTTCTCCTTGCCTCACATAATTTAATATCCACAGTACGGGCGTCATTACGTGCCTCTTCGACATGGTAAGAGCTATTTTAGGGCGCTACCTCGCCACGGGCGGTAGCGAGAAGTGGGTGAATCAACTTTTTTTAGGGTTCCGTGCCCAAAGGGCAAACATCCTAGGGGGCAAGATTGGGGAGAAAAGACGCAGAGAAAGGCCCAGGCTCACATATCTCAGCCAAATAAAAGATAGAGTTTCTGTCGTGTCGTACGAGGGAGTTAAAAGGCTGGCCCAGCAAACAGAAGAGTGGCGATTACTCCACCGACAAGAGCATAGCTTAATATTAATAAAAAAATTGCCGTTTTTGCGTAATGGTACGGAACCCATCGTGCGCGAATCCGACTCGCACTTGGCCGATTTAATTTTTCACTTGTTGCCATGTCAACGGTTGCCTGCATGGGTCCCTCTTAAAACCCAGGGTTTTAAGAGTGACAGGCTTCATGGTACAAACATACAATTATTGTTTAGTATTCAACCTTAATACTGCTATACTGATTTACTTGAGGTAGCGAGGCTACTGGCCGGCGACACAGAAAAAGTGGTCTGAAAAATAATCATTAACAGTGTCAGTGTCACCGTAAAATCGCGAAAGAAATAGATCGCCTAATTCGCAAGAAACAGAAAAACCCCAGTAAAAACTCATAATTCAGTGCGTAAATAACGAGGAAGCAGCAATCCACCCGCAGAGGCCTCTGCCAGCTGCAGACCACAAGACTAACGGTAAGCGCGCTCACCCTTTTGTACCTCAGTATAGTGTTACGATAGGAACTTACAGAAACTACAGTCCACACCCCTGGCTTTACGCCACAATTATTATGGCCCTTTATATAATGGGAATGGGTCTACTTAGGCCCACTTGCATCAACCCACTAACCCGGGGTTAGGGGAATGGTGCACGTGATGCTTAACAGTTTAAGACAGCAAATTATTAATAATTGAATATGATATATCGATATGTGAAAATATACATTTTATTTTGACGAAACCTGAGGTGGATGAGCTATCTGTATGATGACGAAGCCTGCGCTGTGGATCTGAAGGTACCTATGCTGTTATTATTATGTTGTTTCTTTTTGGGTCAGTAAATTTTTTAACTTTTGATCATTGAATTAATTATTAAACAAATAAAGGCTAATATAATATAAAGGGATGTTTAAACTGACCAGCTTTATTTTAAGTTACTGTTACGTTACGAGCTTATTAAAAGTGCTCCATACTCCATACCTCTAAAATCTAATAAATCGCCCCCGCTCCCGCCTATGCACAAATCCTCTCCCCCCTAAGTCCACGCGTAGGTGATAAATAATCCTCGACCATTACAACCTCGGACGCTCCTTAATGTACCATCTTTGACACATTTAACCGTCCAAATATGAACCTTATCACTCGGACATACGGTCTATGATCAATCATTGATATATGATGACCAAAGTGAAACCTTATTGCTGGGATATAAGGTCTATTAATAATCAGTGAAGTATGACGCGATTAAAGAGCTTTACTAATGGACCAGACGACTGTTGTTTTACTTCGTATCGCAAATGATACAAGATTAAATGCAACTGTTTCAATAAAACGAAGTGGCTATTTTGAATATGAGGGATTTTCGATGGTCCATACTAAAACCACAGAATAAATAATAGTATTACCGTACAGAAAGGACACTTCCTACAAACCCGAAGATTGACAGCGGTTCAGGGTCGAATCCCTATCGGCTATTTAGGGTTGTCAAAATTCAAGTGATTATCTTATCTGTGGTCGTGCACGCAAAAGGAAGTCAAGTGGTGCCACTGCCAATCCTAATAATTGCTCGGAGCAATGCTGAGCCGAACGGAGCCGAGTTCGACCGAAGTGAGGAGTGTCTCTCCACTGCTAAAACAGAGTAAAAAAGGTAAAAATCCGCGCGTAGGCTATATCTTCCGTCGCTATAGTTTCGCTCGGTGCGCTATATAATTTCTTTCTAATTTCCTATCTTGACGCCTCTCTTTAAACAAATAGTTTTATTAATGTTACAATGCATATACCTACTCATGAAAAAATTTAGAGGTACCCAAAAAGAATTAGGTTTGATAAATTACAGCACCTAAATAATTTCAAAATTAGTAATTAAACTTTTTTGAATTGAAAACTTCTTTAGTGGCGCTGTGCACTTTTTGTGATGGGGAAAAAATGTTAAACTCGCGACAGGTCACGTGACCGTAAGATTCGTAAGACGAAAGACGGACACGTGACCTGATCGAAAAACTGTTACAATGTCATTGAGTTTTCACTTCTGCCGGCACTCCCGGAGTGCAACCCGTTGTTTTTTTTTTGCGTGCTTCAAAATTTGCCCATGAGTGTACACGGAGAAAAAAATATTTTACAATATTACCAGATTGTATAGTAGTTATGATTCTAGTGTAGGAAAACAGATTTCAGCCATGTTTAATAGACTCGTATTTTGGACAATATTAGAATATTCTAGTTAAAATATTCTAGTACACTAAAACTCTGATATCGTTTTGGTAACAATCTAATAGTAACAGAGTAAAATATGCATTTAGCATACAACACTTTACAATAATTGCGATGTTTACAATATTTATTAATTCGGTTCACCATCATCTAGTTTAACACACCAATAATAAAAGTGTGTATTACAAAATCTTTGTTTAGGGTCCACCTTATGTAATTCATATATAGGTACTAGATTTTCTCGTACCTGTTAGCGGATTTTTAATACCTATTACTTACTCGAAATTACTTGATTACTATGAATATTTTTACACATAACTAGATACGTTCTCTGTTGTCTAACATACTCTTTTTAATGATAACAATAAAGAGTGGTTCCAGCAACAATAAAAATTGTTGGCATTACAATATTATTGCACACTAAACAAAATATTATTTGCCTGTAACGAAAAACTGTTCTGTCCACGATATGAGCTAACTGCGGCCCCCCGCACCCCTGCGCCGCCGCCCGCAGCGCCCAGAACATTCTGTCATTTTCACCGAAGTCCGGACAGAGTTCATTTCAAGTGTCGCCAATAATAAATGAATCAGGTTGCATTCCTGTTTAGATCACCGGTTTTAGGAAATAAAAGTGTCTGTGTGTAGTGAACAAAGGCGGACGAAGCGGATAGCGGTTTAATTGAAAATTTATACATATGTTGCTAATAGTGATAAGGTTATATTGGAGTGTTCTGTTTGTGTGTTGTGTTTGCTACCAAAATTATCTCTGTGTTATATTTGCCATACGCTCACTAAAATTGCGGCCGATAATTTATGTTATGTACTACTAAAATTAAATCGAATTAAAAAAAAAAAGTTTGTTTTTACTTTTAATCATTACTTATTGCGGACTAAGCCAATGTAGGTACTTACTGCCGAGTTAAACAGAATAATGTTAAACACCTTAGGTAAGTCTTCGTCGCAACAAAAGCATGTTAAAGCGAAGACTCACCTAAGATATTTAACCTAACTCTGTTTCACTCGACAGTATATTACAATTTCAGTCCGCAATAATGATTTACTGAACACAAATATAAAACCCGTTAAACTCTACAATATATATAGTAAACAGAACATACTGTTTATTTCATGCCACAACAATTATATTTAACACAAACATAAATCTGGTATTCTCCAATACTGCATATAGTAAACAAAAATTGTTGATTATTTCAGTCAGCTAAAATTATACTTAAAACTAATAAAAAATCTGGTGAACACTAATGAAATATCTGCTAAACTCTACCCTGTCCTATAATGATGGCTACAGATAGGTTTTGTATACTACTGTAACCATAGCCACCAGCCTGCCACAGCCTACCCGCCAAAACCAGCCAATAGCAAGCGGAGCCAAGCCAGCCGAGCCAAGCCAGCCTGCCCCTCCACCTGTACCTGCTGCCCAGGTGGGGCGAGGTTATATAAAGCCTGCGGAGCTCATTCTGGGGCATTCTTGATTACGACAACTTGATAAGGGAAACCTCTGTCCGATTACATAAAAATAATTGTTTAAATAAATAATCAATAAAACCAGTTCAATTATATCTTAAGTTTTATTTGTTCCACACGTCTCATACTACACAAAATTTATTTTCGACGATACTAGGTATGTGGGTAATAGGAACTAGAAATGATGTTTTAAAGAACTAGAATTTTCTATTAATGTGTAAAAAAAGTCTAGTTGTCACATATAATACAATAAAATCAAGTTAAATTTACAATATTCTGGTAAAGAACACTAGATTTTTTTCTCCGTGTAGGTATATTTGAAGAAAACTTGTATTACATAACATAAATCGCACAAGTTTAATAAACCACAAAATTTACCAATCACGAACCCTTATCAAAACTCATATGTCCGCCAGATTTCGATTTAACTTTGTATGGGACGTTTATAGACTCGATTCAGAGAAGATTGGAAAAGTGCGGTTCGGCGATTTGTTGAAAGTTCGATTTGTCGTGGCGAGGATTCTTGGACTTATTTACGGTATATTATAAACGAAGTGAAGCGCTGGTGGCCTGGCGGTAAGAGCGTGCGACTTGCAATCTGGAGGTCGCGGGTTCAAACCCCGGCTCGTACCATTGGGTTTTTCGGAACTTATGTACGAAATATCATTTGATATTTACCAGTCGTGTGAAAACCGGACTAATCCCAATAAGGCCTAATTTACCCTCTGGGTTGGAAGGTCAGATGGCAGTCGGTTTCGTAAAAACTAGTGCCTATGCCAATTCTTGGGATTAGTTTTCAAGCGGACCCCAGGCTCCCGTGAGCTGTGGCAAACCGGGACAACGCGAGGAAGAAGAAGAAGATAAACGAAGTAAAATGTTTTGAGGGTGTTATTTCGTTTACTAATTATAATAATGAGGTTAAATCCCGTACTTATGTGTGGTGGTCAAATGCCGTGGGTTCAAATCTCAGTCAGTCTCAGAAAAAAACATTCTCAAATAAAAATATCCTCAAGGTTCTATTTATTTTTATATAGTTTATATAGGCCACCAAACGAAGGAAAAACAGGGGAATCGCCCTACCCGTTAGCTTCACCCCTCACCCCCACCCTCCAGTACTTTTAGTATGTTGTTTAATACACCATTCCCTATATCTATGCCAAAATACGACGAATAAAAAATTGCACTATTTTGTATTTCATACGATAGCTAAGCGCATACGCTAGAAAATAGTTGGTCAATAATGTATGCAGCCGCAAGAGTTTAGCGGCCATTAGCTCCCGAGTGGCCTCGTAAAGCGACCGATTCCAGATTATCATCTGAATTGTGGATACCACGAGTATGACGCATTTGATGACCGTCTAGCCCACTCTGCTAACTAGTTGACTACATACAATAATGCTAACCTACCGCTACCACCAGTTTTGGCATTGACATATGTCTACGTAGCTTACTTCCTATGCATCTCGCTCGTACTCGCATGTTAGCAAGCGAGATATGTATCTTAGAAAGTAATTTATGTAGCCGTGAGCGAATATGTTAAAGTCAAAACTGATGGTACTGAGTTTACTGAATTCAAAATTCTACAAAGTGGTGACCTGGAAGAATGCTAGAGTTGGAGGAACCAAGAAATCGAAAAAAAGATTGACTGTCCCTTTAGGTCACATTCTATAGAATCTTGAATAGGTCAGCCAAATTTTTTTGGTAATTGTTTGGTTAGTTTCAAGTTTACTTCCTCCTCCTTGCATCATATTCCTCAATATTGAGGGTTGAGGGTCGTGACCTCCCTTTTGTAGGTATCACTTTCTCTCTTATGATTTATCTCCACCTGTTTCTGTCTCTGGCGGTGTGGTGAGCCATATGAACTGTGGAGTCAAGAGCGGTGCGGATCTGGTCAAACCAACGTAGGTCCTCGTCCAGGCCTTTTCCCATCTACTTTGCAGGTCACAATGAGCTTTTCGAGGCTGCCACCGTTTTTTCTTGCATATAACCGAAGTATTCAAGGTATCTGCGTAGACATTCGGATGACAGCCGCGACGACATCTTGAGTTCTCGCAGCATGGAGACGTTAGTCCGAAATCCAGGGGATACGGAGCATCTTCCTTCAGCACCACATCTCGATGGCGTCAATGCGTTTGCAGTCAGCAGCTTTCAACGTCCACGTCTCAGCGCCATACGAAGAGATCGAGAAGACTAGAGACCACCATCATCATCATCATATCAGCCAGAGGACGTCCACTGCTGGACATAGGCCTCCCCCAAAGAGTGCCACAATGACCGGTCTTGCGCCACCCGCATCCAGCACCACCAGACTACCATCTAGAGACCATACCAGTTTGTTTTTGGTTTTCACGGAAATGCTATTAACAAGTTTATCTATAATATAAAAAATCCATCGATGATTTTGACCGGTACTGCAATCCCATTTGTGCTGTATTTTATAACAAATCAGCCATTCCGTATGCGGCTCACGCTTGCCTGCATACACTTACCTCCCCGAAACCCATTAGGCTAATTAGGTGCACCCAATATTGTTTTCGATAGTAAATGTTGCTCGTCATACATGCTATAAATTAATTTGTTAAGGGGGATAAAAAAAGAGATCTACGTATAGGTAACTAGCTTTTGCCCGCGACTTCGTCAACGTGGAATCAGTAACAGCAGCTAGAGTAAGTATAGCGCCTGGATAAAGTGTAATAAATAATAAATAAATATTATAGGACATTTTTACACAAATTGACTAAGCCCCACGGTAAACACTCAGCCAACGATATATATAATATATAAATACATAGAAAACAACCATGACTCAGGAACAAATATCTGTATCATCATACAAATAAATGCCCTTACTAGAATTCGAACCCGGGACCATCGAATTCATAGGCAGGATCACTACCCACTAGGCCAGACCGGTCGTCATCCGTCGTAATAGCAATCATGTATTTTGAGCATAAGCTTAAGCTTATATCAATTATCAGGCAATTCATTAACTCTCTCAATTTCACCCTCCTTTTCACCCTCTTTAGGGATGACTTCCGACCTTACCTTCATCTCTCACACAGTCCATCCACCTTTTACTCGATTTTCCTTTCCTCGTACCTCTCTCCATATCATCTGAAACACCTTTGAATGTCTGTGGTAAAAGCGCCATTTTGAATTTCTACACTTTTGGGCACTTGTCCCACCGCCGACGATGAGCGATAAGCGAGTAGAACGATAAACTAGAAACGAGTGGGCGAGCGGCGAGAAGAGTGTTAGCTCCAATAGTTTTGTCGCTCGGCTATAGGCGAGTGTTCAAGTGCGACGGGCTATTACTCGCGTCACTCGCTCGGGCGGTGCAGCGTAGCCGAACATGCAGACTGATTGGTCTCGCAGCTTGAGTTCTAACTACGAAGCGAGCATCGCCGAGCGAGTACCGCTGAGCTAGTTTTATCTTATCGCGGCGACAAACTAGTAGAGCGATTGTTCTCGCCGGCAGTGTGAACAGCCAGCGATGAACTATTAATATATGTGTCTCTTTTACTAACACACGATCCTAATCTTTTGATCGTTTCTTGGGCGAGAAAATCGCCGATAGTTAATCGCTTACTCGCTCTTGGTGAGACAAGTGCCTTGGCCCAATCGCGTTGGATAACTAATGGAGTATAAGCGTCGATCAAAACTAATGAGCCCTTGAAAATCGTTTGTTCCTATCCTTAATTTTGACATTAAATTTGTGTTAGTCATAATTTAACAGTGCTAAACTTTTTGAATATGGGGTAAAGGTCGGAGAGCTTCCTAAATATGATTTTTAGGTTAAAATTCATAACAAAGTCGTTATGAACACGGCTCACGCTTGCCTGCATACACTTACCTTCGCGAACTAAGACCCATTAGGCAAATTAGGTGCCCCCTACATTGTTCAAATAACGATAAAACTTCCTCGTTGGTTAACTGAGCCATGGAGCTTAGAAGTTTACGAAGCAGCCATCTCATATCACTACACTTTATAAAACAAAGTCCCCCGCCGCGTCTGTCGGTTTGTGTGTTTGTTTGCGATAAACTCAAAAACTATTGAACGAATTTTCATGCGGTTTTCACCTATCAATAGAGTGATTCTTAAGGAAGGTTTAGGTGTATTTTATTAACCCGTGCGAAGCGCGGGTCGCTCGTTTAATATAAATCACCCCTAAAGAGGCCCACAGATTATTAGTCCGCCGGACGATATCGGCCTGTCAGTTAAAAGCAAAATTTGACAGCTCCGAACAACTCACAGGCTGATATCGTCCAGCGAACTGGTAATCTGTGGGCCCCTTTAAACCACTGATTTAATGAAATGTATTTAGCTAGTGAAGGGCGTTCCACCACTTCGTATTCTTTTTACACACCTTAGCATAGCTGCTATAGTAGACGCAAACCAAACTGACGACCGGGGTCGTATCTCTGTCTCTCTCACCCTACCTTCGACCACGCGAGCGGGAATGAGAAGTTCTACGACCCTGGTCATCAGTTTTGTTTGAGAGAGAGAGAGAGAGAGAGCGTTTATTCGAGCCAAAAAATAAAAGAAGAAAACAACACGTAACATAACATATAAGCCACAAAATGGTCCCGACTCAGCATGATGACAGCCTGGCTGGGCTAGCGCTGGTCTTCCATCGGGGCCATGATCTTGTGCAGCACGAAGTTTGTTAAGTTTGCGTCTACTATAGTAAATGTAGTGTAGGACGCCCTCCGACCAGGTGGGATGACGATCTGCGAAAGACTGCAGGCAGATGCTGGATGCGGCAAGCTGAGGACAGGGCGCTATGGCGCTCTTTAGGGGAGGGCTATGTCCATCAGCAGTGGACTACTATAGCCTGACGATGATGATGATGATAGTAAATGTACTGGACTGTACTGGAGTTTTTTGATTGATCGTCTCCGCCGCTTCTTATCTCGTGGCCGAGCCGACTTGTGGGCCACGCGGTTAACATGCAATTTTTCATTTGTATTGCTCCTAGGATTAGGGTACTTTTAAGCGTTTTTAGCAAAAAAGGGCACTTCAGAAGGGCTGAGGTTTCGGTTTGTCTAAGAGAGATAAAGAAGGGTAGTGTAGATAAACGTTTTTTGGCGTTGGGTTATTTTTTAACCGTCTACTAAGGCCAAGCGCACACTACGATTTAAATTTTTGCGACACAATTTTAGAAAACATGTTTTTTGTCATATATGCGCGCACTGACATTTAAACACATACGTTGCATTTCTGCGACAAAATTATCGCACGACAAAAAATCGTAGTGCGCTCTTGGGCTACAGCGTTATAGCGGTACAGTTTGCTTTGCAATATCCTTCGTTTTCGACTAATATATTGACTGTATTGTAGTTTACAGGCTGTTGCTGATATCTAATCTAAGATGCAGCTAATTGGCCTACCAATGTTGTTCTCCTAGCTCTTAAACTAAGGCTGATTGATAGCGCAGGGATAGAGGGTTAGGACTCATGGAACTGTGACCTCTAGAGATTGTGACAAAGAAACCTAGGACTATAAATATGCTATTAATCGTTTTTCACGGGGGTTCTCTTTAACCTTTTAACCGCCATTAGATATTCAAAATCGGGCTCGTTTCGCCGCGGTCTGATAAATACTTCGTGTAACTTCGCACCGCCGGTGACACGAGCACGCTCGTTGAAAAATTCTATGGCGGTTAAAAGGTTAAAGGTGCCGTTCGGATTCAGGCTACGCCATCAGCATTTCTGCTGTAATATTGCAACACGACATTACTGCCTCAAATGTCAAAAATCTGGGCAGCAACATTGATTACTGTAGCACTATTATTGCAGCGCTAAATTACTGCCGAATTCATCTCGCGTCGTCATAGCAAGACATAAAAACGGGCCTTAATACACCTGACTACTGAACTATCGCTCGTAGTAGAAGTACAATCGGTATCAAATAGATAGGGACAGCCAAAGTGGCCAAATATATCGGAACACCGTTATTCCTAAGGTACGAGTAACAAAGACATTTTACGATATATTTGGCCAATTTGGCTATAACTTTATTTGATACTGACTGTACTTTCTGTCTTGTGCCCTCAACCAAACTAAGATAAGCTAGGTACTAAAAGTGTTTTTACTATTCTCTATAACAGCGGTCGGCAACCTTTTAGCAGCCAAGGGCCACATAGCAGTTAACAAAGTGGACGCTGGTCGCACTTTGTTAGTATTTATGACTTTATCAGACATTGTCGTTTGTCAATATTACTTACAAAATAACCAGAGAGGCTCGCGGGTCGAAAGTGAGAGGTTCGCGGGCCGCTGCGCTGGTTGCCGATCGCTGCTCTATAGGTACAGCCGCCATCAGATATATCGGGTCTCTATTGTTTCCCATAAAGTTTCAAGTCCTAATGTATTGTTTGTCCGCATTTTCGTTAGTCATAATTTGGTTTTTCTCAGAAACGCGTAACTTTTCAGGATTGCCATAAAACAAACCTAACGTGACTTATCTATTAACCATACGAAAATCCTGAAAAGTTAACGGTTTTAGAATTATTACTAATGATAATCTGACAATCATTACATTATGACTTTCAATAATTATGTCAAACAAAGGGATCCGGATAAAAATATAGCATTACTATCCAGTAGCGTAGCTAGGCGTGGGCGAAGTGGGCTGTCGCCCACGGCCTCGTGCCCCAAGGGGGCCTCACGCGAGGCCCCTTCGGGCACAGTGAAAAAAAGGGCCTCGCAGATGCGACTTCGCCCACGGCTAGATTAGTTCACGCTACGCCACTGTTACTAATGTTACTATCCCGGTCATCAGTTTGGTTTGCAGTTATGCAATGGGAATAGCACATCTGCGGTGCCATTAGCATCGACGCTCCAGCATACAAATAGGCATAGATTATGCATTAGTGGTTTCTGAATGATCTAGTCTGAACGTTACGTGCCTAACTATGGTTTAAAAGGCGTTTAATACCTACTCACAGATTGCATAAATTTAAAATCTTACATTCTAAATGGATCGTATTTTTCTCTGTGTCAGTCTCGTAACGGTAAATGGGGCGAAGGAAAAATAGGGAGCTAGAGGTTGCGATGCCCAATATAATTGGCGAGATCAAAGCCACACGACTCCGCTGGCTTGGTCACCTGGAGAGGATGGGGGAGGAACGTGCTGTGAGAAGAGCGTATGTGGGGCACCCGGGCGGAAAACGTCCGTCTGGGCGTCCCAGATACCGCTGGAGTGACGAAGCCCAAAAAGACCTGTCCGCCCTCGGAATACCCAACTGGCGCGAAGTGGCGCAGAAAAAGGCAGAGTGGCGCTCTCTTGACTGAGCCAGTGATGTATGTATGTATGTATGTATGTATATTCTAAATGGTCGCACACTGTGCGTCCTAATCCTAAAGGTGGCCACTGACGAGCCTTCCAACAGTCCAAATAGCGTGGCTGCAATCCAAAATCGGTCCGTGAATGTCAAAAACGTACAATGTTTAATATTAGGATGCCGTCCATTTGGATGAATCCATTGTAACGGCATCCATTTGGAAGGCTCGTCAGTGGCCTGCTTAAGTCCTAAAAGTTTTAGTTTGTTTTTGAATTAATAAAGTTAAAATTAAGTCTTGAAATAAAGCCTTCTGTGGCTCTGGACAGGATATATATATGTTGCTAGAGTTAGACCAAGAAAAGTCTGCAGCGATTTTGACAGCCCTCGCAATGCCACTGTTATTTTAAACGTCAAACTTCTATGAAATTATGACGTATAAATAACACTTTCACTGCGTGGGCTATCAAAATTGCTGCAGACTTTCTTGGTCTAACAATAACAATGACGCTAAATATCCGGATTCGGCATGACCACACCAACACATACAACTATACAAATTTTTATACTTGTTACATGTATTTCAAAACATAATGCCTACCTAAATGATTTACTTAAACCTCTTTCAATACGGACATAAATATGTCAAAAGCACACAAAGCTTTCCATCTTTGTACTCTATAATCTATGGCCGCCATATTAGAATTTGTAATGACGCGGACGGTTAATGCGGTTGCATTATTTACTGCTCATCTATTCACTATAATTTCCAATATCACTTGATCCTCAACTTAGTAGTAACTGTTTGCAATCAGGGGTCATACTTATCTGGTACGTAAGATTTGCTGTTCTAACATCAGGAGTCCAATATAACTTGATCCTTACATTAGTAGTAACTGTGTGGAATCAGGGGTCAGACTTCTCTGGTCATTACGATGCTGTTCTAATAATGATACTCAAGTGACCGTCGCTGGATCTTATGTCGTTGCAAATAAGGATTACAAATAGTCAGTGAATTCATTCAATCTTTTATAACTTGACCGAGACGTTCATAGCAATAGTATGTAGTGAGGGGTCAAGATATCCTGGTTTATGTGGTCGGTTGACAGTAATGTGGTCAGGATTAGGCTTAGGGTATTTGGAGTGTTGAAAATGCCACTCGAGGCGTCTTAGGGTTATGATGACTTTGTAGATTTTAGGATTAGGGGTACTTATTCAAATTTTCTGGGCAGGAACCAGGGATCAGTACAGATACAAAAGTACTTTGCAGATTTCAAGAAGGTAGCTTTTTATTAAAACTGCAATCCTTAAACGAAAGAAATATTGTATCAGGATTGTAGCAATGCAGAATCTTGTTTAGGTTAGGAACGATCAAGGAATTAACGTCACAGAGACAATCGTATGAAGGCGCTAGCGCTTTTCATATTGATACTAGCCGTAAGCGATATCTATGTATGCTCAGGGCCGTCTTAAACTATGCTGGGGCCCTTGGGCATATAAGAATTTGGGGCCCTTTTGGAAAGTAAAGAAAGCGAATTAAACTAACATTTTTCTACTATGATCTTCTATTTATTAAGGGTAATCAAATATACTGTTACTGTCTGTCCCTGAGGATGGGGGCCCTGGGCACGGGCCCCGTATGCCCTTATGGTAAAGACGGTACTGTGTATGTTTGATACATTGTTTAAATTAGACTTGTTTTGGATTTACGTAAGTTTTGTAATAATATACCTTTTTAGGTACATAATAGAAAGGTCTGTTAACAAAAATTCCTGACAATTTCGTATTCCGGCCGCATTCCTGACAAACGGCCAAAATTCCTGACATCTGGTAACCCTAGCCCTGTGCAACCTTCCGTCGGGATCTTGGCCAACTTGGCTTACAAAGGACTTAATCATAACATATCGAAGCATTGTCTCTCCGGTGTTACCTACTTACCTACACCATAAATCGTTTGCAATATACGCAAAATAGGCGCAGGACGTCGAGTTGCGGAAAATCGCCCGTACTACAATACAATATACGCAAAGGCCAATGATGTTGATAGTAGCGTAAACAGAATTGACTTTGCCGTAAACATTCTGTTATGAAAGTCATCCAAACCCCGGAAAACTAACTCCGTTATCACAATATTTCAATTGTTCCCGGATATTTCGCGCGTTTAAATCAAAACCCTCAGTCGCCTGTCAAAGTTTGACATGTTTGACAGCTGACCGGAGTAAATTTACGGAGGGCCGCGGCAACCCTAATAAATCTATTGTAAATGGGTTCCGGCGTTCTGAATTTTATTTTAATATAGGTTAACTTGTTTTAGACTGAGCAGGAAAGCGGACCCTGGCGCTAGGCCGGGAAAACGCTAGGTTGAAGAAGAAGATAGGTTAACTTGTTTTGGGATTTTACAAGTAGATTTGATGAAAATCAAAATGTGCATACTTACTTATATAATGACGTTTTCTTATTACTTCAAGAAATAAGATGTATTTTTAGGGTTCTGTACCCAAAGGGCAAAAACGGGACCCTATTACTAAGACTCCGCTGTCCGTCTGTCTGTCTGTCTGTCACCAGGCTGAATCTCATGAACCATGATAGCTAGGCAGTTGAAATTTTCAACTTTACGTACACAACTTTTATACAACTTTTTGTAGGTATAAATACCTCTTCCCAGTACCGTTACCACCAAGTACAATCAGCCTGATAATAATCTACGGGAATGCGGGAGCGGTCACGACTTACGTGTATCATGTACCCAGTTCCGACTTAAAAAAAGTATGTCTTACGTAACAGACGATTATATCACATAATGAAACTATCATCATCATCAGCCATTTATCGCCCACTGCTGCTGAGCTGAGCATAGGCCTCTTTTCGAGTCATAGTCATAGTCATAGTATTTTATTCATATATAAACAATACAGGATTGTGTTTGAAAATACATTTTACACATACACTTAAAACTAAACAAAAACAAGTAAATCAACACTTGGGACTAAACAAAATCGAACACTTCATCTACAGTATAAAAACACCCTCTCAATAAAAACAGTTTTAATTTGTGTTTAAAGATATTACTTTCTGATATTGTTTTAAGTTTTACAGGAAGTTTGTTAAACAATTTAACGGCCTGGTGTCTTACACAGTGTTCGTCTATTTTTGATGATGGACGGAAATTAACTTTTATATTTTTGGTGCGCGACACTTTACGCAACTTCTGTTCCTCATCAGTGAGCACGCCACTTATCCCGGTCCCGAGCCGATCTCATCCAGAAGTGACCCGCAGTCTTCCACCCAACGAGCCAACGGACGCCAGGCACTCCTTTCGTCTGTAAGCGGCCACCATTCCGTTAACATTTTGGCCCACCTGCCATCACTCTGCCCGACAACATGCATTGTCCCGCCCAGCGCCATTTAAGTTTGGTAATGACGTATCCGACGTATACAATCCATTTTTGGGCAGTCGGGTAATAGAGTAACTATAACTATCCCGGCATCAGTTTTTAGGGTTCCGTACCCAAAGGGTAAAAATGGGACCCTATTACTAAGACTCCACTGTCCGTCCGTCCGTCCGTCCGTCCGTCTGTCACCAGGCTGTATCTCATGAACCGTGATAGCTAGACAGTTCAAATTTTCACAGATGATGTATTTATATTGCCACTATATAACAACAAATACTAAAAAGTACGGAACCCTCGGTGGGCGAGTCCGACTCGCACTTGTCCGGTTTTTCCAATATTCGGTCACTTTTGTCCGTTACTCTTCGCTTAAATTTTGAAAAATGGATTTCGTGGTTGTAACCCTATACTTGTTTTTTTCTAAAGAAAACTAGTACCTACTGATCATTTGATAGTGATTAGGATATATAGAAGGATGTTTTGATTGAATTAATAGGCTTACGGCCGTATTCGAACAATGCTTATCAGCAGTCACAGCGGTACAATACCGCTCTGTCAGTGTCAAAAATGACGTTATTTGTTGAAGAAATGTCAGAAGACAATATTTCTAGTAATCTTAGTTGCATATCCAATACTCTCTGGCTTCTAGAATTACTCAACCACAAAAAGAGTAAATAATAATGGCTACAAATATAATGACCACCAAAAAATACTTTGGTACCCTAAATAAAAAAATCATGCTTACCAAAAAAAATTACTGAACACCAAAAAAATAAGGCCTAAAAATACAAAAGTACCACCACTTTAATTACGACTGCGCTTCAAATTGTATTAATTCAAATACCAAATATATTGAATGATCACCAAAAATCATTAATGATCACCAAATCTTGAAGACCAAATTAATGCGATATTTTCACCTAAATAAACCACTATGATTACCAAAAAATGTATACATATTACCAAATAAAGTAAACTGATGCCAAAATTACTAGCCCCTCCCGCTCAACCCCCCGTAGCCCGCACCGCATACCTACCTAACCTAATCTACTTTTCTAGTAGCATTTCGTTATGCTACTAGAAAAGTAAGTTAAACTGTTATCAGTTACGTGGGTTAGGTTAGGTTAGCACTGCGACCCTTACAGAAACGAAATGGTACTAGAAAAGTAGGTTAGGTTAAGTTTCAACTGCTACCCATACAGATACGAAACGCTACTAGAAAAGTGAGTTAGGTTAGGTTTGAACTGCGACCCTTACAGAAAAGAAATGCTACTAGAAAAGTGGGTTAGGTTAGGTTTGAACTGCGACCCATACAGAAACGAAATGTTACTAGAAAAGTGGGTTAGGTTAGGTTTGAACTGCGACCCTTGCAGAAATAAAATGCTACTAGAAAAAGGTGACGAAGTGGATTAATTAATTTAATAGGATAACGATATATTAAATGTTTGCACATTTTTAATTAAAATGTGGTTACAATTTTTGTGATCATTTACTATTTTTGCGTTTACAATAATTATTTTGGAGCCATTTGCTTTAATAGGATAGCAAGAATTAAAAATTTGGTTATCATTTTACATCAAAATGGAGTTCTAATTTTGGTGGTCATTTACTATTTTTGGGTTTACAATGATTATTTTGGTGTCATTTTCTTTAATAGGATAGCAAGATGTAAACATTTGGTTATCATTTCACATTAAAATGGGGTTTGAAATTTGGTAATCATTGACTATTTTTGGGTTAATAATGATTAGTTTGGTGTCATTTCCTTTAAAAGGATAGTAAAATGTAATAAAATTGGTAATCATTTCACATTAAAATGGTGTTATAATTTTGGTGATCATTCATGATTTTAGGGTGGTAAAATAGATTTTTTTGGTATTAAATTTTACTAAATCTGGTGATCAGTTGAATAGCAGCCATTAATAATCACGTTATGGTATTAAAAGAAACATCTTTACCGATCGATCACGGCTTAACTTCACTTCTAAATGCCAAAAGAACGTAACAACACTAAGTAAAGCACAAATTCCAACCCTAACATTAAGGTGATAAGGCTCAAAATTAACCGTAGTTGTTCTTTGACTTACATCATTTTTATTTAAATATTTAACCTGTCGATCTTCAGCTGTCCAACTGACCACTGGTACAGTATAAAAGAAGATTTTCTATCCGTAACCATTTTAAGTCTTATTTCATTGTGTTAAGGTCTATAATGGATCGAAATATTTCGAATGACAGTCGATTGACATGCAGATACGAGTATTTATACTAGCGTATTTTGTGACAGTAGCCATGTTTGTTTCTTGACATTTAATTTGGACTTTGAGCGATTATGAGTCCGTAGGATCGTACCTTAAAGGACAGAAGTCAATGTCCTTTCTTAGGGCCACTTGCACCATCCCACTAACCCGGGGTTAATCGGTTAAACCTGGAGTTACTATGGTTACCAGTACAATTGACACTGGGTTAACGGTTTAACCGGTTAACCCCGGGTTAGTGGGGTGGTGCAAGTCGCGCTAAGTGGCATAATCTTCCACTGTATTGAGAAAGACAATTATTTGTTTACAAAATATTAAGAAGAATTATAGCAGACATAGCCATCCATCATGTCGCTTTACTCCACTTTGGACAGAGCGCCTACCGCGAACCCCGTTCGACGTGATGCATCTCTGTCGCACTTGTAAATTCGTACTGCAATAATATTTTAATATTCTTCTTCTTTGTCGTCACACTCTTGCCAGAGTGGTCGTGGTCGTCATATCAGGGCCGGTGGCAAGCTTCATAATCCGTCGCCATTCCTCCCGTACTGTAGCCCTTCTTGTCCATTCATGGAACCAGCAACGCGTACTGCAGCACACCTAAAATCTCCTCTCATTCGCGCTCTAAAATTTCTGAACGCGCTTCTGTCATGGCTCCTGAAAGTGATTTGTTTGCAAGTCGATGGGCATTGGGCAACTGTATGAAGTATCTGTCTGAGGTATTGCGAGGCGATGGATGGTAGTGGTATTTTATAAAACTGTTTGTAAAGTGTTGTGTACCGTAGCGTATAAGTTAACTCTAAATTGTAGTGATTTGGTTTATACTGTCAGACTGTATAAATTTTGTTTGAATAAATAAAATAAATAAATAAATGGAGGGGTTCATTGAATGCACTTTTGACTAGGTCTGACCAACGCATTGGTGACATACCGCGACTTGTGCCTTCGACTTTTCCCTGCACTAAAAGTCGTTCCACAGATGTAAGTATCGTGGAACCAATGAAATGGATATGTCCAAAGAATTTTAAAATATAAAACAATGTATTCAACCCACCTTAAACAGGATATATATTTCTCATTCCCATTATCCAAGTCCCAGGTCAAATCGGGATCACGCACTGCAGAACTCGTTCTATAAGGATCAGTTCCAAAACGGCTCAATACTAGGGTATGTTGTGATATTTACGTCATTTAGAACCGGCACGAGTCACAGGCATTAAGTTTGAGCAGGTTGTATTATGTCTTATACACCGTGAGCTCAAATAAACCTTCGAACATAGATTTTAATGCCTAAGCGCCACTTGCTTAAACCGATAACCCAGTGTCAAATTGTACTGGTTAACCATGGTAACTCCAGGTTTAACCGGTTTACCCCTGGTTAGTGGGATAGTGCAAGTGGCCCTAAGTGATATAAACAGCTAACCTGTGGAATGAACGGTCGACCGCTGTATTACCGGACCGATACAACCTTCAAACCTTCAAGAAAAGAGCGTACATCTTAAACTCCGGCAACGCACTTGCATCCCTTCTGGTGTTTCAGGTTTCCTTGAGCGACTCATCTGCTTGTTTGCAACCTATCTCATAAAAAAACTCATTTTATGGATTCCGAATTCCGTTGCATGAATTCGGTAATTTTTATTATCATCTAATGACTTGAGGACTTTTAATATTTATTGAGCAAAATTGATCTTCTTTCCAGAAAAAAAACTATTACCTATATAGATACCATCGTGATACCATCACAGTAAAACGTAATTACTTACTTATAGCAGAAATCCTTTATTTACTACTTAAAGTGGAAAAATTACTGTCTTGGGTGAGATTTGAACTCACGGTCTCTGGAAATTGTAATTTTTCCACTTTTAAATTTATTCTAAGCATAATAGCATCGTTCGCAGACGTTTCTGCTTGTTAAAAACTTTAAATTACAAATATAACACCAAAAATATAGTCGCTATCGTGCATTTGAGGCGCACGGTGTATAAGTATCCTTTAGAAATAATGACTTATGTCTTTTTCGAACGAAAAGCTACAATAGCGTTCCGTATATTTATCCCTAGGCTATAGGTGCCGGTGTTCAAAGACTTCAAAACAAACGGGCCTAAGTCACACAGTCAACTCCGAAGATGTGTTTACCGTTTTGAACTTTATGTCATTGTTGTAAGGTTTTTAATTGTTTGTATGTTTGTATGCATGAGAGTTAAAGTATATCTTTTTGTATGGGTTGCGTCTGCGCAGGTAATCACGCAGGAAACGCGAATGTACAGATGTACGGTTAGATGGAGTGCATTAATAGATGGGCAATGAGATCCCTTGGGACGAAATGTATCGTCTTTTTGTGCTAGCAATCGTATTATAACATTTAAAGCTTTCGCGTTTTGAACATATATTATGTAAATCACATTTAATAAGCAATCGTATTGTTTGGAAACATTTAAATTTGACGGCCTTTTCTAGTCGGTATTGATCATTATTATTGAGCTTACTGTGGGTCTAGGCCTATTTAAATAAGTTTGTCCCATATTATTATTATAAACCTATACGGTCCACTGCTGGGCAAAGGCCTCCCCCCTCGATTTCCATTCGTCTCGGTTTTGACCAATCTCCGACCAGTCGTTGAAATACGCGTCGGTCATCCCGCCATCTCCATCTGGCCCTACCAGATCCTCGCCCGTCTTGCGGCACCCATACCGTGACTATTTTGGCCCACCCCTGTAACCACCATAATATTTATTATTTCTTTTAAGATGGTGTGATAATACTGATTATTCCTCGAGTTCTTTTTTGCCTGTGTTCGTCTTTTCGACTTGTCCTTCTAAGATTGTCCAAGACTTTACCCACCTAGAATTACACCAATATAAGTCTGCAACGATGTTGATAGCACGCAGTGCAAGTATTATTATAAAAGTCAAACTTCTATGAAAATATGTCGTATAAATAACACTTGTACTGCGTGTGCTATCAAAATCGTTGCAGACTTATCTTGGTCTAACTCTAACCTACTTCAACGCCTGTTTGTCACCAACTTGTATAAAAAAGTTCTTAAACAAATACAGAATTCCCCTCCAATAAGCTTACTCGTAAGTGTAAAGTCAAATAGTCGGAGCATAAGATCCAGGAGTATCTAAACAGCCGCCGAAGGCTGCGCGGGCGCGTGTCACTGACACTGCAATGTCCACGGACATAAGCGGAAGCGGGCGCGGACGCGGGCCGGAAATATTTCACTACACCAGCTCGTAAAGTTATTATTCGTTAAATGAATATTTAGAAGACATTAACTTATGTATTACGTCATTAAGTGAAATCTATATGTATTTTAGTAGTAGTAGTAGTACTAGTAGTAGTAGTAGTGAAACACTTTAGAGTACAAAAATCAAAACAAAACAGGATAATAACATTGGTCATTAGCACGAAGGCGAACTTATCCCCTTAAGATATCTTCCAGTTAACCTTTGAGCAATTGAGGGAGAATTGGAGACGGTAGACGATTTTTTATCCTTATTCCTTTTTTCCTTATTTTTTGCTGCGCCCAACAGGGTACATAATGTGATCTATAATTATATGTACATATATACCACCTCTGTAACCATTATGTGCAATAAATGTATTGTATGTATTGAGTAAAGGTTCTCTTTATCCTTAAAAAACTGATGTGAAATTTGCATTTTATTCACACAACATGTATGACAAATAAATGAGATGCAAATAATGAGTTGTTTCCATGTCGTTTCATTGTTGTTGGCTAGTAGGATTGAACTCTAAGTGATGATTGTGTTTGATAAACACTATAAATAGCATTCATTTTGATTTGATTTGTAATGGTTTATTTTCAGTAACTATTCTCCTTGTGTCGGTGAAAATTTTTGTGTTTCACTCGGTAGCAAAGTTTGTTTTACCCTCGTGCCTAGAAACCCTCGCAACACTAAAGATTTCACTTTTCGAACCACTCGCTATGCTTGTGGTTCAAATTTGGAATCTTTCGCTTACTTGGGTATCAATATTAGCACGATGAGTGAACCAACAACTTTACCCCCTTGTAAAACAAAATACTATTTCACCATTTTCACCGAATTCGCTCGGAAAAGCTCTCTTCAGGTATTTCTTGAATACAGTGGGCCAAATTTCGTTTTACCGATATATAGATACTATAGATAAGAATGTTTTTCCGATGTATTTTAGTAGAGTTGTCAATAATCTGGAATTGTCTCGCTGTCAATAAAATCCTGTCATATATAGAGCTCGTTGGAATTTCTAGCGCCTTTGCCTTTGATGTCCAATTATGATCAAGTATACCTGTTTGCCACCATTACTAAAAACGCTCCCGCTCCCGCCTCTACCGTATCCACTCCCTAAACGGCAGACGTCTCGAGCAAGTTCGCGCAACCGGTTTACGAACAATATGCGCAAGAGTCTGTGTGCACACACACATTAACACTGTAGACACTGTAGTATTCATTACTACTGCTGGCCATCAGGGGACCTCAATATCTTAGCAATAAGGGTTAAGAATGGTTAGTTGATTATTAGTTATAGGTACGGAGGCTTTAAAACGACGTATAATGATTTAAATCTAATATTATATTTATGCACTATGATTTTTATGTAGAACTTTCTATGATGAAGCCATCGGAATACTTCAGTATGATGTTACTGAAGTGACATTTTTTATGGCAGTTACCATACCAATAATAATATTAAAATTTGTTCATTATTACCTATACATGCACTATTTAGGGCTAGGGTGCATGAACTATAGGTAGTTAACTATAGGGGGCAGCATAGGAGCCGTCAGATTTTTGGCGCGAGGCGTAAATGTGTCGTTTAATGCTTCCGATGTAGCCCACAAGATGGCAGAACCTACTATGCACAAGGAAACGTACCGACGAGAACGGTAGATGGTAGCACTTGCTTTGGCAATGTACACATTGTGCACATATGTTTCCGATTCAGGCTACAAGATGGCAGACCCTCCAACGCGCACGGTCCCTATATGGATCATTAGACGCGCGAGGTAAACACATTGACCCCTGAAGGTATAGTCAAACATAACAAAATCACTCTGTATAACCATGGCTCTTTTTAAACTGGTCGGCCTTTTGAATGTGTGGATATAAAATGCCATAAATGCGCTAGTGTGAGTTGATTTACACACAATTGAATCGACTGTTGATTCTATTAAGAAATATGCGCGGAGATGTTGTTATTGATTTTTTTAACCGATCGTGGATGAGTTAAGAGGGTTCAAGAATGGTGGTATGCTATTCTTTGATTGACTGTACAGTTATATGACGTGATGGGTATTTTCGTGAACTGTACAATACAAATTTAAAATAATGTTTACTAGACTAAAATATATACTCTGTCAAGCCATTTCCGTAGAAAAGAGAGGCAACTTGAAAACATGTAGGCGCGAAGAGTTATCGTCCCATAGAAAATTTGAATTTCGCGCCTTTTTCTACTGACAAACTTGTTTGTTTTCCAAATAAATAATATTTGACGAATCCGAACTACTTTTAACGGCTGGGCACTAGCCAGAGTAGACAGCCAAATAAATCCCTTTACTAAACGTCAAAAAATACTACTTATAATACTTATATTTACTATGAGTTTTATGAGAACCTATTCCGTCATAATGCATTCATCTCTCATTTTGTGAGTTTTTTTTTTCGAGTTAAAAATAGTTGAAAGCGCAATATCATTACTACATAAAAAAACTTGTTATATTTTAAATATCTTACAATATAAAATCAATATACAATAATACAATTTAAAATAAATAATGTTTCGGCGCCAAAAGAAGTAGTATAACGCGACGTTCCGCTTTGACCGCCTGATGTGTGCGTTATCGTAAGGACTCAAGGTATAGTGAGCTGCAGAGATAACTGACCCCCCCTTCAAACAAGTTTCTAGGGGGGTCAGTCATCTCTGCAGCTTACTGTACATTCTAAACAGCGCAGAACTCCGAACGCGGAACTCTGAACTCTTGACCACTGTCTGATGCGCCGGCTCAACATTATATTTACTATACATCGATTACGATCAAGTACCTATTTGTTAAAAGCGCGTACAAAATTGATTTCAAGCTTACTTAACTTACCCCAACACTGAATCGCCCCGAAGGTATCATTGTCCCAATTTTAATACAAACTAAAACTCAATTTCGGATAAAGTAGGGGTAGCATTCCATAGCTATCCCGTCTCGAAAAATTCACAAAAGGTAGTATATTTATCGGAAAAGCCAGGCTTTTACGCCTTTTTACAAAAAGTCTGTATAAATGGTAGATTGAAATCCATTTAATAATTGACTTTTCCTCCCCTAGTAAGTGATAATCTTATTCCTAAGGGACGCAATGTTTTGAAGAGTTCGATGGATTAGGTACTTACAACCGAGGGATACTTGCAGTACCGTCTTTACCATAAGGGTACATGGGGCCCGTGCCCTAGGCCCCCATCCTCAGGGGGCCCCGAAGGACAGACAGTAAAAGTATATTTGATTACCCATAATAAATAGAAGATCATAGTAGAAAAATGATAGTTTAATTTGTTTTTTTACTTTCCAAAAGGGCCCCAAATTCGTATGTGCCCAAGGGCCCCAGCATAGTTTAAGACACTGATAAACTTAAAACTAAAATTACATACAAGAGTATAACTAAAAACTACAAATATTCATAAAATTGGTAAGCGTTAAAGTTTACCACGAAATGGTCTCGCCTCATAATACTGACCCGAAAGTCAGCGCTGATCTTCCGGCGCTGACCTTACATTTAAATCATTTAACAGTAAATGATTTAAATGTAAGGTGTTCTGGGATAAAATTTCGAAATTGGAAGATTACCTCTTTAAAATGGCAAATATATAAAATGCCAGAAGCACTTCATACTTTAGTAATACTTTACTGCAACGCATACCAAGACACCTTTCCTCCTTTTCCCTCTTTTCTCTCCTTTTAGTCTACTACGGTAAAAGATTATTAGGTATGCATATTTTATATGTTGGTTTCATAATAAGCCGATTTTGTTTTATTTAGGTGTCAATCGTTTCGTCTTTATGACCCAGCTGACAAAAGCCGCATTTTATATCTTTACCGATTTCCAAAAAAGATAATGTCCTATACGAAAAAAAAAACTGATTCAAGTTTTTAAAGTTATTTCTTTTTTATTATGAAGACGAGATACAAATATAGTAATAACATTATAAATACACGAAGAGCTTAATAAATTTAAATAATTCAAATGAGTCGCATATTTAAAATACAGTAACTTTGATCTGCTTCATAAGTTCTGTCACTAATAAAGTATAACATAATTATTATTTATCACCTGTTTTAAATAACTTTGACACTCAACATCATAAACTTCATAGACTTGGAGACATGCAAATTATACATTTACATAATACCATGATTAGGGATTATGTTTCAGGTTTCTGTTAATTTCGCTAAACAAAACACATTGTTTTGAGAAACTCCAAAATTTGCGTTTTGGAGTTTCTCAAAACAATGTGTTTTGTTTTGCGAAATTAATCGTTTGTCCCTATATGGCATTTACACAATTTGTGTATGTGTATGTTAGATCAAGACAAAATTTAACAAAAGTTTGCTAAGTTTTATGAACAGGTACGTAAGGAGGAGTTTGGGGATGTAGTAAGTTTCGATTGGTATTTTCTGTGTGGCTAGAGGGTCTAGACTAGCTAGGCCCCTTTCTATCAGTTCGGATTATACTTAATGCGGTTACGCTATTGGTAAACTGCCGCCAATGCGCAACCCGCACTCCAAATCCCGGTATAACCCGGGGATCCCGCGATCCCGCGATGAGTCCAGCATTAAGTCTACTCATTACTCGTACCCAGCGTACTAATTTATTAAAGTACTGACTTCAATTGAAATGGAAGGTTTAGTTATTTTGACATTATGTTCAATATCAAAATGGCCTTACATTGCCCAACAAGCATTTTCTCAAGCAAAATATACAATTTTAAAGTAGTTCTAAGTGCTAAGTAATCCAACAATTTATGATCTTTTTTTTGTTCCAGGTATTTATCTACTTATACTCAGATGAATTGGTAGGTACACAAGAATGATAAACGGTTAGAGGAATGTCAGCACGTAAAACCTCCCAACTATAGTCCAATACTGCAACTATGGTCACAGAATAAATAATAGTACTAGGTACAGAAGACTCACTCTCTAACAAAACGCGTCTGTTACGATCAGCACAGATATGGCCGCTAGGTGGCGACAGCGCCACGCGCGGCTTATGGCTAGCCACCAAAATTGGTGTAGAACGGATGTACTTTTAGCTACCTGTAGCAAAGCGACGAAATCGCGGAGTGAGCCACGCCTGCTATGGTCCACAAGTTCAAAAGAAAATTAAGTATCAAAACCAATGTTCCTTTTGGTTTACTCCGAGTTTTTTCTTCCATTTATAAACATATCTTGCCTTAGAACTACGAAAAATACAGTAAAAGTCACACCTGTAGGGCTAAGATGGTTGGCTCTTATCATTTATCATTTGTCACCATGCCTGTCACGTTCTAACAAATATGTAAGTGCGAAAGTGACGCATGGCATGACAGGTGATAAAAATGCGAACATGATACCGCTTCTGAACGAAAAAATTACAGTTAATATTGGACCATAGTTGGGAGCTTTGGACTAAAGTTGCAAAGTTTTACGGTATGTAAAAATAAGTCAGGCATCGAGACCACTTACATGGTTGGCAATCCATCTGGCCCCTATTTCACCACGGCAACAGGTGCGACAATTCGACAAATGTCACTGTTGCTGACGTCACAGGCATCCATGGGTTATGGTTCCCGCTTACCATCGGGCGGGCCGTATTCCTGTTTGCCACCATCATTGTATTATTTAAAAAAACTGTATTATATCGGCAAAAAACAGGTATTTCTCTTGCGAAGTTTATGATGATGATGATGACAATTGTCACAAGACATAAACGTCGTCGAGAACGTAATTTACTTTCTATACGTCCCGTTTGCACTAATATGCGAGTGCGAGCGAGATGTATAGAAAGTAAATTACGTTCTCGACGGCGTTTATGTCAGTGACAAACTGATGGTGACCGTACAGGGCGAGGTTGTTAAATTGGATGGAATTTTAAAATTTTGTTTTTCTAGTTTTCTTATGCGTGTGTGTATTTATAAGGTAAGTACCTACAATAAGTGAATTCACTGTATTCGCAATATTCAAATTCCACAAATTTTGGTTTGAACAATTAGAAGGACCGTAAGAATCTATTTAATTTAAGTTCATCTATCATCCTCTAATACCAAATGTAAAATCTAGAATCCTAAAACACCGATGCAATGTAAAACTGTTAATACGAAAATTTCTTAAACCTACCCTTTCCCCCTTACATAATACATACGTATTATTCAATCAAATTACGAAGGTAGCGTATGCTCGTAACAAATTAATTTCAATCAGCCGTATTGCCGATGACCCCATCCATCTTTGAGGGGATTTAGGCATTCTCCCCGATTTTAGGGTATTTCCCGTGTTTTGGGCTATTTTCTGTACGCGGCTTAACTAAGTGCGCGAGGGGAGAAAGGTAATACAGAAGGTCGATGGGGTAAATCATGGTATGGTATACTCGTATTTTAAATGCGGATATCTATCGTATAGGTAGTTATATTATTTTACACTTTTAGTTGTGGGCGTGATTGTGAAAAGGCGTTTTCGGATTTTAACATGATCATACCAAAAATAAAGAAATTCAAATGGCGGCCATTTTTTACAACTCTGACTACGAATTCATATTGTACCTTTCGGATCCTCAGATATCAATTTTCATCATGATCAGAACAAATTTTCCGTCGGACGTACCGCTTTGGAAGCTACAAGCAAAAAACTGAAAAAGAACAATTTTTTTGAACGCCTCCTGGGATTGTGCAAATTCGAATTACACGCATTTAGGGCCAAATGAAGGCATTAAAATGATTTCCAGCTTGCTAGGAATTAATTCCTCAAAACTCAAACATCCCTTTTTTTGGATTTTAAATACATAACCAGTATAACCTAAGAAGCGCTGGCTGGACGTCGTGATAGCGGACATGGAAGAGAACAATCTCACACCTGAGGATGCCGAAGATCGGGCAAAGTGGAGAAGATTGAGCAGGAAAGCGGACCCTGGCGCTAGGCCGGGTAAACGCTGGGTTGAAGAAGAACCAGTATAACCTACTGAACCTTGTCTGCTGTTCCCAATCTAACAGGGAATTAATTGTGGGTTCCGTCGCTGCATACGTAACCCTATTAACTGACATCCGGTGGGTTCTTTCGGGAGATTTGGACTTGAAACGGAAGCGGAAGTAATAAGGTAATAACCAATAATCGGGTTTGATACTCGCCATTGGAGAAATGAAGGTACAGATAAATATCACATTCTAAAATTTGGGATTGGGAGAAATTTACGAAACATGGAATATCCAGTTTTTTTTCGGACTCTGTAGATCAGGGATATTAGGTAACTTTACTTAGAACATAATTATAAAACCAGTTTTAATAGCACTTTTTGCAACCAAAATATGTAATAACATACAAATATTTATAAATACTTAAATACAAATAAATCTCACAAATAAATGCCTCTACCAGGATTTGAACCCGGGACCATCGAATTCATAGGCAGGATCACTACGCACTAGGCCAGACAGAAGTGGCATGGTCGAATTTTTATCACCTGTCATGCCATGCGTCATGCACTTACATATTTGTTAGAACGTGACAGGCATGGTGACAAATGATAAAAAGCCGTCTATTTTAGCCCTACAGGTTGTCATTCAGATTATCTGTCACAATCACGAGGTGTCAAATTAAGACTTCTCTTAAGGCGATATGATTCGACTCATAAACGAATCTGAGGGGGTGAGGTGCGCGGCAAACCGTGAAGCCCCGCCCGCGCGTCCCGCGACCCGCTCGCCGAGATCGTGAGCGCGCGTCGCGCAAGGTAAACATAGCAGACGGGTCACAGTATAATGATCTTATGATGGCAGTATTTTAACTAGACCGGGAAATGGTCACGTTTTAGAGTTTTTATTGTATATGTATTTATGTATTTTTTGCATTACGTATTTCTGATCATTTCATGTAGAATTATTATTTTTATATAGACATGTGTACTTATTATTGATCAGTAAAGAACGTTTTAATTTCATGGCAGCGTGTTCGAGTTAAAGTACCTAAAGGAAAGTAACAATTTTAAAGGAGACGGTCAATTAAGGGTTCTATTTATAAAGGTTATTAACCTTAATCAATAATTTTACTTTACAGATTCCTTTAACTCAATAACGCTGCCGTGAAATTAAAACGTTGTTACTGATCAGTAGTACTTATTTATAAGCTCTAAAAACAAAAAAAAAAACAGTTTCAAAGTAAATTTCTGATAACTTTTTGTCAGTGCAAGCCTTATGGTTTCTTCTTGGCAACATTTTACATGAAAATGTTTTTGGTGGGTCTCATTATCACAATTTCCAATACTTTTGTTGCCTAACTTAATAAATTATTGTTTACAATACCTATCGACTTTATACCTATTTTAATGATCACACAATTTTAACGAAACAATGTTTTCAAGAAAATAATTCAATTAAGTGCGAGTCAAACTCGCGCACCGATGGTACCTACATTTTATTAAGTACATTATATATATATTTTTTTTTAATTAAGTTGTAACTGACTCATCATCATCATCTCAGCCATAAGACGTCCACTGCTGAACATAGGCCTTCCCCTTGGACCTCCATTCCGGTCGGAAGCGACCCGCATCCAGCGTCTTCCGACGGCCTTAACAAGGTCGTCTCGTCTGTCCATCTTGTCGGTGGACGTCCTACGCTGCGCTTGCTAGTCGTGGTCTCCACTCGAGCACTTTTCGACACCATCGGCCATCTTCTCTGCGCGCAATGTGGCCTGCCCATATATATATATATATATATATATATATAACATTTTCAAGAAGTCTGGTCGCTTGTGGTGAAAAAAAAATGTATGGAGAACAGAGTGGCCAACTTTCTTAAAAATAGTTTATCTAATACTGATTCTAAAATGGTATCACACATGCTATTTACATTTCTACAAATAAAGATATGGCCTAGATGGTGTTTAAAGTGAAGTATGGTGCTAACTAGTAAAAAAGACAAAAGTGCGATTATCTCGAAAACCACGAAACTTTTACTAGACCTATAAGTGCATTTTCTGGACCAGCCTAAGCTGCCCTGTCGATGGTTAGAAGGTTGTCCATTAATTACTGGACATCCTGTATAGAGATGTAACTAACCCAAATCGATAGTCACAGCAAGCGATTACGATTGGATGGCACGTAGACTGAGGTATCGAATTGTGACGTATAATGAATTTTTATTTGCGATTTAAATAAAGCTAGAATTATATGGTTTTCGCGCAAGGCATTTAATACACCGACCGAGTAGGTCGCACCCATCGTCAAAATCTAAACTAACTGGGGATCTATTTTAAAGTTTATTTATGTTATTTCTGTGTCAAATTTGTTGTCTGTTAGGTGACGATAAATATATCCATATTTACAGTTGATTATCCAACTTTTCCTTATTTTTATTAAAAGAAAAATGAAAAATTCATATCGATTTACTTAGACGACTACCGATTCATAAAGGTGGTGTCCGGCTAGCCCTAAAATTAAAAAAAAGACGTAGAACGTAAACGTTCGTAGTGCAATTGTTTTCCTTTGTGATTTCGATGTGCGAGACATTTTACGTTGTATTGCTGTTGTGAGTGACAGATGTCAAATAACGCAAATAAATATGCACATAGTATATGTCGGTGACTTTAGTTCGTCTACGGATCTCCTCATTTCTGATTTGATCACTCAGAGAAACTCCGAGCATAGCCCTCTCCATAGCTCGTTGAGCGACTTTGAATTCTCAGATGAGGCCGATAGTGAAAGACCACGTAACTGACTGAATAACACAAAATATTAAAATTTTTTGTCTTATACCCGCTTTATTTTGAACTCCCTGTAATCACACCCCGTATTCCGCACCCTTCACAAATAATCTGATTTAGTAAAGTTTACTAAATGTTTTTTTTTATACATTTTTTATACACCTTTAAAATTATATTGAATGTTACGTAATCGCTTTTTCACGCCGAAAATGAGGCGTGGAGGACTGTGTTCAGCGTTGAATAAAAAGTATAAATAATGGAGATACAGTCCTGCAAGTATATAATGTTGTATTGGAGGATATTTCCAACCTCTTTAATAATATTAACTAGATTTTGCCCTGTGCGCGGGGCCCGAGGGCCCCGCGGTACGCGTGTTGTTTGCTGTTGGTGCTGTTGTTGACGTGTTGTTGTTGCTGTTGTTTGTGCTGTTGTAACTATTAACCTAACCCACTTTTCTGGTAGCAGTCCGTTTCTGTCGGGTTCTCAGTTCTAACCTAACCTAACCCCACTTTTCTGGTAGCAGTCCGTTCCTGTGAGGGTCGCAGTTCTAACCTAACCTAACCCACTTTTCTGGTAGCAGTCCGTTTCTGTGAGGGTCGCATTTCTAACCTAACCTAACCCACTTTTCTGGTAGCAGTCCGTTCCTGTGAGGGTCGCAGTTCTAACCTAACGTAACCCACTTTTCTGGTAGCAGTCCGTTTCTGTGAGGGTCGCATTTCTAACCTAACCTAACACACTTTTCTGGTAGCAGTCTGTTCCTGTGAGGGTCGCAGTTCTAACCTAACCTAACCCACATTGTTGGTAGCAGTCCATTCCTGCTGTTGTTATTGTTGTGTAGTAGTTTGTTTTCCAAAGGGAGAAATAAATAAAGTTGTACTTTTGATAGAAAGAAAAGATCCGCATGCGAGAACTTCATTCCCGCAGCTCGGCCTTCGGCCTCGCGTGCTTGGGAACTTTTCCTATTGGGTCGTATTTCAGCTCCAACTTCCTCCTCACGTGTGACGCTTCGGGCCTTCGGCCCAACGCGGAGCTCGGCCTTCGGCCTTCGCGAGCCTTGACGCTTCGCCGTCGGGCCTTCGGCCCGCCGGCTCCGCTTATCAAGAAAGTTGACTTTGTAGGACGTTTGGAGGAACTGCATTCACGCAGCTCGGCCTTCGGCCTCGCGTTTTGGGAGTCGGGGTGGAGGCTCCGGGCCTTCGGCCATCCACTGGGGTCGGCCTTTGGCCTCCCTGCCTGAAGCTCGCCCTTCGGGCTCGCTTAACACACTTTTTGTATAGGATTTTGCTTTGTTCGTCATTCCCGCAGCTCGGCCTTCGGCCTCGCCCAAAATTACTGGGGGGGGGAGGATGCTTGGACATTCGAGATAAAGCTCCGGGCCTGACGGCCCTCCGCGGGGTCGGCCTTCGGCCTCCCAGCCTGAAGCTCGCCCTTCGGGCTCGCCTAACCTACTTGGAAATTTGAATTTGGCCCGTGTCCGGCGCCATTTTGGATTTTTCCAAAAAATTTTTTTCACATGGTAATTTTGGGCCCCCAAGCTCGCCGCATGTCAAATCTCAGCGCGCTCGGACCAACTTGAAAAAAATTAAAAAAAAGTCGGCCTGTTTGAAAATTTTTAAATGCAGTTTGTTTTGTATTGGGGCCCTCTATGACATTTGGTCGAGCACCCCCCACCCATCTCGCACCGTTTAAAAGTTGCCATACAAAATTAAAATGACCATTATTTCCGCCATCTTAGATTTTTTCCAAAAAAATTTATTTTCATAGGAATCTAGAGGCCTCTATCTTTCGCCATGCCAAATCTCAGCGCGCTCGGACCAACTTGAAAAAAATAAAAAATAAAGTCGGCCATTTTGAAAATTTTTAAATGCAGTTTGTTTTGTCTTGGGGCCCTCTATGACATTTGGTCGAGCACCCCCCACCCATCTCGCACCGTAATATGAATACTTTTTGAGATATTGGGGAAATTAAAGATTAAATTAAAGACTTTTTCCCCCTTTTTTTGCTTATAACTTTTGATATTTTGTGTGTGCTACTACACGCTTCCAATGCATTTTTCTAGGCATTATGACGAATCTAATGAGGTATCACACGTATTTTTAGGAGTATTATCTCTATTTTTCACCGTGTTCAGTTTCTCGAACAAGACTAATACAACCAAGCGCAAGATGAACTGCCTGTAGGCACCTTGAACTCTCAATTATATTTAATTCATGTCGATCGTGGTCAAATATTAAAATTAGTGATATGTATTTAGTTCTTGAATAATTGTATTGCGATATGCCTATTAGGGTAATTTTTTCAATTACTTCAATTTGACATTTTATATTTATTTAAATTTATGATTATGATGATGAATTTGCACGCTTGACGGGCGTGGCGCGTTGCATGCGATCCAAAGCCGGGCGCCTTCGGCACCCTCATACTAAAAGCGTAACACTATACATATATTGTAACATCCCCATACTGTATCAATCCAAATAAATAATTTCTGATTTTCAAAGGAGTCAAAGAGCACGAAGGAATGTAATCATTTTGCAGATCGGACGTAGGTATATCAGTAAAGGTGAAATACTGTAAATATATCATACTTACATACTCACAATTATATTATCTAGGAATATAATATTATTTACCTACATTGAAATTGGTTGCTGACCTAGTGAAAATACTGAAATATTTTAACTGTTGATGTAGGAAAGCTAGGCGCTTTCAAGCACCTCGTAAAGTATTAGATGCTTCTGTTATCAGAAAGTGTGTTTTTATAGCACTTAGTGACTTTTTCTTACGTTTAATATGCTTTGTTTCCCATTGTTTGTAAATGGTAAAATCACGTGACCGCGCGGAACATACTGACGCAGGTCCGTCCTCTACAAGCGCTGCCGCGCGACTGAAGAGGGCGTAAGTGCGTTCGCGAGTGATGGCGGTTGCGGATTTAGTAGGTATTGAAACATAGAAATTATTTTAATGATGTTACCGAGACAAAGTGATCCAAATCATCTAGATTATCTTATTACCTATACATTTATGTAAAAACAAGTCAAAAAAGTTTATATTGTAGCTCTGAGATTGATTTATTGTTAAAAAAAGGCGTAACTTTGGAATTTTTTTCTATCGAGCAAAGTTTATCTAATCATGTTTTTGAGATCCAAAACATATCTGCCAGATCCTTAAGTATAAGATATATTTTTTTCACAATTTTAAAACATTGTTTCTTATATTTCCGATGGATTCAAAAAACTGGTTCGCTTAGCTCGTACGGGAAAAGCACGCCTTAATAGACCGCGAGCCAGGAAAATATTTCCATGACCAATCGTCTCCCGGGTGATAACTCGTATAGTGGTTAACGGCTATGTATGATGAGCCCTCATGGACGTCAGCTGCCGCTCCATTGGTGGATTGAGGAATGCCAGCCATTGAAACATGTAAAAAAATAAAACAAATGTAGCCATCGCTTCCCGTTTGATACTTTGTCAGATAGTTTAGATGCTATTATGAGTTTAAAAAATCGTCAGCCGGTTGTATCGCGGTGGGAAGACCGTCAGCTATTCGCATAGAGATCGCTTTACCTTTTTATGATAGCGATAACAAACGAACGAGTTGCCCCTGTCGCTCAGGCGGTCCCAGTCTGTGGCGTCACTCAAGGCTAATCTGAAGAAGCTTTGGCTTTCCAATCAGCGTGATCTGGTTAAGTACTAAACCTTTATTTCTACTTTAAACTTGTATATATATATATATATATATATATATATATATTGTATTGTATGTATGTATGCTAGTATGTATTTTATGTATTTTTATTCTATAATATTATTTATGTATTTTATGAGTTGACAATACGTTAGTTTACTTTTTCTAAATATTACTGTACATCCCGTAAGTTTGTCTATCTGACCTGACTGGAGTTTTCCTCTCATCTAATCGAAGGTTAGCTGGAAGAGATCCCTTATAGGGATAAGTTCGCCTTTGTACTTCCATTACTGTAATTTATTTTTGTAAACCTGTGTTGTGTACAATAAAGTGATTACTACTACTACTACTACTACTACAAAATAATGAAACTTTTCATGTAGTTTTATCAGGCATTTCAATAAACGCCTTACGGATTTGCGATTACGGAAGGCGCGTATTTTTTACATGTTTATGCAAGTAGCTGACGGTCTTTCCACCGCTATATAACCGGCTGACGGTTTTTTTATTCATAATAGCAACTAAACTATCATCTGACACAGTATCAATCAGGAGATGATGACTGAAAAATTGTTTTTTTGCAAGTTCATGTAATCAACTGACGGTCTTTCCACCGCGATACAACCGGCTGCCAATTTTTTAATTCACGATAGCATCTAAACTATCATCTTACAAAGTATCAAGCGGGAGGCGATGACTGACGATATTTTCTCCTGCCCCGCGGTATATAAGTATTCCTAAAACTCATCAGATTGCAATCGCAAACAGGATCTCATTAAGCATAGCACCAGCACCTGAAATAAGCTCGCTAAAGCTCGATGAAAGCTGCAGACTGCAATAATGAGAGAGTGCGGAATCCATTGCACTAACATTAACTTGAGGGTTATAAAACTTATGCAAACGAAACGAAACAAAGTAGAAATACAGTGTATCATCACAGTGGTTTCATTTTATAGGATAGCCCAAAAATACCTACGTTAATATTTTTAGGGTTCCGTACCCAAAGGGTAAAACGGGACCCTATTACTAAGACTCCGCTGTCCGTCCGTCCGTCCGTCCGTCCGTCTGTCACCAGGCTGTATCTCACGAACCGTGATAGCTAGACAGTTGAAATTTTCACAGATGATGTATTTCTGTTGCCGCTATAACACCAAATACTAAAAACAGAATAAAATAAAGAATTAAGTGTGGCTCCCATACAACAAACGTGATTTTTGACCGAAGTTAAGCAGCGTCGGGCGGGGTCAGTACTTGGATGGGTGACCGTTTTTTTTTGCCGTTTTTTGCATTATGGTACAGAACCCTTCGTGCGCGAGTCCGACTCGCACTTGCCCGGTTTTTTCCCCTACGTATAGTTTGGCCCAGCCAGTACGAGTACTAGAATAAATATTAACGAGCTCAAACTCAATGATATGATTAATACTTATACCGTTTAGATATTAATGCCGACTTTGTAACTAATGTCATCACAAGAATTCTTCAACGAATGTTCATAAAATATATAATGTCCACAGGAAAAACGCCTCAACCCCGATGTTCTTTAAGGCCAAATTCAAGTCCAATTGTGCGGGTGGAGGTTTAACTCTAAAACCGCGAGGACGGAGGTCTATGGTTTTTGTTAAATATATGTATTTAAAATATGTTTGCAAGTTCTGGGGTCTTCAGGTAAGGATCTTTGGGTCATGTTGTTGTCTGAAAATAAATATATTTTATGGTTTTCTCGGGTGACAGGGTCGAGTGGAGAAAACGAGGGGAGGTCTTTGCCCAGCAGTGCGACACCAAAGTAGGCTAAATAAATAAAAAAACCGGTCAAATGCGAGTCGGACTCGCGTTCCAAGGGTTCGGTAATACATAAGTCCGACTCACGCTTGACTGCACATTTCTAATAGGTTTTCCAGTCATCTATACGTAAAGTACTATTTTGTGTATTTTTTTCAAAATTCTAGACCCAGTAGTTTCAGAGATAAAGGGGGGGAATGGTCGGACAGACAGACAGACGCACGAGTGATCCTATAAGGGTTCCGTTTTTTCCTTTTGAGGTACGGAACCCTAAAAATGGCTTTCTCAAGAGCCATATGGTTCAAGTGAAACCACTGTATCGTTCACGCTGCGGTCCCGTTAAAGACATTGCCAAGTGAAACTGCGCTCCAGAACGAATTCATTTCTGTCTGAAGACCCCTTAATGAGGGCAGTTCCCGCCCCTTTGTTCCGCCATCAACGCGGGACGCACTTTAAACGTTTCTAGAAGTTATTCTTGACGAAAATGTATATATAGTTTGTCAAAGGACTATCTCATTTCAATCATAGACAGAGAGAATCATACTATCTTTGTCTTACACTAGTACTAGCACCCAAAAGAAAAGGATGAGTATAGTTTTCATGGTTCTTACTGACTGACAAATTGGTTTGACCAACTATATTTACATATTTATTTATTTAAACTTTATTGCACAAAATACATACAACAATGTACAAATTCTCTACCAGTCAACCATAGGGCCAAACAGAGATACCTACAGTTGGTGCAGAAATATATATTGTATATATTTAGAGTGGTTGACCTGCAAGTTATTATTAATATTTATTATTTTACTAGCTTTTGCCCGCGACTTCGTCTGTGGATGATATAATGATGATGATCTAACTAACTATCCTAACTATCCTTTCCTCGGACCATGAACTAACTCCATACCAAATTTCATCTAAATCATTTCAGCTGTTTAAGCGTGAAGAGGTAACAGACAGAGTTAAATTCCCATTTAGAGTACTAGCTTTTGCCTGCGACGTTGTCTGCGTGGAATTAGTTCCAGCAGTGACTGTATCTTTAGGTATTTAAAAAAGAGTAATCAAAATCTACCCTCAAATGGCTTCTTAAGCCAGTTGAGGGTAGATGAAAACATTATATGCTCAAATAATGTAGGTAGGTTAAAGTCAGGTCGTGCAGTGACAGATCCAGGTGGTTTTGTATTTGGTTGGTTAATCAATAGATGTTATAACTACCCGAAAATGTAAAAATTATTCGTTTACTTTTATTGAAGTACCTAAAGATACAGAGTATAGAGTAAGTAGTATAATTTTGAGCATAACATGCTTATGCTTGCTTACACCAAATAATTTTCTCATTTCCACGCCCCTTTTCACCCTCTTTAGTGATGAATTCCTACATAAAAACTATCCTATGTCCTTCCCCGGGACTCAAATAATCTCTATGCCAACCTTTCTTCTTGTCATATCCTATCGACTAACATATCATCTCCAAATGTATCTTAATTCCATCCATCCAAATGTATCGTCTCCATTGAGCCACGTTTGAGTTGGCACAGCTTAGTTATGCCCACTAGTTCGGAACTGTGGACTATTCAGCTCTCTAGCCACATTAGTGATGATAATGTGACCATTGGTTTGATTAATTCTACATAAGTTAGCATAGGAACTCGTAGAATCGTGTAGGCAATGTACGAGTATTGAGAAACTAACGCTTAAGTTCCAAAGGACTCAACAATTAAAGAGCGTGACTCTAATAACAGTGCTGTAATGAGCTCATATAAGTTATAGACACAACTTTAACACTCCTTGGAACAATCGTAGCGATCAACACGAATCTAGTAACAACAATCGGTTTCGGCCATAAAAACTGCCGAAGCTTTAGACCGCACCGAAACTTGTACTTTCGGTAGTGTACGATCGCAGTTTCTGTTTCGGCGTAAAAACCATGTTTCGTCGGAAGGTTCAGTTTTAGCTAGAGCAAAGTTAACCCCTAAGGGTTCCCCCACATATGTTAACGTGGAATCGGCAAAATCCGATAGGAAAAAGCTTTATGTCCGCACAATAAGAGCGAAAAAGCCTTCGTTCGGCTCGGCTCGCATCGGCCGGCGCCCGCCGACGCGTCGACGGCTTTTTCGTTCTTATTGCGCGGACATAAAGCTTTTTCCAATCGGATTTTGCCGAATGCGCGTCGATATATCTGGGGAGACCCTTAGTTTCGGCAAAAAATCTTGAGGACGTAAATGAACTCTATGGCGTTATTCATAAATGCGTTACTGGCTTGAATTAGCTATGAATCGTTTGTCTTTATCTGTCATTTTGATTTTGTATTTGTATGAAAGGGATAAAACATAATTTAACTAAATCAGGCCCGTAACTCACTCTCTAATTTGTGGTTATCACCCAATTACAAAACTCCCAAAAATTAACACCGTCGCTTTGAAAAGTACAAATTTAATCACCACTCCAGTGATTGTCAAAAACAATTCTATTTGCCCCAGGGCTCAATCAGGGCCCTAATTCTATTGCGAAGGGTCCGGAATTCGGGAGGGTCTTGTTAAGGTGGAAATAAGGTGTTTTTGGAGGGATTTTTATGTTCATTCAAGGTTCTGGAAGCCAGATGTTCAATGGGACGTGTTTCCGAAAAGCTGTTAAATCTATAAAACATACTCGTATGTATTAAGTATACTTATACATGAATTTTGTTTTAGAAGTTTCTCTTGTATTAATTAGCTGACTTTGAAAAGGGTCAGTGAATGTATCTGTGTCTGCTAACTTGTGGCCGAGACTTCGTCTACGTGAAATGATGACTGATAAGCAGTACGCTAAATACGCTATATTTCGTGCTATATTAAAGTACAGTTTGCATGAGATATTGTTAAGAATCCGTCTAAGCTAATGTGTGTGTGTGTGTGTGTGTGTGTGTGTGTGTGTGTGTGTGTGTGTGTGTGTGTGTGTGTGTGTGTGTGTGTGTGTGAGTGTGTGTGCGCGCGCGAGTGTGTGTAAGGCTACAGATACAGAGATGGTTATCATGTAAATCGCCAAATTCTTCAAAATTCTACACTCGCACTTTTAACTGTAAACTTAAATTTAACCCGTTTTTAGACTTACCTGTGAGCAACTATCTCGCCTGCTTGGCAATAACTGTTGTATCAGTAATTTAGAAAAAAAAAGCATCGTAAAATTATGACATAATCAAAAGTTGAGTGGAGCAATTTTTAGTCAAACTTCAGATAAAACAAAAATACAACCTAATTTAGGTTTTAACGAGTATTTTCATCACATTGTTTCGTATCTAAATTAATATTTAGGTACGTAATAAAACCTTAACATTTATTTTCATTACTTTTTAAAGTAATGTCCTTTGTTTCGGCTTATTTCAGAACCATTTTCTAAACTTTGCAGACGTAATGGAATAAAGTATCAAACAATAAATATTAATCTGATCTCTAGCTTCGAAATGCCTAAATAGTCATATAATGGATATAGTAAGAAAAAGGGTGATTTTTTATAAGTAGATATGTGGCCTCTACCTATACCTATACTTCTTACCACTACCATTCTTACCATTTTCTTCGTATTTCTACCTATTTATGTATACCTTCGGTTTTGAGAGACAGACGGACGAACAGCGTAAGCTTAGTACATAATAGGATTCCGATAGTCGTCCTTTGGCTACAGAAGCCTAAAAAACCCTCAAAACAGAATAAATAGTTCGCATGCCATAAAATTTATGATAAATAATAGTGTAGCCGTCCATCTAAACAACATTCTGTGACTGTCTTTATTTGTACCACAAGACCGCTTTACTCATTACGTATGTTATATTGCTATCAAGTTAAAGCTGTTAAAACATTCTGATCATAACTTGTGATCTTGTAAATTAATATGTTATCTTTATAATAGTTGAATAATTCCCTCGATTTTTCTGGGATCCCATCATCGGATAGTAACCTGAATAAGGTCAGACAAAAAAGAATTACCAATTGGCCCATCAGTCTTCCACAGCGGTTGCTCGTGCTCGTGGCCGTATTGGACAAATATTCGTGTCGCACCCTTTATCCCTTAATATACGAAACCAAGGTGGACCAAAGTCTTCACCAATAAGCCGCATTCGGATGAAGGAAGCTGTCGTCCGTTAGCCCGTTAGGTGGACGACATTTGGAAGATCGCGGAGACTTCCAAATGTCGTCCACCTAACGAGCTCACTTTTGAATGAGACTAGTAGGTACAGGACCAGGATAAGTGGGGTACACGAAGAGAGGCCTATATATAGCCAGTAGTGGGCGGATTGGAGGCTAAAATGATGATGATGATGATACGAAACGTAGCCATAAAAATATACAACCTTAAATAAGACTCGCTTAAATAAATATTAAAGAAATAAAAATATTATAAGGACATTCTTACACAAATTGACTAAGTCCCACGGTAAGCTCAAGAAGGCTTGTGTTGTGGGCAACGATATATAATATATAAATCCTTAAATACATAGAAAACAACCATGACCCAGGAACAAATATCTGTGTTATCACACAAATAAATGCCCTCACGGGGATTCGAACCCAGGACCATCGGCTTCACTCTGAAAGCGGTATCGATGGCAATACACATTCATAATCAGGCATAGGCATTTCTTTCCCTAAGCGAATGTACAAAATTCGGTCAAGGTCAAGTCTGTAGGTCAATTATATTCAGGCTGAGTGTACTAAATATCTAATGAGGGTTAATAGCAGTCTCTTATGTCCGCTGTTCCTTTTATGTTTCCTGATGGCCCTCATACACTAATATGATAACCTTTCTAGGGTTGACTTTCCTGATTTATTCTGTAAACCTACTAACCGAACCAGCTCACAAAATTTCACGAGAATTGTGTTTGGGATTGTTAGAATTGTCATCATCATTCTCTTGCCCTTGTCCCATTCACTTGGGGTCGGCGCAGCATATCTTTCTCTTCCATACCTCTCTGTCGCCCGTCACCACATCATTCACTTGAGTTCGTTTCATATCATCTCTCACACTGTAATGTGTGTCTCACACTTCCTCGGTTTTCCTTTCCTCGTACTTCCCTCCACATTCATTTAGAATTGTCTTGATGAGTATTAGTTGCCTGTGGAAAGAAAAGTGCAGTCAGCGATAAAAGCTTATACCAAAAATTAAATTTTTGCCAAAAACTTATCACTCCAACAGTTATATAATCAAATGAAGAAACTTTTAAACAAGGTTCTCGCTTTGCCACTGTCATATTATCTACGTTCAAAGTTTTAGATAGACGCGCTTGAAGTTTGGAACAAACGAATTTGGGTGGAACAAAACACGCTTTCATGAACAAGGAACTATTTTGGAAGGTTTAACTTCAACTTGTGCTTTTTGGTAAAGAGAAACAGGGGGAGCTTAAAGGTGTATGTATAGTTTCCAATGAAGTGGGAGGTGAAGGGGCTAGAGGAAGACCGCCAATGAGATGGACCGACCAAATCAAAGCCGGTGTGTCGGCCACAGTAAGCGAATGCTCACGGAAAGCAGCTCTACGGGAGGAATGGTGACGTTTCGTTAAGCGAGTCGCTCAAAAGTTAACATAATGGCCACGACCACACTGTAAAGAGTGTAACGAAGACGAAGAAGATAGTTTCCAATCCGCATTGGTCTAGCGTGGAGACAGTTCAAAAAAGGAACAAGGAAAGGAAGGAAGATGGAAGGTTGAGGTTCTTAAAAAAAAATTACAGGTTTTAAAGGGTCTGGAGTTGCAAGCATCCATAGGGTACGAGTCAGACGGGTCGTACGTTTGTTTCCACCAAAGCGGTATAAAAAAGTTTCTCTCGGCGGTCAACATTAATTGTGCCAAGTGGTCCCTTTTCACTGAAAGATTTAAGGCCCAATGCAGTCAACTATATCTCCACTGCCGTCAAATAAAAGCTATGCCTTATATATTTTGACAAACCAACCTACGCGACTACATACAAGTGACAGTATCCTTTTTTTCCCAACTTTAATCTGCAATCGGCTGTTCTAGCCATAATCAGATGGTTTGTTTTTCGGGTTCCGTACCCAAAGGGTAAAACGGGACCCTATTACTAAGACTTCGCTGTCCGTCCGTCCGTCCGTCCGTCCGTCCGTCCGTCCGTCTGTCACCAGGCTGTATCTCACGAACCGTGATGTATTTCTGTTGCCGCTACAACAACAAATACTAAAAACAGAATAAAATAAAGATTTAAATGGGGCTCCCATACAACAAACGTGATTTTTGACCAAAGTTAAGCAACGTCGGGAGTGGTCGGTATTTGGATGGGTGACCGTTTTTTTTTTTGCTTTTTTTTTGTTTTTTTTTTGCATTATGGTACGGAACCCTTCGTGCGCGAGTCCGACTCGCACTTGCCCGGTTTTTTTTTTAAGTTACTATTTAGGGAGGTATTCCACTGAGCACCATCACCAGTTTACGTGAGGGCCTAGGATGTGCCATCTTTTTAGCCTCGGCATGTAGTCTTGTTCGTTTAACAGGTTTCTTGCTAATTCGTTGCAGTGGTTTTGAAGTCTTTCCTTGTGCTTTTTTCAGTATTCGTTTACCTCTTGTTTTATAGTTGGTATTTCTGTGTATTCATGTATTTCATTATTTCTAACCAGTAACAAGTGACAGTATCTATCCATATTGTAGCTTTGTCGCGTTGTCGCATTTATTTTTCCGCAAACAGCGCAAAGTAAACAAACGCAAAGGGAATTCAGGGCCGTAAATAGTTGTGTAAGTATTGTCCCAGCAGCGGACATTACGGATTCTCTTGTGTCATTATTTAGGTCCCGCGAAACGCCAGCGCGTGGCCCAAGATAGAAAAACAACATTTTTTAAATTAAATTTATGAACTAAATTGAACAAAAACTAAACTAAACAAAGTAACGAAAAAAACGTAGTCAAACAACTCGTCCCACGTCCTTCTAGATGCAAAAGTGCCCATCACGCTCGTCGCGTTTCCACACTGTAAACACCCGCATCTGATATCTCTCACGCATTGTGCCGACGTCATGCCTCTTCGAAAGTGCTTAACGCAAATAGCGTACATCTCATTCCCTACGACTCATACAAGCTACATTAACAACTAAATAAATAACTTTCTTGCCGAAACAGGATTCTTTATATCCGTTTCCGCCATCGCTTATGCTCCATCCCATCGCCACGCCTCTCCGAGAGCGCCTCAGTCAAATGGCCGGTGCATCTCACATTCCCTGCGAGCTCCTCAAATAACTCCTTTGTTAACTGTATTGGAGGATTCGGACGCCACTGTATTTTTGATACGAGTACATCAGAGTGGAGAAGTTTGTCTCTCTTTTCTATAACGGTTATTATATATCCTCTTCCGCTACCGCTTATGCTTCATCCCATCGTCACGCCTCTCCGAGAGCGCCTTAGTCAAATGGCCGGTGCTTCTCGCTTTCCCTGCGAGCTCCACAAAGGACTAACTATTTGGGCTCAGCGATCCAAAGAGAATCTTGGCCTCCGAAACGAGAGCATGGCACCTGTCCCGATCCTGCGCAACTTCCTGCTAGTTACTGACGCGAAGCTGAAGCAGATCCGCCGTCACACTGTCTTCCCAGCGATACCGCTCCCGCTACCGCATAAGCATGCTTCATCCCAACGCCACGCCTGTCCGAGAGCGCCTTAGTCAAATGGCCGGTGCATCTCACATTCCCTGCTAACTTCACAAAGGACTACCTTCTACAAAGTTTGTCTCTTTTCTATAACGGTTATTATATATCCGCTTCCGCTACTGCTTATGCTCCAACGTCACACAACGTTCATTTTACTTCCGCTTCCGCTACCGCTTATGCTTCATCCCATCGTCACGCCTCTCCGAGAGCGCCTTAGTCAAATGGCTGTTGCATCTCACATTCCCTGCGAGCTCCGGAAAGAACTCCTTTGTTAACTGTATTGGAGGATTCGGACGCCACTGTATTTTTGATACATTGGATAACACAGTTCTCTTTAGTAATGTAGAGACAGAGAGCACATCAGAGAGCGTAACGAAGCTGCATCTAACTCATCTATTATTTGGAGTAACCCAAAGGAAAATATCATATAACTTAACAGCATAAAGCGTCATACATATTATAAACGATGAAGCTTAAACTTTGCACTTTCATTCAATATTCAAAAATCTTCAATTAAAATATATAAATATGTAAATATCTAATTTATATCTAAGGCTCGTTCTAACTTATCGTCAAATATGCTTAAAATATGTCCCATGCCATATAAGCATCACTTTTCCATCTTTAGAATTATCATAACTTTTAGGGCAAAAATCTGCTCCCACTATTGAGCTAATAGCCATATTGATATGCTTCTCGGATTGAAGTGTTGATCTTGGTACTAAGTAGAATCGCCAAAGAACTTCCTAGAATGATTACCAAGTTGTTCGTTTTTTTTGCACTATACCTGAAAATCAACTGCAAGAATCGCACTACTTCTACAACTCACTCTTTAATTTCTACCATTACGTTAATATTTAAATGTTTTCTAACATCATATATCCATTATATCAATATGACAATATATCCTTATTTTGTGCAAACTGCACTAGAAGCTTAAATACATTATCCAATATCCTTATGTAAGTCGAGATAGAGAAACGAAACACAGCATTCACCGCACCAAAAAGGACATTACGAATTTTCAATTCCACCGTTTGGACTGAAAACATGTTTCGTAGCATAGAGAAATAAATAAGCATAGAGTGCTCACTCCATTCATCAGTTTTCTTACCAAAACGCTTATTATTTTCGTAGTCGACATCTAACGTCAAGTAGGGGATTTATCAGTACTGCTACTTGACACTTCTTCTTTTTTTCGTATAGAGGGATCAAACTTCTTAAAAGTAAATTTTTGTCTGCCAATGCTTTGCCACTTCTAGCCCTCGGGGTGTAGCCCTCAGGAGGTCTTCCTCAGTGCACGTCGTTGAGCACAGAGAACACTGTCTCATGTGTATTGTTGTTTGAGGGACTCCACACTCGCAGGATGTATCACCTTGTCGCCCAATTCCCCATCTCAGAAGATTATCTTTTGACCGACCAACTCCCGTCCTAAGTCTGTTGAGAGCTTTCCATGCTGGCCACTTTTCCTTTCCCCCTGGAAGCAGGTGTTCCGCAGCTGGCATTCGTAGCGATGTGTCGCTGAGTTGCAAGTTCCATGACTTGATGCGAGCCTCCTGAGGAGTTTGCTGCTGGAGAGCTGAATTTGTAACAAAGCTTTTCCGGGACTTTAGCCTTGCAGTAACTGGTTTATGGTCGTGCAGGGGGTGACGCGGGTCGCGCAGTTGTTTTTCTCGCTCCACAGCCGCCGCGATATCTCTGCGTATGTCCGGTGGTGCAATTCCACTCAGTTGGTATAGGTGGTCACGTTTGGTGGGTTTTAGGCATCCGGTTATTAGGCGGCAGGACTCGTTGAGAGCTATGTCAACCTGGGAAGCATGTATAGAGTTCTTCCAGGCTGGGCATGCATATTCGGCAGCCGAGAAGCTGAGTGCGAGAGCCGTTGTGCGTATTAGGGTGTGTGGGGTTGCCCCCCACGTGGTCCCGGTGATGCGTCGCAAGATGTAGTTTCTCGCCGCCACTTTCTGCTTGGTGTTAAGGCAGTGAGTTTTGTATGCCAGTGACCGGTCCAGCGTCACCCCTAGGTATTTGGGGGCGGCAGTGTGTTCTAGCCGGCTGCCTTCCCAGGCGATGTTCAGCTGTCTGGTGGCCTGGCCGTTTCTTAGGTGGAAGGCACAAACCTGTGTCTTAGATGGGTTAGGTTTAAGCTGATTTTCTTTATAGTAAAGTGACAGGCTCGCCAACCCTTCCGCTAGGCTATTCTCTACTGCCTCAAAAGATTTTTCTTGCGATGTGAGTGCAAGGTCATCGGCAAAAAGGAAATGTTGTAGGTTATCTATACTTGACACTAGATGTCACGAGTGTCGCGACCGACGAAAAGTGTATTGCTCAACAATTTACAACTAATATTACAAGCAGAAGGAGTTGAAAATAGAGTTCCGGTTAATCTGTATAATATAAGCTTAATTTGTTGTTGTTATTGTTGAGCATTAGACTTTTCGTTAGTCGCGACTATTGTCGAGTAGCAGTACTGATAAATCCGCTACTTGACGCTAGATGTCGACCAGGGATATTGCGGATGCAGATTTTTTAACATCCGCGGATGCGGATATTTAAAGGCTCACATCCGCGGATGCAGATGCGGATGCGGATGTCAAGAATATAATAAACAGTAAGTTGGCGGACTTTTCTGGATCTAGACGAAATTACCTAGCACTTAGGGTGGAATCACATCTATCAGCATCGAGCCGCATTTTATATATGAGAAATCGCTCGTTAGTATGAAGATGCGTACGCATCGAAAAGCTGAAAGCATGCGTACGCATCTTCATTCTAACGAGCAATTTCTCATAAATAAAATGCGGCTCGATGCTGCTAGATGTGATTCCACCCTTACGCCGCCGAGTAGCTAGATCAGTGCCCCAAACGCGTTAGTTCCGCGTAGCATTATTCCCGATCGCATTTTTTCCCACTCGCGTTAGTTCCGCGTAGCATTATTCCCGATCGCATTTTTCCCCACTCGCGTTAGTTCCGCGTAGCATTATTTCCGGTCGCATTTTTCCCCACTAGAGTTTGTTTTTCAAAAAAACATTTAGTTCACAACTTAGCTAGTCGGAGCCCCGCTTAACGAACCTAACCTACCTAACCTAATTTAGTGTGACGTCCATGAAAACCTTACACTTTGGGGAAAAAAGTATAGGTAGGTTAGGTTCGTTAGGCAGCTTCAGATACCCGAAGGGCAAACCGCCCAGAAATAGGAGCCCCGCGAAGCTGGGCTCCGTCTAAAAATGCGACCGGCAATAATGCTACGCGGAACTAACGCGAGTGGGGAAAAATGCGACCGGGAATAATGCTACGCGGAACTAACGCGTTTGGGGCACTGATCTAGCTACTCACGCCGCCACTAAGACGTTCCTGTACCGACTTGTTCGACATCCCCATCCGCATAAGCTCCGCATCGATTTTATGCGGATGCGGATGCAGTTGCGGATGTTGAAAATAATGCGGAAGTTCCGTGGATGCGGATGCGGATGCGGATGCGAATTCGCAACATCCCTGGTGTCGACTACGAAAATAATAAGCGTTTTGGTAACAAAGCTGATGTATGGAGTGAGCACTCTATGCTTACATATTTCTCTATGTCCGTAGCAATTAACGTAGTCTAATCGTTCTCTGTCAGTATTTTTCTGTCGTAATTTCTTGTTTCTCTAACACATCGTTAGTCCTAGTTTATTTCCACTCTTCCGACTGTACTCATTTACGGGTTATTTGGTTCGTTTAGAAATTACTTTTGGAATTCAGAATTTACACTTTTTACTGTTTTAATTGCATTCGGTGTCTTGAAATGGCGATGAATTTTTATTATTTGAATTAATAAATTTAAATTGATTACAATTTACAACGGTCTTACATTTTAAGTAATTGTACATTGTGTTTTCTTCCTTTTGTTTATTTAAAATGTAATGTACATATTTACTATTGAAAATGCTGATATTTTAAAATTATAAGTACACTTAAAGATGTTGTTACAAATCGTAGATTTTGTTTCATAATCTAATTAAGTAATTTCAATTTTCAACTTAGTACTTTGACTAGGCCTTTTCATTTTGTGGGTGTTATGGTGGTTGCACACTAGCTGTTATAAAGTTTTATATAACATTCTGTGACAGGGACAACATATAAAACACTATCAATACTATCGTGTTGTACCTGTCACACGATGTTACATAATTAACATAATTATATAACACCATTAATATGAATTTGCTATAAGATTGCATTTAATTGCAACGGAGCTCACTTTTCACTTCCATCTGTTCTTTAACTATTTCTTTTGTTCACTACTCTTACTTACTTTATCCTGCAGCTAAAGCAAATAAAACAGCTTTAAACTTGTTACAAAAGGTCTTAACCGCCATTAAAAGTCTATGCAGTTAAGCTGTTTAGTAGAAACGGGTTAACTAAGTTGTAGAACTTTGAACGTTTTTCTGCGTTTAGTTAGCAGTCTTAACATGGTTCATGGCACGTCAGAAGTTAGATAAAAGTTTAACCGCCTTGTGGAGTAAAATAACAATTCATTTCAGTAACATTGTATAAACTAAGAAACTGGTGGTTTGCGTGTAAAAAAAATACATCGCCAAATGAAAGTTCGCGAAGTTGGTACTATGCTACGAAACGAGTGACCAATGGCGAAAGTAGACAACGAGCTCAAGTAGACAGACCGGAAAAGTGGACCGATGGTAAAGTGGACATATCGCGAAAGTGGACCGTTTGGTAAAGTAGACAGACCGGAAAAGTGGACCGATGGTAAAGTGGACACATCGCGAAAGTGGACCGTTTGGTAAAGTAGACAGACCGGAAAAGTGGACCGATGGTAAAGTGGACACATCGCGAAAGTGGACCGTTTGGTAAAGAAGACAGATTGGGAAAGTGGACCGATGGTACTGAAGGGTATCTAACTTGGTTAGTTTTGATTTATTATTATTGCCAGGCAGGTTTTGGGATTATACTGAGCAACTTTTACTACGGGATCAACCACAATATCGCGAAAAAAATATTTTCAGTTTCATACATTTTGGCTGGTCCATTTTCTATGGGAGGGTAAATTTTTTATCGCGATTTCGGGGTTGGTCTCATAGTAAAAGTTGCTCAGTATAATCCCAAAACCTGCCTGGCAACGGGAATGCAGTTATTTTTAAGCCATCGTGTATATTGTCGTCGTATGTCGTGTGTACGTGTCGAATAACTGTATTGTTTTATAGACAAATAATAGTATTTTATACAATCGTGATATAATAGAGAGTTTTTCAGTCGAGTACCATGTTTAGGCAACGAAGCTTGCTGAGTTGCCTACGTAAGGTACGAGATTGAAAAGCTTGATTATATTATATAATACTTTTTCTACGAGGCAACAAAAATAATACTTTAAACTAGTAGAATCATACAAACAAACCAAACCAAAAGTATACAGCTAAGATTCGCGAGCAGCCGCGATACCTTCATACTGGTACGCGCCCCGGCCGCCGCGCCCGGCGCGGTGGTCAACGACACCTTCTCGTAACTCATGAGGCCCTGGTACTTGCTCCGCGCTAAATTCAATTTTTAGACAGTTGTTTTCTCGATTTTGGCCATAGGACATTTTACGCAAATTGACTAAGCCCCACGGTAAGCTCAAGAAAGCTTGTGTTGTGGGTAACTCAGACAACGATATTAATATATGCCTAATTGACCGAAGCGAAGCGAAGGTCTACGTTTTGACTCGGGCGTTTTGCTTTTGTATGTCCGGATGTTCTCCTCTACAGGTCGCAATTCTTAACCGATTCTCGTGAAATTTTGTAACCGAATTCTATGAACCGATAATTTTTTTTTGTCGAGCCGATTTTTGAAAATTTTTCAAAATGGAAAAGTTGTGATAACTCGCTCTTATACAAATAGTCGTATCGGTATCATAAGAGTGTATTCTTTTTGAGACATTTTTACAGATTCAAATGTCAAAAAATTCAGAAAATTTATTTCGCTGGTTTTGGAGGTATTAAGATATTTAGTTTTGTATGTCCGGATGTTCCCCTCTACAGGTCGCAATTCTTAACCGATTCTCGTGAAATTTTGTAACCGAATTGTATGATTCGATAAATTTTTTTTGTCGAGCCGGTTTTTGAAATTTTTTCAAAATGGAAAAGTTGTGATAGCTCGCGCTTAAACAACTATTTGTTTAAGCGAAGTTACGACTATTCGTATCAGTATTTTAAGAGTACATCTTTTTAAGACATGTTTACAGATTAAATGGCCAAAAATTCAGAAATTTTATTTCGCTGGTTTTGGAGGTATTAAGATATTTAGTTTTTACTTGAGAATGAGTAGCTAAATTTCGTCACCTCGTGTAAGAACTATCATGGTGTATTTTGCAAACGTTCGCTTTTTTTGATTGCGCGGAAGGTCAGGGTTCGATCCCCAGTAATTACATATATGCTGGGATATAAGTTTTTGTATTTTTTTACACTTATATTTCTTATCAATTGTTGTTTTTTATTTTATTTTTTTATTAAAAAAATTAAAAACTTCGTATTTTTTATTTATCAAGCGCGGGCTAAGCGTATTGTAAGCAGGTTCGACAGATAAGGTTTTAATTGTCAAATTAGATTCTCTAAATTCTTCTAAACAACGGCGCCATACATTTACTCAGTTTTAAGCTCTGCTCGCGAGGTCTACAGCTCACAGAGCCACTAGTATATATGGCTTCATAGGCAGGGTCACTACCCACTAGGCCAGACCGGTCGTCAACTGACCACTAACTGAGGACTGTGCTGTTGGGCAGTGAATATTCACGGGAAGAATTTTTGACATTTCAAATCATCTACATATTTACATACAACTTGTCAGTGATCTCAATCTGTGTAAAGTATGAGATTCCACAATCTCAAGTTGAGCTGTTAATCAGCTGTCAAATAAAATGCTTGAATGTGAGCACAATATCGTATAAACCATACGTAATGACAATAAAATCCGACAGGGACGGACTTGGCAATGAAAATGTTAAGAATTTATGAGTGCGGAGTGAATAAGTGTGCGAGATATTTCTTGCCTTTTTTATTCATAGTTAGTTAGGAAAATAAATTTTAATTCGTATGATGGAGATGACACTGAACGAACGTCCATATTTATTTTTTCAATATAGCACCCAGCATCAGTGAACATATCGACATACATACTTGATGCATTCTTCTGTTGAGTTAAAATAACACGAACTTACTGCAATGTTAAGTTATGAAAATATGAGAACACACACACATATAAGTTGTGATAATGTATATCGTATGTCTTTTCATTGAGACGGGAGCAAATTTATTCAATCACAGAAAAAAACTAAAATTTATTTAATTTACACCTGCAGTGACATAACACAACGTGTCAAAGGTCCGCAAAGGTCGTATTTTTTTAATATGAAGTTACAATATAATTTCACACTGCAGACATGCCGTAGACACCTCTAAATATATAGTCTGGCAAACCAGTTTGTTAATAGCCAGTGACATAAAATTCATATTTTTATTGCAGATCGTATTTTGCACCTTTTTTTTAAACCTGCATAAAATAATAAAAAGCCTAAACAAATCGTTTTGTCGCCTAAATAGTGTTTAGTTTCAAATTTATAAAATACATATGTATGTAAGTTTGTGAGGTATTTTGTCTGTTTTCTGTGTATTTGGTGATAGGTATCTTTCATTGCATTTGCAACACCAACACATATGTAAATTTATAAATTTCCGCTACCTAAAGGTTGTCTGGAAGAGATCGCTTTTTAGTGATAAGACTGCCTGTTTTTTAACTCTGCCTGTATTTCTGTTTTCTTTTGTATTGTTTTCTTTTATTGAGGTGGGCAATAAAGAGTATTTGTATTGTATTGTATTTGTAATTGTTGTTGCCTGATTTTAAATTTCTACGAGCTACTTGCACCATCCCACTAATCCGGGGTTAACCGGTTAAACCGTTAACCAGTGTCAAGTTGTACTGCAAACCATGGTAACTCCAGGTTTAACCGGTTAACCCCGGGTTAGTGAATGGTGCTAGTGGCTCTAAATAAATAAATCCTCATCTCAAGTCCGTCTCTGGCCATAAAAGCGGCAAGAATCACAATCGAACGAAACCGATATATAAATTAAATAAAGACAAAACAAAGATGGCCGCCGGATTAATGTTCCCGGTTCGGTTCCCCGTTTAAATACAATATACGATTTCTTTATATTGGAACGAAGTTAATCCGACCAGTAATGTGGATATCTTTGGTTTTCCTTTTGTGGTTCGAGTTGCCGATTTTTTAACCCACGGCGCAAACGTGCCACGCGTTACACGTGTACGGGTTATACGTGTGACGCCAATATCTGTTTGTGTGTCTGTCTGTGGCGTCGTAGCTCTCGAACTGATGGACCGATTTCGATGCGGTTTTTTTACGGGAAAGCGAGTTTCCTTGGTGGTTCATAGCTATATTAGCTATGTGTGATAAAAATCAATCCAACAGTTTGAAGAGTATCAGTTCTTCAAAATGATGTAAAGGCTACGACACAGGCGCGTTTTCCGGGCGGGGCGTGAGCGGGGCGCGCAGCTTTCACATATAAAACGCTCACGCCCCGCCCGGAAAACGCGCCTGTGTGACGGAACCTTAAAAGGCATTTTTGGCATATAATGGTTTAAACGCGTAGGAGTTTATTTTAATTTAAAATTTAATAGTTATTTAAAACAATGATTGTTTGTATTATCAGGCGCTTAAATTTAAAAAACATTCTGAAATTTGGCTCATTTATTATTAGAAAAATATATGCGTTAGGTATTCCTTTGTTTAAATACTTCGAACTCTATTCGAAATTCGACTTCTAAAAGCGATGAAAAATCTACCTCTGTAGAAAACAGATAATTAACTAAACACCGTATGTAACTCAATAAAAACTTGTAAATACCAGAACAGAAATTAACACACAACAAGAAACAAAGAACCTTTGTAAACTCCAAACACCGCATTATTCATAATTACCCTCATCTTTGTGAAAAACAATTTTCTAAAAAGTATACAAGCTCTCCACTCGGGCTCGCCTGCGGCGTTTTAAACTGTTCGCGGCCTGTCTCTAACAATAACCACAATTACTTGCAAAGGGGTTCTGTTACAGCTTAGGGAATAAAACAGAGGGAGCACTTGACGGAAAAAAACGCTCATAATTAAAGGAAACATACAACGAATAAGTTGTAACCACGTCTTCAAACAAATCAATTTATTTATGCGAAATTAAGACTAAAGTGGAGGACCCTCGCGAAATCGCGTTTTCATATAAACGAAATTCTCATTTTCCTCTCTGGACATTAACATAATTGAAAATATTTTGACACAATTTGTTGTATATCTACCACAGCTATGTCCCTACGTTTGATTTTTTTCGAATTTTTAATTATTATAAGAGTTAGGAGCATTTAAAAATTTGTATGAAATATGTTTTTCGCTTCTAATTTTTACTACATATATGGCCACGGAGTATGCTGGCTCATATCTATGAAATATCTACTAAGTAAGGGTAGCTGACCTAGAATTTAAGAGCCATGTCAATATATTTTTTCTAGCATATTTCCATTATTATATAATGTTAGATGCAATAAACTAATTAGAGTTTGCGGATTACTTGAATTTGAATTCTATCTTGCAAGGAAACTACAAGTATCATTTCCTCCATTGTCCTTGAAATAACCTTGAGCCTTCTTGAAAGTGTGTTCTTACAAAATGGCAACTCTGTTCTAACCTACGCACCTGTGTTTGACAGCCAGATATACTTGGAATAAACCGCCGTTTGCGTTGCTTAGGCGACGACCTATTTGCAGAATGTCGAAACTTAATACACTCGCTGAAAGTCGATATGGTGAAAATATTACACGGGAATCACGGCTCGATTCGGGAAATGATTTAGAGATTCTCTAGATACGATATAGTAAAGATATGTGACGTCCCGCGGATAATGGTACCTTATGGCGGTTGGCGCTTACGCTATTATTAACGTCGCTCCAATATTATTGCGGCGCTATGCGACATAAGCGCCAGCCGCCATAAGGTACCTTTTGCCGTGGAAAGTCACATATCTTTACTATTTCATATCTATTGAATCTCTAATTCATTCCCGAATCGCGGCGCCAGCCGCCATAAGGTACCTTTATCCGCGGGACGTCACATATCTTTACTATACCTATCGTATCTAGTTAATCTCTAATTCATTTCCCGAATCGCGCCGTTATGCGCGGGTCGGTGGGTTGACAAACGCGAGTTTTCCAGGAATTTTGAGGGTTATTACCTTATTTGTGGATTTGAAACTCGTGTATACCACCCCACGTGTCGCTGCCAACATTGTAAAGTTAGCAACAAAAACTGAGCGGGTGAGATGTTAAAAATGAACTGTATAGAATTTTATTGATAGGTCCTCATCTCAATGTTCAATAAAATTCTACCTACCTATATATACCTACGTATACCTACCTACCTACATATACTTAGAGCGTGTGATAGAGACGAGAGACCATTTCCTTACAATATGAACACAGTTAGCGTGTTCTTGGCAGTGAATGTGCTTAAAAGAACTGAACTGAAGAAGTTCTCGATTTAGGTCACTAGGTGGCAGATCGCCCAACACGCACCACCGCTTCGCGGGATACTGCAATGCATTCGCAACTGAAATGCAACCTTTATGCTTTATGTAAAACAAAGTTAATTCGGCGCCGAACAAACGGGTGTCATGGCGGAAACCAGTCCTAGTTTATTGAAAACAAATTCCCGGCTGCCACTGCGGTCTCGTTTAAAAATCACAATGTACTTCGGCACAGTGTAAATACTCGTAATACGCAGTATCGTCATATTGGGTAATGCGCATACCTGTGCTAACTCGGGGCAAGAAAACTAAAGTGATGGTAGGTAGGCATTAAAGTTTTTTTTACCTTAAGAGGCTGGATATTAGACATGATATTGATATCATGTCTAATATCGAGCCTCTTAAGGTAAAAAAAACTTATATACTTGAACCTGTTTACAGTAATACAGGATTTCCAATGAGCAAATGCATAAATATACTTTCAATTAACTTTAATAATAAACATCAATTAGCATTCGCGCCCCGAGTTAGCACAGGTATGGTGATCTGCTGTGTAGTAGAATGCGTATACAGAAATTACAGAAATGTCATTTTTGATTCCAGAACAAGACAGGATAGTTTTTCTTTTGCTTCTACGTAGACGAAGTTCCACGCAGAAGCTAGTATAGCTTTATTAGCACAATTATCCAATAGAAAAATAAAGAAATAAACATAAAATAATGCGTTCATTATCAGACAACTTATAGGTCCATAGCATTGTTTGGCTCAGCGACCCAAAATGAGACTTGGCCTCCGACACAAGACAGCGCCACTTTTCTCGGTCCTGTGCGACCTCTCGCCAATTGTTGACTCGAAGTTCGCGCAGGTCCGCCTCCACCATGTCGCACCAGCGATATCTGGGGCGTCCGATAGGACGTCTTCCTGCTGGACGGCCCATGTATGCTCTTTTCACGTTCCGATCTTCATCCATTCTCTCAAGGTGGCCCAACCAACGGACTCTGTGAGCTTTAGTCTCTCCCATGATGCAATTATGTTTGTACATAATCATAATTAAAAACTAAAATTCATTAGAGAAGTATAACGACGAAGTATACAGTTTGACAGCCTCCTAGCCTAGAGGAGTAGTAGGTAGTGACTGACTTGAGGTCAAGGGTGCGAATCCTGGTAATTGTGTTTATCACAAAAAAAGTCGTCGTCCAGTAATCTCTCTCTTTGATCGGTCCCTCATGTCTGAGGATCGTGGTCAGTATCAGGGTTGCATCTGTAGCGGATGATCTGACTCCACCGGTTTCTGTCCAACGCGTCTCTGACGACCGTGTAGAAAGCAGAGGATGACGAGTCTTTAACTTGATCGGTCCATCTTATTGGTGAACGACCGCGTGATCTCCTGCCTTCGGTGTGTCCAATCACAATCACGTTTCCAAACTTTCGTCGCCTCTGCGCACTGTGTGTCCGAAATATGACAGTATGCGCTGTTGGCATATGGTGGATAGACGAGTTTTCACTCGGAGCTGGGTTAGGATTGATGCATTAGTTCGTCTCGCCGTCCAAGGTATTCGCAACATTCGTCTCCAGTAGTAAGTACCTACAATACAAACCTCATTACGCTTCCTGCGGGACTAGGTCGATCTGTGTATAGTTGTCCTATAATATTTATTTATCAAAGCGAACTTATCCCTATGAGGGATTTCTTTACTGCTATCGAGATGTACTGTGTCGCAACTCAGCAATAAACGGAAAACAGACGATTTATTTACAATCGCGTCCCGCGCGAATTCCGCTTCACACAAATAAAATAAAAGTGCTTTTAATTTGGCATTTAATACGATACTTTTTACCCGTGGACAACTCTACCCCTAGTGTTTTCATTCGACAGCGTGGCGAGCGTTCGCGTTTGCGTTGTCTATATTTGTATGGGATTTCGAACAGCGCGCCAAGCGGGACCTTTTGGAAGCTCAGAATCCCATACAAAATGACACTTAAGTCACGCTATCGAATGAAATTTACACAGTACGCGACCATTTAGGTTCTAGGGTGTGAGGATGAACACCCTGCCGACGGCGAGCGGCGCGGTGATAGAAAGCGGCCGTTGGCATCATGTCAAATAGTTCCTCAGAGCACAGCCCATTGTACAAGCGGTAGAACACACACAAGGAGGCAAAGTTTCTCCTTAGACTTAAAGGTTCAATACCGCTTGTGAGTTTGTGATCATCGACGATTCGTACAGCGCGCCTTTGGACTGAGTCGAAGGGTCCAAGCTGGCATCCAGGTGCTCCTGCCCAAAGGTGACAGCAGTAGGTACTCCATATGGGGTCTGACTTGCGATTTATAAAGCAGCAGTCTTTGCCCCGGAGTAAAGTGTCGCCTCGGTTTATTGAGCACACCGAGTTTTTTGGATGCCTTACCTTCCAGGTGGCTACGGTATTGGACGTCACTGGAGAAGTCGACTGATAACATACTGCCGTATTCGAACTTCAAGATATTCACAAGAGACGACACGTACTAGATCCATTCTAGATACGTTATAGTTTAGATATCAACTAGTTCTCTTTTGCAGCGCAATTCGGGCAACCAATGTCACTTTTACGTTAGATAGAGTAAGATATCTATTAGATGTGAATTGGATCTCTAAGTCATATCCTGTGGAAATCGTTCAACAGTATCTCCAGGCGGCTTAGCACGGTCGCGTTTTTATCCCTTGTCACCATGCCTGTCACGTTCTAACAAGTATGTAAGTGCGAAAGGGACGCGCATAGTGATAGTCGATAAAAATGGAACCGTGCTGAGCCCGCTGGATCGCGCAAATGTCAAATTTGACGGGTTAGATCTTAAACATATCGTTATCGTATCTTGGTGATGTTTAAAAGATGTCTAATAGATGTCTATTTCAAAATCCGAATCGGGACCTTAAATGATAGTCACGTGAGTTTTAGTAGCATGTGCCATCCCGGTGGATTTTTCTTTGCACGGTTAGCCTTATAGGTGTAAATTACTACGTTGCGAGCTGCATTATAAAGTTTCATCATTCCTATGGGAGACAATAAGGGGGCTCTGGTGTCTCCACATTAAAACAACTCGCTGCAACTAATATTGAATTTATTTTTGCTCCACCAAAACTTACAACATTTTTATATCATGAGAACTCAATCTCTTCTACTGTTTCCTATCATAGACAAGTGTAAAGTAAAAAACCTAAAAAGTTTTGATATAAATTTCTTAGACGTATTTTAATTTTATTTTATTTTATTTTATTTAGTATTAGTTTTTAGTTTTAATTTAGTTTTATTTTATAGATAAGTTAGTTTATTTTATTTTTAATGTTTGTATCTACCTTATAAATAAAAATTATACTACAGTAATATAACTTGTGTTCGGTTATGAACAATTCCACCATATTGTTAATTATTGTGTAAGTTTGTCTATCATTCTATTACTCTTTCAAATTTTTACTATACCTGTTTATAGCTATTCCTTTTTATGGGGATAATGTAAAATAAGTTGCTTCGACATAACTAATTGTTTAAGGATTAGGTAATAACAAAACATACTTAGATACCAAATTCAAACTTACATCTGAAAATTATCCTTCCTTCTGCATCAGACGGTTAAAAAGGCATAACTCGATACCCGTTACATTCCTCAGCATAAATTTTATACATTTTCACATATAATTAAATAACACACCTTATACACCTCTTGTCGCACGACATTTAAATTAGTCAACAGGCTAATATGGACCTTATGACAAGGTGTTAAGGTCTGTAATGTGATGTTCGGAAGTGTGACGAGTTGGCAAGCCGTTAAGACTTCCACCTTTGCATTAAAGTCAGCCCATCAAATGTTTAGTGTGGTAGTAAAAGATAAGACACAGATTGGTGAGAACAGATGAATCAGTAGTGAGTAATTATTATTTATTGCGCCTCAAAGAAAACAAATTATATTTTTAAACCCGTATAAAACTATAAAGAGTAGGTAATTTGATTGTGACGTCACATGTTAGGTAGTGTTTCATATAAATTCCATAGTAGCAAAATCGTTTTGACAGTTCGAAAGAAGGAACTGATTTGACTAGTAGTCAAATACCCAATTCGTGCCCACAATTTAAATCATCTTGCGTATTTTTGTATGCAACTAAAGTCGTCAATGCAAAGAAATTTAAGTCATTGGTCATAAACCCACGGAAAACTAAAATGATGACTACAATACAACCCAAATTAGGTGGACATTGCGGAAGGTCCGAGAGGCTTACGTCTCGCATGCTGTCGTGGAGACCCTTGGTCTTGAATCTTGATCTGGGATTAGCAGGCCAATTCGAGCGTACACTGACACCAGAATGATGTCATTTACACACACACTTGTCCGTACATTGGCGCGAGCGAGATGCAGGATAACTAAATGACATCATCGAATTAAACTGTTGTGAGACATACTAAAATTGAATAATTTTACGGTTTAGACTCACTTGTTTTAGTCACTCGCGCGACATGTTTCGGAGAGCCTAGGTCGCCTTTCTCAAGCACTAACAGTACAGCAGCGCGAGTGACTAAAAACAAGTGAGTCTAAAGCGTAAAATTATTCAATTTAAATGACATCATTTAGATAATCTATCATTCTGATGTCAGTGTACATTTGAATTGGCTTTTATGTAATTTTTGAGATTTAATTTAGCATATCTTGTAACAAGTTTGTTAGCGAGTGAGTTAGCTGTTTTGTTCATATTGCAAAAGGTGTCTTCGGTAATTCGAACTTCATATTAGCACGAATCTCACAGGTATCCAGCCCGTACCATAAAGTGACGTCATTGTACAGCACATTATAGAGGATATAGTTTCATACTCATAAGAACATTGACTGCAATGTTAATACAGGATATTACAATGTCATCTATGTTTCGCTCGAAACTAAACTTTATTTATTTATATTTATACTTTATTGCACAAAAGAAATAACTTAGTGTACAAAAGGCGAACTTAATGCCATGAGGCATTCTCTACCAGTCAACCATAGGGCAAAGCAGAGAAGATTGTAGGCGGTGCATAGAAAAAAAGAGAATTTTTATAAGAACCTCGTACAATGCAAAGAAAACTTTAGCTTACAAGAGACTATTCTGACGACCGGTCTGGCCTTTATCCACCACGAGTTTGACACTGACATATTCGCTAGCGACTGCGTAAACTAAGACATCTCCCTCGTACTGTGGGCCTACCGCGAACCACATTCGACGTGTTGCCTCCCTGTCACACTTACGTACAAATTTAAAAGTGTGACAGAGAAGCAACACGTCGAACGTGGTTCGCAGTAGGCCCTCGGACATTGACGCAAGCGAGATGCACTGTGTTTGAGTTGACGCAGTCGCTAGCGTTTAATGCCGCGTAAACTTACGGTAAGGGTACCTAATTTTGGTAGTAATTTTGGTAGTAGTGCCTATGAAGTCGGCGGTCCTGGGTTCGAATCCCCGGTAAGGGCATTTATTTGGGCATTTATGAGCACATATATGTATTTGTTTTTCAGTCATGGGTGTTTTCTATGTATTTAAGTATTTGCATATATATTTAGTACGCCGTGATCACTTGTGACGTCGCGGCAGTAAATGCGACAGTTTGTGTTAAGGCTGTGCATCGAAAAATAACAGGATCTTAGAAAGGTGGCAGCGGCTAGCCCCGGAAACAAACAGATGTGATTTTCGGATATATGTTTCTTGACTATATGATAAGAGATTTCATACTAGTCGAAACACGAATGCTTAAAATTTTCTCGATAGAAAATAAATCTAAACTTACGTGTTCATTTTTCGGTTTTAGCTTCGTCCAACTAGAAAACACATCCATATCCAGCATAATCAACTTCAAAGTAAAGGTTTTCATCTCGTCTTAATTGTCATAGAAATAAATATTTACTTATTATCATATACCGACGGATTTATCGTCGTTTTTGATTCTATAAATTCAACTGCAAACGCCCATTTTTCGCATTTCGGTTTCTCTTTCTGTCATGCGTCAAAGTCATAAATGCATCCTTTATGCCAGTAACGTTAGATGGCCGTCGGGCCTCAAAGAGGCAAGACCTATGTCAAATCGCGCAGCACTCCGGATTACGTAAAATTTACAAATCCAATAAACGATGAGTCGTAGCTCCATTGAGTAGTAACGGAATCGGAAGTCTACTAAAGATGGTGCTATCTTTACAGGCCTATACGTTACGCATGTGTGCGTGTTTGCTTAGCTACGTCTTGGCTACGTCGAAATCTATACTCTTTGGACAATTACAACGGGTTAGGAAATTTCGACAGTTGTTGTAATGTATCGGTGGCTATGTGATATTTAGACATCAGTGAAAAATGCGTCGCCTATGAGTGACCGATCTTCGGATCTAACCTCAACCATCGTCAACTTTTAGTATTTTTTTTTTCGAAAATATCTATCAAAATATTATTTTTGCTTTTTTATTGTAATATAAAAATAAATCGTAAAATAAAATAATTAAATTTTAAAATAAATTTTGTTTGTTTCATACGCAAATAAATTAAAGTTATTGGAATATTTGTATTAATAAAATATGTTATTTTAATATTACGAAAAGTTTTATTCGTAAGTATTTATTCATACCAATTTGTTGTATCTTCTAGGACTCTAGGTCACATTATGTTTAAGTACCTACTACTAAAAAAAGATCCCTACTTACAAAAACTCGCACGGGCCGCGGTTCGAACCCGCGACCTTAGGTTTGAAAGCCGCACGCCAGTACAATTTCACATAAGTACCTAATTTATAATGACAGGATACTGTGGAAAAAGTGAATATTACAATGTACTCTGTTACTATCATTACACAGTTTGTTTTGGCTTGACAAGGAGGAATGAGAAAAACGTGCCGAGCGAGAGGCTTAAATCTATCTGTCCCTTTCTTAAAATGATGATTGGTTTATGACATCTGTTTTGATATTCATTGTTTCAACATAATTTGTCGATATTTTTTTTAATGTGTTGACTTTGTATGTGTTTTGAATTTTATTTGTGTTTTGCCATACATTCCATTATTTTGACAAATTTTGCTTTTTAGTATGTTGCGATGACTCAAAACGTGTCGCCTGGGTTACCAGCGATTTTTCTAATAAAACTTTATTTAGTCGAAAGAAATGGTTATACTGGGTGGAAAAAATTATTAGGCCCTGGAGGGAAAGTGCCTTAAAACCTTAAGTTGGCTCATTTTAATTAAATGAAACATTCTATAGTTGGTCAAGCAGATCTTGTCAGTAGAAAAAGGCGGCAAAGGATGATGTTCCGCTCCCATACAAGTTTGGCCCAACACTCGCTAAACATGGGTGGTATATATTATTATCAGGCTCTAAACATGAAATGGAAGTCCCGATAGTTATTAGAAATTCACGGACACTTCACAGAACATTATAAAAGCGGAATTTCTCTACGATTTTGAGGCTAGAAATTCTGCCGTAATGGGGTATGATCGTACGGATAATAATATGTTAAATATTATTATGCCTCATTACAAGGAAATAAGGTGCCGTAAATAGTGTAAACATATCCATGATATTGAGCAATCAAAGGCTGTCAAGGAACAAAAAACGAATGAGTTGCTATTAGGTTATTAGATTTTTTTAAATACCTATGATAATGATAATACATTTGATACGCGTTCTATAAATTAACCCGTTACCTACGGGTGTCAACCAGAGTTGCCAGTAAGGCAACACCGCTGCAGTAGGTAATGTCTGTGAAGATGGCATATCAAACTCTAGCAGATCACGTTTTTATTGGACTTCTATTAGCATGCACCATAGTTCTAGAGTTCCTGATACTTTTTAGCAATAGTTCTGGCGTTTTTACCGTGAAAACCAATACGATGGAATTTCACAAAATGATATGCTAAGTTCACACACTAGCATATCATTTTGTTACAAATGGGATAAAAAAAATATGCTCGCCTCGACACATGGTAACAAAGAGTTCCTGACGCAAAAAAGGCATTTTTGAGAACATTTACTACAATTTTTAACGAGATTTTAAATTATATGATATGCTAAGTTCACACGTGCTATGCTGATGTCCTTTAACACCGCACAGACATATATGTGGTTCCAAACGAAAGCTCTTGCTCTATTGTTTACAGAACTTAGGAGTTCTCGGTTCTAAATCGAGCGAGGAAGTCATAAAAATGAAACTTTCATAAACTTCAAATAAAAAAAAATACACGAGTAATATACAAATATATTTTTAAAAGTTCGTGTTTTGAGTCTAAAATGATAGGTGTGCGTTCTATGTATACAGAACTAGGGAGTGCCTGGCCCTGGCGTGACCTATAAAGTGTAGAAAACAATTCTCTTTGAATATTTCTTTTTTTTCAGTATAGTGAAAAATTATAGGTGTGCTATGCTGAAACGATTTCAGGAGATTTAGGCTTGCATTTCGTCTTGTATGATAGCTGTGTGTTCGTAGTATATAAAACAGCGGAGTTCTAGACATTGGTTCACTTTGAAAGAAAAATAAAAATTAAGTTTGAAATTTCGATTTATCAACTTACAGGTGTGCTATGCTGAAACGTTTTCAGGAGATTTAGGCTTGAATTTGGTCTTGTATGATAGCTGTGTGTTCATAGTATATAAAACAGCGGAGTTCCGGGCATTGGTTCACTTTGAAATAAAAATAAAAATTAAGTTTGAAATTTCGATTTATTCAATTTACAGGTGTGCTATGCTCAAACGTTTTTAGCAGATTTAGGTTTGAATTTGGTCTTGTATGATAGCTGTGTGTTCGTAGTATATAAAACAGCGGAGTTCCGGGCATTGGTTCACTTTGAAATAAAAATAAAAATTAAGGTACGGGTGTCAACTATAGTTGATCGAAGTAGGTAATGGTCATGTTCAATATTTTTTTTAAATAAAAACGAGACCTTGTGTCTTGGTAATAGCGGTCACATTATGCATTGGGATTAGTATAGATACAAAGAAAAAAATATCATAATGTTTCGGTAGATGGCTCTGACATAAACATATTTTTAAAATTACCGCTTTTTTGCTGTCAACTGGGGTTGACACCCGTACTGCAGAAGTGCATATAATTGAACTCAATATGGCGGACAATAGTGTTGTTATAAATTTCATCGACTTGTTGTCGATATGAGAGTACGGCGTGGGAGTGTTTGGAGTGTTATTTTTAGTGTTTTTTAGCGTTTTTGGGTCAAATATTGGAATTTAACATGTTTTGAAATCTACCTAATAATAATTTCACCAAAATCATAACTTGTTAAATTTAAGTTTTACATTTACTGGGTTATCGATATATCGACAACTGTGTCGATAGACGCACATCACTATTTTCCATAAGTGGCAAATTGTTTCTATGCAACGTTTTAAGTGATTGATATTTATGCATTATTTTCATAATTATCGTTATTTAAGTGTTTATTTGTGTTAAGTATACTATAAACTAATGTTCTTAAACTTAAACTTGTGAAATCCGCGAGGAGTAACTTAAAAAATTTCTATTTAGTAGTGACTGATATATTGCTTGATATCAGAAAAAATAGTGAATATTATTACTCGAAGTGATTATTTATTGATTAAACACATTATACTTATTGTGAGTGTGAAATTTCAATTCTTCAAAATGTAGCTGTAATTCTTCAAAAGTTTCAAGTAAGTGAAATTATGCCTAACCGCTGACTCTCGCCAAAACATGCCCGTATTGACTCTATTGAGCGATGCCGGGGTGATTCAAGGCCCTGTAGATACCTAAAGGGTTAATAAGACATCTTAACATGCGAACCGGAATATAGTATAACAGTTAGAGCTATTTTATTGTAAACATTGTTATAGCATCAAATGTAAAACCAATCACTTAAGTAAACATATTTACTTCAATTCCAGAGAGAGAAGGGAATATAGTAACAATCACAGGATTGTTATAATAAATTGGATAACTATTCCAAAAAAGAAAGTTTTTAAAACAAATGTTTGCCTAAAAGGCAGTTTATAATAAACTTCAATTATTTCAAAGAAATTAGGATTCTTAAGTTGTAGGTTTATCATAGGTATAGGCAATTTATATATAAGTTAAATACAAATTTTTCCCTTTACTTTATATTTAGTTATAAGTATATTTAATTTTAATGTTTTTTTAAGTCTACATAGTTTTAATATTTGTGTTTTAGTTTAGTTACTTTAAAACCTATTTTTATGTTATTTATACCCTGATATCAAATAACGTTTTATAAAAAAACCAATAATCAATTTTAAAGAAGAAAAAAACGACTCCAATGGGGAAAGCCGGTGAAAGTTTGTAAATTGGTGCTCATCTAGATTTCATACTTTCATACAATAATTAATATGTAAACACAATCCATAGCGACTCTATTCGTTCCATATTCGTTCGCTATTTACACGCTATTCACTTTTGACGTAAGTCATTTGGGCATGTTACAATTAAAGTCATTGGAAAAAAAAGTTTTTACTGTATCGCAGTTCTTTAGTTCTTTATGCAATTTTGATACTTAGTGCTTAAAACAGTTTGTCGTTAGTGGTATGAATGTTTTTCTTTGAAAAACATTATAAGTGAGCGTTATTAGGATCAACCATCAGGAACATCGTAGAAATATGTCTTTAGCTGCCATACTTTTTTGTTTAGCTCTAGACGTTCATTTATAAACTGTCATTGATTCTATGTAATGGCGCAGGATGTGTTGATTTGGTTTAATTACTCTTTTACTTATTTTCGTTACTAAGAAGTGTCCATTGGAATCTAATATATGTATGAGATTGTATTAAATTTATCGTATGTATAGCATGCTTATCGAATCGTAGGCTAAAATCGGCGTAATCCTTTGAAAAATGTAGGCGCGAAGGGATATCGTCCCATAGACCAAAGTATTTAACGATCTATTGGTGTATAATATATGTAGAAGTCTAAAATATCGTTTATAATAATAATGAGTTGGTGGCAAATAAGCATATGGACCTCCTGATGGTAAGCTTTCGCCGTAGACTATGGACGCCCGCAACCCCAGGGTTGTAGCAATCGCGTTACCGACATACCTTTCTTGAAGAACCCCACACACCCACACTGGAGCTCCAGGAGAAAACCTCGGCAGGGAGCGTCTGCGGGAGGGGCCTCACAGTGCGCGATAATTTAGGTTCGAGGGTGTGAGGATGAACACCCTACCGACGGCGAGCGGTACGGTGATAGAAAGCGGCCGTTGGCATCATGTCAAACAATTCTTCAAAGCACAGCCCATCATTGTACAAGCGGTAGAACACACATATGGAGATACGATATATTTATACTACATTAATAAAATGTAATTCCATATCAATAAGGTTGTAATTTGCAATTAGTGACCGTAAATTCCAAGCAAATCTATTTTCATCATATTTTAATATTTTACCAAAAATAATATTCTCTCTTTTCTTGTGTTATTTTCTTATTATCAATACTCTTATAATACTTACAATTAACTATGGTGTTAGCATCTTCCAAAAATCAACAATAACAATTGGCTACATAGTCTTAAGTTTATTACAACAATATATGTAATTACTTTATTATTTGCTATTAGTAACAACGCCATCTGCTTTTTTTCTGTCCGAATTTAAGTTTCTGTCCGACCTCGTTACGCGTTACGGTAGTTAACTGTTTTAAAGTTAGATGGAGTTCAAGTGCACCGCGAAGCGCTTCTATGTGTGCGTGCTAGCGGGGGGGACGAAGCTAGCGGGAGTGGCTTACGAAACGCTATTCGCGGCTTGAGTAGGGCCTTAAAACAGGAATTATTGAAACTAGGTATCTGGAAAAAAATTCGTACATTTTTCACAAAATCTTTGAAGGTGTGTTCATTAAGAACCAATCTTCAAAGTTTATGCGGTTGTCAAAAATACACGCTATACTGGAATATAGGTACCATTTCCGTTTCGTCGTGGGTAAAAAACAGAATTTTTACTTAACATAACCACTTCACATAACCTAAACTATAATTACAAAATTACCCCCATCGTCGATCCGATCTTTTTTAATTTATGTTCGACTCGTCCAGTAAATTTCGCGAAAGGCGAATTTCGCGGGTCGTTAATCGATACCGAACCGATGGCGGATCGAGATTAAGGAATCGGGAGTATTGGAGCGCTGTTACACCGAAATTGAAGAGCCGACGAAAATTATCCAACCACTACCACCAGTTTTTACATGACATATCCACTCACGTCTAAGTAACTTACTTTCTATGCATCTCGCTCGTACTCGCATATTAGTGCAAGCGAGATGTATAGAAAGTAATTTACGTAGACGCGAGCTAATATGTCAATGTCAAAACTGGTAGTAGCCGTACAGAACCCCGTGTAAATTTCATTCGATAGCGTGAAGCGTTTGCGTTAGGTAAGTGTCATTTTGTATGAGATTTTGCGTTTTCCAAACGCTTGTCAGCAACTTTTACTATGGGACAAACCATGAAATCGCGAAAAAAAAATTTACCCTCCCATAGAAAATGGACCAACCAAAATGTATGAATCGACCAAATTTTTTTTCCCGATTTCGGGGTTGGTTCCATAGTAAAAGTTGCTCAGTATAATCCTAAAACCTTCCTGGCAACGGGAATGCAGTTATTTTTTAGCCACCGTGTATATTTTGGTATTTTACGATATCTTATCGAAAGGCATCTGCTGCCTTAAGATGCCTTGCGAATCTTGCGATAAATCGCTCGGTATATTTCGTCTCTCTCACAATGTAGGTGCTAGACAGAGAGCGATATATATTTTGGTACCGCTGGCGTGTGTGGTGCTTAGCGATACCTTATGTCTGTATCTTATCTTATCTTGTATTTATCCATTTTACCTCTAAACAAATTAATTCGGTCATCAGTAATATGCAGAGGGGTAAGTCGCCTGGCCATGATGGCCTTAGTATAGAGCACTTTAAATGTGCAGGATTGCACCTACCTCGAGTACTGTCGTTATTACTCAATTTATGCATTGCTCACTCGTACCTTCCGGCAGAGCTCATGAGGACGATTGTTGTACCATGTGGTTAAAAATAAAACGGGTGACCTATCTGATAAGGCGAACTATCGGCCTGTCTCGCTCGCCACCACTACAGCTAAGCTACTTGACCGTGTGCTTGACAATGTGCTAGACAAATACTTAAATATACACGACGGCCAATTCGGCTTTAGAGCGGGGCTGTCCACGGATAGTGCAATTCTATGTCTTAAGCACACGGTCAGGTATTATACAGATAGGAAAACCCCCATCTATGCCTGTTTCCTCGATTTGCCCAAGGCATTTGATCGAGTCAATTATGATCTGCTTTGGCAAAAACTAAGTGAGACAGGTATACCGACGGAGTGTGTGGGACTGTTTAGGCACTGGTACAGCAATCAGTTAAACCAGGTCAGGTGGGCGAGCAGTTTATCCAGTGAGTATAGGCTTGAATGTGGGGTAAGACAGGGTGGTATCACCTCACCAAAGCTCTTCAACCTATACATCAACGAGCTGATAGTCGGGCTGAGTGGCATGCATGCTGGGTGCTATGTGGGGGGCACTTGTGTCAACAGCCTAAGTTATGCCGATGACATGGTGCTATTTAGCCCGTCTGTCGGTGCGCTGGAGCAGCTGCCACTGCGAAGCCTACGCCTTGACCCATGGACTAGAGTACAACAATAAAAAGAGTGAGGTGATGGTATTTAAGGCGGGTAGAATTGAGCCATACTATGTACCACCTATTATGTTGAACTCTAGCCCATTACAAGTTGTGGAGAAGGTTAAATACCTGGGACACGTCCTCACGAGCGACCTAAGGGATGATTTAGATTTAGAAAGGGAGCGCAGGGCGTTGGCGGTTCGGAGTAATATGATAACCCGCAGGTTTGCTCGTTGCTCACGTGATGTAAAAATCACGCTATTTAAATCGTACTGTCAATCCTTGTACACGAGCAGCCTGTGGCTCCGGTACACGAAACGAGCCTACAACGCCTTGCGCGTACAGTATAACAATGCTTTTAGAATGCTGATGGGACTGCCTAGCAGGTGCTCTGTTTGTGGCTGCTCACACGGATGGTTTTCAGACTATATTACGTAAAAATATAGTCTCATTACTAAGTCGTGTGAGGTGTAGTCCCAACAGCATTCTAAAAGAAATTGCTGATAGGTATGATTGTCCGATGCTAAAACATTGGACCGAGTTGATTAAAGGTGTAGCGCAGTTTGTAGTGTAGGTGCCTGCTATGCTGTACGAGTAGTAGCAGTGTAGGCAGGTATCTATATTATAAATTAGCCGAACATAAATGTCTATAATCTAAAAATACTAACACTAGTTTTTAAGATATTTGCTTGTATTACTAACACTCTATGGATACTTTTGTTTGTCCGAAATAAAGAAATTTATTAGTCTACCTATATATAATCGCTCCGTCTGTGACGAGCTCGATTGGGTTTTCAATATTACACAATGGTGTGACAGGCACCCAAGGTATCAAAGTATCAGGTTCCAAGTCCCGACTTTTTTCGTCGATGGCAGACTTGTTTACAATCTCCGTATTCGCCAGTTTGCATATCAGCCAGTATTTTTGCCGATCACTTGATTTTTCTGGAACTTAATGCTTATCTTGTTTACGTGAGGGTTGAATAACAAGTCGCAGAGGTATTTGGTACGAGGGTGGCGCTGAAAATATCAGGAATACGATAAAAAATATCTTAATTAAATAGTTTGTAATTTGTACCTATCCTTTTTCAAAGTCTTTATGTTCAATTCCAAATCAAAAGCAACAAAAACAGCAAAATGTTATCGTTCGATGAGACAATCTATGCTTTGTTACTGTCGCCATCATATTGGAGTGACCTCGTTGCTCAAAAATATCTGAACATGCACTTCAACGACCTTATACCTAATAGAGGCTTTACAGGCCCGGATTTAGAGACCTCTAGGCACTTGGTATGACACAGAATTTAGGGGGGCCCCCCATCTTAAAACCATTGCTAGGTTGCCTAGGCCCGTAGGGCCTTGTGTGGAAATCTGGCCCTGAGGCTTTGCCAGATATTTATAAACACCTTGGCCGCTCCGATATATCTGATGGCGACCGGAATAATACTTATTCTTTGGCAAGAGCGTGAAAGATTAAAAAAGGTTCTTTTTTATGGGGTACAGTAATTACTAATTAGTAAGCTGACATCTGGTAAGGCTTTCAGTAGTAAAACCTGTTAAATATGGCTTTTAAGAGACCGAGTTAAAAATGCATTTTAAAGAGAAACTGATATAAAACGGGGAAATGTATAAAAATGTCTCGATGCCTTAACGATAAAATTGCAAGTTTGCTAAAGGGTGCCGAATCTTATTTGGTTGTTGAATTTTTTACGCTACGTTTGGATAAAATTGGGCTGGTAAAGATAAAGTCCATTCTAGGGAGAATAAATACGAAATTTATAATTTCCCGTTGAGTTACCAACCTACCATAAGTTTTCGTAACTTAGAGATTTTTTTTGGGACGTACGGTGCAATTGCGTTTATATGGCACAGAATAGTGAACTCGCTACTATCCACCACATTTTATCAAAAATTTAAATGATTTTATTTTTTAAATGATATTCTATTCTATTCTATTCTATTCTATTCAAATGGAACGAAAAAAAAGCCGATAGTCAAATAAAAAAATGACCCTCATACGTCTCTATTGTAACCCTATAAATATCAATTTTTTTTTTAATTTGATCCGTTTTTTTCCATAAATTTTCGAACAACGGTTAATTAGTTTAAGCCTAGAAATCAAACTAGGGGATCACCTTTGTAACCTGGGCTAACAATGAGGGTAGTTAGACGGCCTGAAACTTGGTAATGAGTCTAGACAAGGTTTCTTGTCGAAAGCCTAAGTTATTTTCGATGTTTGTGGAATAAATTCTTGTTTTGATGGAAATGTTTTGTTAGAAGTTATACTTAAGAGGTTTCATATTGTTAAGATGTTTATTATTTCTATATCTGTGTTCTTTTTTTATTATATGTCACTGACATTGTCGACAAGTGACAATTACAATCAATGAGAATAAATCATTTATTTACATACAATATATATACAGTGGTACTACTAAACGAAATTAATAACTAGCTTAAATCTAAAATAGGCCCTTGAGGCATTGTACCAAGGATGCTGGCGGCATTTCCTCGCTGTATCGCAATGCTGATACGTTGTGCGAGGTAGCCGCCAGCTCTTCGGTCACCAGTTACGTCAACCAGACGCTTCGCGATTTCTGCGAACAACTTATATTATATTAATTTCGTTTTATTGTTTGTTTCAGGTACATATTGAAATTCAGTATTTGTCTACAAAAGTTTCGTCCGCCATAATCACGCCTAAATCGTATGGTAATTAATCTTATTTCAGACACTAAAAGTACCTACCTATTTTATCTACATCGGTATTAAAACCTCCCTATAATAATAAGCTAACGCCCTATATTAACAAACCTGTATCTGTGGGTGTATCGTAATTTTAACTTTAGGTATACTTTATCGATAACCGATACCTTAATTATTTCATTCAAATTTAGAACATCTCTGAGAACCAAAGAAATATGATTTGGCCTCTATTCTAATATCAGTTGAGATTACGTTTTACTCGAAATGAAGTGTCAGTTGCAAACAATTTTGTCAAACGCATGTTACTTGATATCGAGAGATATGGCAGTCGGCCCCCGACTCTAGTTTGTCTATGAATTAAAAAAAAACTACTCGTGTGACACTTGTATCACACTCGTATTTTAATGCCTTTCATTATGTGACAGTTTCATAAACTACTATGTAAACGTGGACCTATATTTAAAAAACTTATCTTCAAAATAAAACTAAAATGTACGTCTAAAAGTTAGGCCCCTTTTTATTATATTTTTTACTTATGAGTAGACATTCATTTTTCTTTGTAGATCTATTAGACAATTCTACATACTGTTGACGCAGACTTCTTATCCGCTACTATTAACTGTTCTTGCATTATTTCCCTCATAAACCTTTTAGGTAAGTACTTAAAAGGAAACCTAATATTCGTACTTATAAATAAAGACCCCTTTTATAAAACCTTTATTAAAAATGCCGTCACAGGAATAAATAATACAACAATAGTCTTTAAAGGAGTAGCTTGAGTAGGAGTGGGTAGACACAAGGATAGACGTATTGGCGTTTTACAGATGTAGTGCATAATTATTTTCCATCGTATTTTCACGGAAACGTACGAACGTGTCTTGCTATTTCAGTCAGTCTCGGTACAAACAGTACTGAGGTTGACTGAAGTAGCATGACAAATACGAACGTTTCCGAGAAAATACGCAGAAAAACAAGTGTGCACTACTTCTGTACTCGTATTACGGAGACAATGCAGTTAATACAGAGTATTCTTGAAGTTTTTGTGTATTTATAAATAAATAAATATTATGGCCGCAGTAATCATGTTTTTGGCTTTTCATTTGTTGTAAGTTTTAACAAAAAAGTAATCAATGAGTTCCCGATAAAATTGCGCGTTTTTAGAAGCAATTTTTTATATTTTTAGCTTTTGTGCATAAATTGTTGCAAATTTTAAGTGCGTTTTAGACTATATGTTAGTGATTGTTTTCTATCGTAATAAAATCTGGACTCGAATCATGAAGTCACTAGAGAAAATCCTCAAGATTGCTAATTAAATTTTTTGAAACCGTATTGTGATCTAAGAGCCACCGCACGCTAGCGTCTTGGCGCAATTGCGTAGCGACGCTATTTTCCATAGCGTTGACTAGACGCCGACGCTCAAACGACGCTAGTGTAGGATAGCCCTAAAAAGCGGCACGATATTTCAAAAACTCCGCTCTCTGAACCTACGGCACCCATTAATACTCTAACTCTTGTAGTTAATTTAACATATCACTCGCTACCCTATCTGACATCGCTTAACTGACTTTGAAATTCTAACCCCCCATCCTCCCCTTAAGAAGCCTGTCAACTACCATCCGTTGTGCGATATTGATACTTATTAAGTTATTATACGTATAATACTGAAAATAGATACGTTACGTTACGGATACTATCAATAATATGTACCTAAATGCCTTTGACATGAACTGGTGGGAGACGGGTCAAGACCGGGATACGTGGAAAGGGAGGCCTTTGCCCAGCAGTGGAACACTATAGGCTCATAAAATTTGAATAATAATAAATACATTTGTAACAAAGACTAATATGAATGCCCGAAAGGTGGAGTTTCGCACCCCTGGTGATGCCATCAAATAACAGTTTTCACGGAAAAAACTAAGCTCTAGTAGTAAACAACCAAGACTTATTTAAAATGCGGAATAAAGCTTTGTAATTGACAAACAAGCAATTATTGCTAAACGTTCCTGGTTGTTTTAACCAAGTACTAATTTGTTTTCAAATAAGTGTTTTAGTCAATATAAACGCGTGTTATTTACGTTTAATTTTAATTGCATAATAAAGCTCTAAACATGATAGCTAATAAGCTAGATTGTCCTCTGTTATGGGCAATGGGTCAGCGGACAAAGTCACTTTTGTTTATAAATTATTAAATATTTTATTAGGTTACTGTTGTTACTAACATAAATTATAAGCAATAACTAACAAATGTATGGACCATATGTTGTCTTTAATAAAGAAATTTTAAAGATAATTTTACCAACTTACGTTAACCTAGTTGACTTCTTTGATTTTAACAACGAACTTTGCAGGCTCCTTCCGAGCCAAGTCACTCGGTTATAGACAGCAAAAACTTATTTATTTCTAGCCATTTCATTTTCTCAGTGTTGTTTTAGCGAACCTATATCTTGTGTGGTTAAACGTTACCTCTGTTCCATGATGTATTTGTTTCATTCCACGCAGGTTAATAGGTTACAAACGCTGAATGTTTTGGCTCGCTGGATACGTAATCGGGTGAGAAGATACGCGCATGATTTATCTCATTGCTCGACTGAGGGAGGTATGTTTTGAGTTTGTGTACCCTGTATGTAGGTATTTCTGTACCTTCCAATATTGGCTTTAGGCTGCATAGCCGGCTGATTATAACTATCCCTCCCCATGCCAGAGTGTGTCACTCCCCACAAAATTTCGTCCCCTGGTATGCCGGCTAGTCCGGAGCAGACATGTCCCTGGCTAGGTGTGTTGTCTTGTCGACTGTCTTGTCTTGTCTCTTGTCTTGCATTTTTTTGGGCGAAATCCTTTATTTAAAGGGTTGGTAGCCTAGCGGTAAGAGCATACGACTTTCAATCCTGAGTTCGCGAGTTCAAGTTCAAAGCCCGACTCGTAGGTACCAATGAGTTTTTCGGAACTTATGTACGATAATATCGTTTGATAGTTACCATTCGCTTTTCGGTGAGGTAAAACATCGTGAGGAAACCGGGCTAATCACAGTAAGGCCAGTTACCTGGGTTGGAAGGTCAGATGGCCGTCGCTTTCGTAAAAACTAGTCCCTTACGCCAATGTTTGAGATTAGTTGCCAAGCGGACCCCAGGCTCCAATAAGCCGGGATAAGCGCTAGGAAGAAGATGAAATGCTTTTTTTACTAGTAAATACTTACATGAATTTTTATTGGTAGATTATCAACTTTATCATTATTCAATTTTTTCCATCATTTCTCTGTGAAATACCTTTTTCACATTTATCTGTTAAGTCGACAATTTGTAGACCAACTCCATTTTTGTATTCCTTAAATAATTTAACAACACCTACTAAAAACAGAATAATAGTTATTTGTTTTACGAGGGGGCAAAGTTGTTGTTTAACCGCTCGTGCTAATATTGATACCCGAGCAAGCGCAAGATTCCAGAATTGAACTACGAGCCTAGCGAGTGGTTCGAAAAATGGAATCATGAGCGTTGCGAGGGTTAGACAAAATTTGCCCCCGAGTGAAACACAAAATTTTTAAGTGGGGCTCCCATACAACAAACGTGATTTTTTGCCGTTTTTTGTGTAATCGTACGGAACCTTTATGCGCGAGTCCGACTCGCACTTGACCGGTTTTTGTATTTTTGCCACATTTTAACTCTAAAACTCTGAAAAAAATACGTATAAAATGTTGTTCATTTCACGATTGGGATCACAGTTTCAATCGAAGTGAAACTAAATATTGTGTTCGTGTCAAAGGATTTGGCCACAGTTTTTATGTTTCAATAGAATTTTTATTTACGTCGTTTATTGGTTTATTTTAATCGTCACCAAACACTGGTTTTTCGCTTCAAAGGGACATTTTTCGTTTGATGATTATTTACGCGTGTATTTAACATCAAACTTGGATAGATTTTCTAATTATAGCATATAATTTCTGTACAGAATTTGAAGGTTACGGAAAGAACATGTCTAGTCACTTTAGTAATATTTTGAGTAATCGCGATTTTAAAATTTGGAACAATGTCAAAATGTATGTTAATTCCGTGACCAGGGTTTTTTTAACTACAAAAAAAAATGTTTTACATAGGTATATTATACAGTGGTAGCAAAAAATATAACTAATAGTTCATTAAGAGCTTTACATTTTGGAATAAATAACTCATTTTCCGAAAAAAAGCGACTATATATGTTCTAAACTGTTTAGACGACAACGGTTTCACTCACTTGAATTTGTAGTCGCTATTGGGGATTGGTCGAGCCTGAAGAAGGACCCGCGACGGTCGAAACATGTCGTCAATAGCGAGTAGACGTGTGCGCCGCGCCGGCGCGCCGCCGCCGCCGGGCTTTTTGACCACGCCGCCGCCGCGATAAATGATCGGCGTGAAATCGGCGTGACCTTGAGTGTTGTTAATTAGCTATATTCCAAGTTGGTTTTTGGATTACAAAATGGATTTATTGTATTATTTATGTTACAGTTGTCAAATATACACCAATTATTAATTAAATAAAAATGAATAGCCAGTTGCAGAAACTATTTGTCACACCAATTGAAGTAACTGAGTAATCCTAAGTATTTGTCGCAGTCGGATCGTATAATCCGCCGTATTACATTACGGCTAGCCGTTTTCAAAAACAGGGGCGTATTGAAATGCGGCGGTTCAACGATTAGCCGGATTGAATGCGGCTGAATGAGAATCCGCCGGAATGTATTCGGCGCCATATGTTCTTCAACACGGCTAGCCGTAATGTAATACGGCGGATTATACGATCTGACTACGACATATTCACCGTCAACTGTTAACGAACGAACGAAGACTGCTGCTAGTGCTGCTTATACCTTGGTCTGCTAGAAGAACAAACCCCTCCATTCTCATAGAGCTCCATATCGCCACTCATCTCTTCCCAACATGCCATGGGTGAGCCCTTAGATTCTTCGGACATATTATCCAACGCATGATGTGGAGAAACACATGAATTTAAACCGAATGAATGGTAAACGTGCTCGAGTTGGAGCATGTGTGAGATGGTCGAACGCTATGAAGAGGTCGGCTTGCGGTAGTCTGCACCGTGCAGTCCATACGGCTTATGACCGCACGAAATGGAGACAAATTACATGTGGTCGCGAGCCTCAGCAATGAGAAAACGAGAAAGAAGATACGTCTCAGTAAGCCTGCTTGTACGACAAGAAAACCATTAAAAATAAGCATAGAAGTCCACTATAGTCTAACAAATGTCAAGGATATGTGGAGTTCTGTTTTGTTAAAGTACGTCATTTTTAATAGCCATGGAAAGCTTGAGAAAACGGATAGTTAAAGATCGGATCGAAGGTCATTGGGACCAGGTAACCTCTTAATGCAAGCCAGTTACTAGGGTAAACAAGTTATTATAACTATCCTATATTCATTTACAAACCCTTTTTTACTCACAGCATATTCAAACTATACGTAGTTAACTGACGGGTAACCTGCATTGATAAAATTTCCAAGAAAAACAACAAATTAATGATTTTTCTTAAAAAACCCGAAAGTCAAGGTCACGCCGATTTCACGCCGAAAACACGCCGCCGCCGCCGATTTTTTGGCAAACGCCGCCGCCGATCCTTTTTTAATCGGCGCACACGTCTAATAGCGACTAAAAATGCAAGTGAGTGAAACCGTTGTCGTGTAAACAGTTTAAAATATGTCTCAAGAAAGTTTAATTTCGATTAGACATGTTATTTCCGTGTACTCTTCATTTGAAATTTTTAAATACATATATGTATGTACATATCTTAAGACTCCATCTTTGACTTGAAGGTCTAGTGGCTTCTTTCAGTCAAAGGAAGTCTGCGGTTGTGGCCTACCGACGTAGGATACCTAAAAAATTCCGCCAGACTATGTTTAAAACATGGATACGGATTTAACTACCTATATACTCTTAGTAGGTAGAGTTAGACCGAGAAAAGACTGCAGAGATTTTGAAAGCCCACGCAGTGCAAGTGTTATTTTAAACGTCAAACATTTATGAAATTGTGACGTATAAATAACACTTGCACTGCGTGGACTATCAAAATCGCTGCAGTCTTTTCTAGGTACTTATACCTACAGCTTTCGCTATTTCGGTATTTCAATGATCAAAAATTCTCTTCCACGATTTTGACAACACTGTACAGTCGAGTGTAAAAATATGGGTGCACTCATCATACTATATGGCTCTTATGTCAACGAGTTAAGAACTATGGGACATATTTTTGAGTAAGTTGTATGTACCCATATTTTTACACTTGGCTGTAAGTAGTGTTTAGTAGTCTGGGGAGTAATATACGAAAAGTTAAAAAATTAAAACCATAATATTACTTTGCTAATCCGCGAAAAGATAACGTGCTGGTCAATCAGTGCTAACCCGTTATACTTACTTGCGTATTTTTTACATGCAATTAACGTTCCCACCCTTCCACCGCAAAAATAAATACGCAAATAAATATACCAAACCACCACCAAAAGAAGAATACTCGACTCGTGTTTCGCCTCTCTACGAGGGTGGGAACATTAATTGCATGTAAACAATACGCATGTTAAGCATAACGGGTTAGCATTGATTGACTAGCACGTTATCTTTTCGCGGATTAGCAAAGTAATATTTTGGTTTTAATTAATATGGATTTCCGCAAAGTAACGCCTGATTCTATTCACTAACATATCTACGAAAAGTTATTGTCTTACCCCCTTATTCAGGCTTGGAGCGCGTTTATGCTCCAAGCCTGAATAAGCTAATAATCATTTGTCTTTATCTGTCATTTTGACTTATGTATGTATAAGAAAGAGATGAAACATAATTTAACTAAATCAGGCCCGTAAAGTTTTATGAATGGGGTTAATATTTTATCAAAATCAATCCGTTAGCTAAAAAGTAAAATGTTACGTTCAGGAAATTTCCGTTACTTAAGCAAATTTTTACGACCGACTTTATTTAACTTGCGACCGCAGATTTTATTTTTAAACTTAGAACGAGTAACATAAAACACTCATCTGTATGTAGCCGTTTCTCACTCAACTTTCCACGGAACTCGGAAATAAATTCATACCGGACTTTAAATCCGGGTGTTTTAGTTTTATCCGGTGACCCGGGTATATCCACATTTATTGCTCTCGGATTAGGGTTACCAGATCGGACCCGTTTTACAGGACAAAGCTAGTAGGGTAAGACTCGGATTCATGCCCCACTTCGATAAGTGCCACTTTTTCGAAAAACCTAACTTTCCAAAATCTCAAGAAAAACATAGTGGTTTAAGTTACTCGTACAGTAGAATTGCCAGATCGGACCTCCGATTTTACGGGATAATTGCATTCTAAAATTAAGAAGTCGTTGGTTGGTTTGGTTGCTGTTTCGAAATTCGGGTAAAAAATAGTTTGCTTGGAAATCTTGAAATCAATATAAACTGACAAATCGTTCTTCTAAATTCTACACTCTTTTTAAAAGGCAAATATTAACTTAAAATACAATTTGTATAAATAGGCCGTTTTTACGTCGTCATTACACAGTTATTAGGCTATGTTGTTTAATAATCAAAATTCAGGATAATGGATTCTGTCCATGATTGGATTCCTCAAATTTCGCGACGACCAATTTCAGGGACAGGAAATCGGGGTGTCCCTAAAAATTCGAAACATCTGGTCACCCCATCGTAGAGAGGCTTACATGTGGCTGCAAAACGGACGATGGCTTTGTTTTAAAATATACTCTCGTATTTTACTTAGATACCAAGCCTGGCGAAGTGACAAACGTTTGTAGACGCCAATAAGGTATGAAAATGATTACTTGACTTTTCGTTCGCATCTGTCAACCCAATACATTTTTGGTTTTCGACTGCGTTTGTCGATAAACGATTGTCAGCTTGTCTACGGTCCCAGTCCAGAACATATGTTGCATTTTTATGTATATTGTGTCGCACTTTCACACTTAGGTTACTAATATGTTTAGAAAACGAAGGCATCGACAACTGTAATGCGATCATCTTAGGGTGGGGCTATTTTTTATACAGGTGAAATGCATTACGCATACCATCCGAGCACGGGGGTGGACCCGAGATGGTTATGTGGGACTCCCACGTGAGCCCGGTCTACCCACTAAAACCGCCTGTCTGTCGCCTCGGTGCTATACGGCGAGGCCACGGGAACATCAGTGTACACCAAGTACCATGACCCGGCAGCAAAATCATCTTAGGCCTGCTGAATTTGAATAACGATATAAGGGATGTATGTCTTTGTCTTACTTACGTATGCGAAAATTTAATAGAGACACGTCAAATACCCGTCACTTGATACCCGTCCGATACTGTCACTTGTAATTTTGAGTACGGAATTTCCTGATTACGCCCAATGTTCTCGATTAAGGACACTTGGTTTCGAAAGCACTGGACAGAAACCTCATAAATTATAAAGTATCCGAAAACTACGTCGAGGATAGGGCGAAGTGGAAGCAGGCGTGGCTCACTCCGCGATTTCGTCGCTTTGCTACAGGTAGCTAAAAGTACATCCGTTCCACATCAATTTTGGTGGCTAGCCATAAGCCGCGCGTGGCGCTGTCGCCACCTAGCGGCCATATCTGTCCTGATCGTAACAGACGCGTTTTGTTAGAGAGTGAGTCTTCTGTACCTAGTACTATTATTTATTCTGTGGTGGAAGCGAGAGACGCGGAAAGCTGACTCCATCACCATGTGGGATCTATACCCAAGTAACAATTTGTGGTACTATAGTGGTCAATAGAACGTTTCCTAAATACCACCTAAGGTCCTATAAAAGACCTAAGAAGGTTGTATAAAGCCGAAATGGCGCATCTTTAGTGCCATTCAGTGATATAGTAGACCTGTAGCAGTGTCAGCCGTGACGTTTTAGGTCTATAAAAGTGATGTAATGCATGACTCTTGTGCTAATTTGTTGTCAGAAACGCCATTATAGTGTTAATTTATACTATAGTAGCATTTGAGATTCCATTATAGTGCTTGTTTTATACTATAGTAGTATTTGAAATTCTATTATAGTGCTTTTTTATACTACAGTGGAAACTGGATAAGTGGAACCTGGGTTAGTGGAAAACCTCTTTAAGTGGACCCAAGTTCTCGGTTCCAGTCCCTTGGCAACGAATTACCTCTATAAGTGGAATTTTGGGACCTCTATAAGCGGAATCCATTTTTTCGAAAATTTCTTATTTTTACCTCTGTAACTGGAAGCAGCCGTCTCCGAAACCTCTATGAGTGGAATAGCTCGGCGTTATAAAATTTGTATTTTTAATAAACCGTCACAAGGAGGGTAGTTTGTTTCGTTCATTATGGTTCGTGTTTTAACTACGTATTTTGTATGAGATCACACATCGTTCAGTTTTTTTTGCATTAAAGTACAATCGGTACATTGATTTATTTAACCATACTGGTTTCTCGTGCATAAATAAATATTAGGAGTGATTTAGTTTTTGTAATTTTGAAAATTGTATACGAGTAGGTACTGTGGATTATTTACAGTATTGCTTTTTTTTAAGTCAGGATTACATACCTATTTTTGTTAATACATACATATCTACATACATATTTAATAAAAGATGATTATTTAAGTCTTGATCATACCATACGTGACCTCTATAAGCGACATTACTAGCATCCACAACCTCTGTTAGCGAGAGCCTCTGTAAGTGAGAAAATGTTTTATTTGAACCTGGTTTAGTGGAAAACTGGATAAATGGAAAACCTGGATAAGCGGGACTAAACAGCCGGTCCCTTGCGATTCCACTTATCCAGTTTCCACTGTATTGTAGAATTCATAGTTCCTTTACTACTTGTTGTGTGTTTACTTCACAAAAACGGTACTAAGTAAAATGGTGATAAATAAAGACGTTATATTAATATGCGCCATTTAGATGTCGAATAATTCGGTCTTTAGTACAAAAAGTATATGGGACGGAAGTTTTACCGTTAGAATAGTATTAGGTTAATGAGGAATTTTAAATGCCCCCTCGATTTATTTATGTTTTTAATAAAATAATTTAATAAAATATTATGATATTCACCATAGTTACTACTATACAGCCAAGAAGTAAATCCGACGCTTTTATAGGCTAACTATAGAACTTAGGACGAAATATTCACCGCCATCATGATTAAAATTAGGGTTCCAAAAGAATTTTGCTGTGACCCAGTTGCACCTACAAACTCTTTAGAAAGATATAGGTTTTTTTTTTAATATAGATGTAGTCATTACTGTTGTTTCCTTTTTCAATGAGATTGGTAAAAAAAATGTGCTAATAATGGATGTCGATAAATATCTAAACCGTCACGATTTTATGCTTGTATTAAATCATTGACGATAAATCTCACCTACAATCACTAATATCACTGGGGTCTTTTTTATCAATTCATTAAAATATAAAAATATTTTGTACGGAACCACATTATGTGGCTTAGGCCTGAACTTATATAAGCAAGATATAAGTAGCCATTACAGATCAAATTGATCATTTACAAGTAGTCGTTTTCTACCTTTATGTATCTAACTCGGTTTATAAAAGACATAAAAACTCAGCTATAACGCTGTTGTCTTTTAAAAGAAAAAACAAAACCACTATACAACAGTTTTGTGATATAAAAGAGTCATTGTGACGTTTACAGCGATGAGATATAATAGGGATTTAAAAACTACTAAAGCGCTTTTTAACGCTATAAATATGTCCCAAAAACGCTACTATAGAGCAAAACAGTTCTATAATAGTGTTCATATGACTACTAAAATATTATGTACTATAGCAGTGATCTCTAAAGCCACTATATCCTATAATCGTTGTATAGTTGGGTTTTTGTCACTGTTTAAACACAAAACTATAGCGGCTTGCAGGGAACCTTAATAGCGCAAACTACTAAAGTATTATGTACTATAGCAGTGATCTCTAAAGCCACTATATCCTAAAATCGTTGTATAGTTGGGTTTTTCTCACTGTTAACCCGTGGAGCGCCCTAAACAGACACGTGTGCTGGTAACTAGTATAGGAGTTCCATACTACGGTAATTCTGGGGCGCTCCAGGGGTTAAAACACAAAACTATAGCGGCTTGCAGGGAACCTTAATAGCGCAAACTACTAAAGTATTATGTACTATAGCAGTCATCTCTAAAGCCACTATATCCTAAAATCGTTGTATAGTTGGGTTTTTGTCACTATTAAAACACAAAACTATAGCGGCTTGGCAGGGAACCTTAATAGCGCAAATTAGTTGCATAAAAGTGATTCCAAATACTATTATACAGTAATATTGCTCTATAGTGATTATATTTGAACCTGTTATAGTACACGCCTGTAACGGCTCTATAAAATGATGATGTAAACCTTTACATCAATTGCTTATAGAATATATTAGCTGTATAAGCCTATAGAGCAAAAAGGTGTTGCCAAGCGCTTTTATACGACAGGTGGTCATCTCTGAAACCTTAATACGACGTCTATACAAGCTTTTAGCGATAAAAACTAAAATTATAGGACTAAAATGTTACTTGGGTAGCTTGGAAGAAAGAGAGAAAATAAAATCTAAATCTATTAAGAACATTAGGCAGAACGAGAGTCTACATTAGAAGAACTATACTCAGGTTTACGACCCTGCGCTTAAAACACTCCAGTATTTAGAAATGAGTCCTCTTTTTCGAGTTGTTGTACCTCAAGTCCTATAATTCCAGTCTCCACATTATTTTGTCTTGGAAATAATAACGACTATAATTTTCAAGTCTGTGTTCACTGTTCAGATATTTATGAGCACCTTGTCCGCTCCGATATATCTGAAATCTGATGGCTGTAGAAATTTTCCCATCTTGTCGTTCGACTTTGATCGTGCGTGAGATCAAAGTTACAATCTGCTTACGGCACCGCGTGTCGTTCACAATAATCATATTACGAGTATCATTATTTACATATTTATCTACCTTTTCGCATTACATACTTATTTTCCCCCTTCATGCTCACATTGCTTAGTGTAGGGGTGGGAAAGTGTACCGGTTTGAAAGTGGTACGCTGCAATTAAAAGTAGATGAAACTGGCAAATTTACATGAACTACAAAAAAAAAAAAATATTGCCATGTATATTATATATTCATTTTAAAATTAAAACAGATCTGATTCAAATATAATAATTCAGCCTATATACGTCCCACTGCTGGGCACACGCCTCCTCTCATGCGCGAGAGGGCTTGGGCTATATAGTCCCCACGCTAGCCCAATGCGGATTGGGGATTCAAATATGAATTAAAGGAAAAGTTTAATATGTATTTGTAGTATTTGTAGAGACTCAACGTCGAAATCGTCGAATGGAATAAAATCGTACCACCAATTTGATTTCAAAAATTTCTAATTTAGTTCGCCTCGGTTGAGCATAATGCAAATATTATGAAATAGGTACGATGCCGCTGTAGGTAGGTATTCAGCAGGTTACTTGCGAGGAGGATGTACTAATACAATAACCGGTCCACGTACCAAAAACAAACCGGTACATGCCCCGTCCCAGGGGATCCTCCCTAATACAGCGGTATATGCGCCGTAAAGGCTTACCCGGGATCAAAAGTTCCCGGATTGTGGGAATAACACATACACCGGGATATTAAACCTTTTCCCCGGAATATCTTTAGAGTTCTTAGAAGTATTACCGCGGAACGTTTGGGGAATATTAAGATTTTTTTTGTTGGATTTTTATTTTTATGCTCTGAAGTGGTGGAGATTTTATTTTGGTGATAAATTCAAAGCTGTCCCGAAACGATATTTTTGAAGACACTTTATAACGTGAATTTTTTACTCATTACAAACCTAGAGAATGTCATGTCGGGTCATGTCTATATTTCGTTTTTTTTTAGCATTAGAAAAAGACTACGCGATCTTGAAGTGTCTTTTAATTGAAAAACGCTTTTTAAAAATCAGTAAGTACTCTTATTACTTATGAAAGCAAAAGAATGTAAATAATCGTATAATTATGATTCGTATATTTTTTAATAGTGTTTTTCAATAAAAAGACACGTCAAGATTGTTTACCTTTTTTCTCATTCTAAAAAAACGAACTATAGGGTTCCGTAGCTGCGTATAAAAACCATAGCTTCCAAAAATATCGATATACATACATCGAGATTATCGTAGGCCGGCAATCAGCATAAACTGTATATTTATACCACTATCTAATACTATAGAAGCTACGCTGTCATTCAAAAGTATTTGCCTCACTCTAATTGTCTTACATTTTTTGACGTGATAACGTCTTATATAAATCGATGAACACCGGTAGCATGCACGAAAAAGTGTCACGTTGTGGACAGATCTCCATGGTAACGTTGTGGACAAATCTCCACGGTAACGTTACGGCCACGTTTTCTTATGACGTTATCACGCAAAATTATCGTCCGTAAACCGACTTTACAGACAACCATATATTTTTTTATGATATATGAGACAAACCAATCACCTCATGGCAAGAAATTACCGTCGCCTTTGGACACCTGCTACACCAGAGGGGATGCATCTATTGCAACTGCGTTTTTTTTTTATCTTCTACTTAATCCTAACGCAACAAATTTATATACACATTTTGCATCCTCAGATAGTGGGTACCCCAAAATTTGGTTGCAACCCCCAACTTCAAATAAGGTTTCGCTCATTATATCCTTCCTCTCACTTTCGTTTCGGACACACTCCATGATTATATGGAATGCATCCTCCAAAATGTCACAAGTTTGGCGACGGCACCTTTTTCATCAAATACGCAAATTACGAACGTAGTCTAAATGCTAAAACTAATTCGCGTCGACCGGCTGCGTTGCCGGCCTTATGATAAGAGTACGCTCTTGAAGGTTTGAAGGTCATATCGGTCCGGAAATACCGCATGCGTTCATTCCACAGCGAGACAGGACATTTCTGGAGAAATGCGGAATGACATGACAATGGTAGTTAATTTGAATTATTTTGAATGGTCTTATTCTCCACTAGGATGTGCTGACTGAACAAAAACTACAGCATCCAATACGCCTTACCTGATATTTATTTTGCAACCCTTTGACCTCAGTAACCATGGGTTCTCGAATGTAATCCACTTTGGGATAACTCGATAACAGATCGGTAGGTTTACTTCAGCCGATAATGCTACGATTTACATCTCATTGTGGTGGGTAGGTACCATGAGTAGTTGAGTGAGTTATGATCGAGGAAGTTTATTTGAGTTCTTTTCAGAGTTTTTGATAGGTATTCTCTCCCGATAATGCCACGATTTACATATCATGGTGGTATATGTGAGAACCATTATAATAAATATTACGTCCGTTTTTGCCCTGAATTGTAAATTAGCGAAACGGTGATGTTATTTCATAACATATGGAGTAATGTATAAATCATTTAATTTTGTTCTTGATGCGTATTTGATGATGATAACAGCAGCATAACAACTCTGGTATACAATTTTTAAAATTAAATCATGTGGACTTTATTTTACTCCAAGTTTTCCTATAAATTAGTTATTTATTTAAACAGTTGCGATATGATGGATATTTAATTTATATCAACAATTATTTCCAAGCCGTCTCAAACACACCTCCGACTTATCAAAAATACGCATCGACATTCAATAGTAGTACCCCCAAAAGTAATCTGATAGTTTCGTCCCAGTATACCGATGAAATTTGATACCCAGGAAATATTGGACCGGATCGCATCCGGGATTGTATGCGGTGCGTAATAGCCACCTTTCCCACTTTTACCCGAATCTTTTAACACGTTGTTATTCAATCGAAAATGAATCTCAAACTCAAGTAACAAGGCTTCTTTTTGGATGATTTTTGTATTGAATATAGGAGTTTGTGAAAATTTGTATATGTAAAGTGTTATATTGGTATTGCTGAATATTTTTAGGTGCAAATTTGCTTCGTTTTGTTTTTATCCCCTGTGGGTTTTTCTTTTGATATCGATATTTGTATGTGTTCCCAATCTAAAGCAATATTTAACTTTACGCGGATGTTGTTTCAGTTATTTGGTGTTCATTAAATTTTGCGAAATACGAATATATTTGACATGATACTCCTATATGATATGATATGATATTATGATGGTCCCGCCGCAAGCGTAACAATTTTCCTTTAATGAAATGAAATGAAAATATTTATTTTCAGGCAACTAATGGTCCATAGATAAATACCTTAAAACTAGCATACATATTATTATAAAATATATCTTGAAACTAAAAAACACAATAATTATGGCTGCGATGCAGTTCGCAACCCCGCAGTGTCAGGGAGCCGGCCGCGGAACCGCTTATCATGTTATATAAAATATGACATGATGAGGGTTAATAGTTAATACTACCCCTTTAAACGCCATACGTTTTAATTTAAAAATGTCACTCACACGCCAATATTTTAGACGCTAGCGAGCGAATTTAAACCTTGATTGAATGCATGAAGGTAACATTTACAGCGTACGCTAGAACACTAATTAATAAGCGTTTTTGGCATGACTTGATAAAATTACAATTTCTTACCCCCCACGCTAAAAGAGGAATGTTATAATAATATGTTTGACGCCAATATCTGTCTGTGTGTCTGTCTGTGGTATCGTAGCTCGCAAACGGATGAATATAATAGAATATAATAAATGTGTATTGTATAACTGTGTACATACAAAGGTGGTAATTTACAAAGTAATAAGTATCAACAGTTGCCTGCTAGGGCGCACCCCTAGCAGGATACACCCCAGGCAAAGACATATGTAACTTCGTATAAGACGAATAAAGTCTAAGGTAAAAACGTGCCTCGGAATTCAAGTAAAAGTCATTCTCGAATAGATGGCGCACACACCTTTAGCCTATCCTCGGCTAGATGGCGTGACGACACCGTTTCATATTTAACAATTTTAACACATAGATATCTGTGAATGAACATGGATCAAAATTATATAAAAATAATAAAATCATTTATCCATATATATACATTTTTTGATAACTTTATACGTTTTCATTTTGAGTTTTAGTCGTGTGTCGATAGATGGCAGTAAATTTACAGTGACTACAAAATTTACAATGACAGGACCCCTCTATACTATCTATTCTTTTTGACCCCAGGTAGGATGACGTGAAAGCGAGTTTCCTTGCGGTGGTTCTTAGCTATGTTTGATAGAAATCGATCCAGCAGTTTGAACAGCAGCAGTACGTTCACGAAAATAACCAAAAACAGAGCAAAAGACACGTCAATTAACCATTCCTATGAAAATACCAACGGAATAAAAATAATAAAATGAAAGCACGGTACAGTTCACCTCAATTATTCCACTGGAATTGGTCCCCAGAGCCGTTTTCAATTAAGTTTGACGACTGTACTGTACCGTCTGCAGAAAGAACTAGAGTATAATAGTTTTGTAGGTATATGTTGCGTTTTACCTTTGAGTTGTTTGACGTGTGTTTTTTGCTTGGTTGAGTTATTTGAGATAGTGAGGGAATGAGTATGATATGTATTCGATTTAAAAAAAATATTATTCTTGCTATTAAATGATGATAACTTTTACTTGTACCGAAGATATAAAGGCTGTTTTTTTAGAGGTTTGGTTTTTAAATTGGCGACAATGTTTCTAGTGATTGTCAATTTAACAGTTGGTGGGATATTTGTGGTCAGTACGTTTTGCCATTTCCACAATTAATAGACTTACTTCAGAGCCACGATTGCAAATTGTGCAAATTTATTTTGAAATTCATGGTTCAGTTCGCCAAACTTACCCACGTTTTCAATGCAAAATTTTGTTCAGTGATGAGGCTCATTTTTGGTTGAACAGCTACGTCAATAAGCAAAATTGCCGAATTTGGAGTGAAGAAAACCCAGATGCCTTTGTTGAGACGCCGTTACATCCATTGAAAGTCACTGTTTGGTGCGCTTTATGGGCAGGGGGAATCATTGGCCCATATTTTTTTAAAGATGATACCGGCCAGAATGTTACCGTCAATGGAGAGCGCTATAGAGCCATGGTTGCTGACTTTTTTGTTCCTCAGTTGAATGGTATTGATGTGGCAGAGCTGTGGTTGGTGGGTGGTGGCAACAAGATGGTGCAACATGCCACACAGCGCGCGACACCATCAATTTATTGCGGGAAACATTCGATGAGCGCATAATTTCCCGTAATGGACCTGTGAACTGGCCTCCACGATCGTGTGATCTCACACCTATGGATTACTTTCTTTGGGGATATGTGAAATCACAGGTCTACGCAGATAAACCATTGACGTTGGACCACTTTGAAGCCAACATTCGCCGCGTTATTGCCAATATACGGCCCCAGTTGCTCGAAAAAGTGGTCGAAAATTGGACTTCCCGATTACGCTTCATTCCAGCCAGCCGTGGCGCCCATATGCCCGAAATCATTTTTAAACATAATGGCATAAGAATATCTTTTAAATAAAACCAATACCATGATAATAAAATTCATTTTTACGTGTTTTATATCATTTTGAATTTGTATACCTTTAAAAAAAACATCCTTTATATAACTCCGTATAAGATAAATAAATTATATGAAAAAGACCAGCCTCCGAAAATCAAGAAAAAAATATGCTCGAAAAGATAGCGTTATACCTTTGGCTTCGGGTAGATGGCGACACTGTTTGATATTAACAATTTTAACACATATCAGTAAAAGAACAAGGGTCAAAGTCAAATGGCGTTCTAAAAGTTTTAATGCTGTGTCGAAAGATGGCAGTAAATTTACTGTGACTACAAAATTTACTTTGACATTACGCCTGTATACTAAATTCTATTTTGCTTGTACCTATAATACTTTGTTTAGCCATATATCTATTGAATTAAAAATTCAAATAAAAAACTCCCTACGCAAAGATTTTCAACCATTTTATTCCAAAAATGTCGAACATATATTATATCTTGTTGATATGATTTGTCATTGTCAAAAGTGACATTTATTGATCCAGAAACGTCACTTTTGATACTGACAGATTATATTCATTGGTAACTAATTCAGATCAAATTTATAACCTGTTAGTACAATTAGAAAACACCTCCAGGGTGCATAGCCAATATGCCAATCGTTTACGCTCCGTAGAGAAATAAACGCAACTGTCACTGTCGCTCTAATATGAAAGAGTGATAGACATAAAGCGTTTCGTTGTCGTAGCGCAAGCGATTGTCACCTTGGCTAGGCATCCTCAGAAAAACAATATTCGTGAAAACTAAATCCATAGCCTTGGTTTTTTCATTCGTAGCCAAACTAATCCGAACACTAACCAAAGTACAGTCGGACGGAAAAATGGTATAATTGCTTTTCACAAAGGTATTTTATCGGACGGAGGAAAATGAAATTGTTCACGAGAGTATAGGCTTTTTTGTGCTTTGATTTTTGCTTTCTGTGTTCTAATATCAGCTGTCGGGGCTCTAAGCTAGTGAAATATAAAAGACAAAAACTAGAAAAAAAACCGTGAAACGATTAGCAGAATATGGGATTTCATGCCAATCGTTTACGCTCCGTAGTGAACGAAACGCAATTGTCACTGTCGCACTAATATGGAATGGAAGCGTGATAGAGACTCAAAGCGTTTCGTTATCATTGCGCAAACATTTGTCACCTTGGCTAGCCACACAGCTTTTTAAATACGCAAAAAATTAGTTATTCAGCACACAAAAGCAAAGTTGTGTTGTGTTAATAAGAAATGCCCTCGAAAAGAACTACTATTAAATACCACATCAACCAAACTTCCATTTATCTTACTGATTCCGATACTTTCTGGCCACAGATATTATGCCTGAATAGACATCGCATGCGCCGTGAACTACTAAAACTTGAACTACTATTAAATAGTAAATACCGCTTCAGCCAAACAAACTTCCACGGGAACTTGTTGCCAGCAAACCGGTTAGGGTGAAATATCATAATTTGATAATATAAGTATAAAGACATCGTCATTCGCTTGCCCTTGTCCTATTCACTTGGGGTCGGCGCAGCATGTCTTTTTATCCCATACCTCTGTCGCCCGTGATCTCATCATTCGCTTGCGTTCGTTTCATATCATCTCTCACACAGTCATAACTTGATAATCCATACTAATAGTAGGTATTATAAAGGCGAAATCTATCTGTCTGTCTGTTATCTCTTCACGCTTATAAGCCGCTGAACCGATTTAGTTGAAATTTGGTATAGAGATAGTTTGAGTCCCAGAGAAGGACATAGGATAGTTTTTATGTCGGAAATCCCTGAAGAGAGTGCAAGAAGAGTTAATGAATTGCCTAATAATTGAAGTAAGCAATGCGCGAATTGAATGATTGCCATTAGCATTGTCCAGGCGCTATACCTACTTAGCTGCTGTCACTAATTCCACGCAGACGAAGTCGCGGGCAAAAGCTAGTGATAATATAAAGACAATGCAATTAGAAAGTACCGTTGGCAAATCGGCAAGCTAAACTGTGGAATGAATTGTCGCCTGCGGTATTTTCGGTCCAATACGACCTTTAATCTTTAAAAAAAAGAGCTAACTCTAATCTTAAATACCGGCAACGCACTTAAAACCCCTCTGGTGTTGCGGGGCGGCGATACTAATCGCTTACAATCAGGCGATGCGTCTGCTCGTTTGCCTCCTATATCATAAGAAAAATAAACGTCAGCAATAAGAGGCGAGTAATGGTAACATTCCATTTCTGACCGCAGCTGCATTACTAGTACGAATGCGTCGGTGTTACTGTCAATTTCCATAGTAAAATGAATGGTAGTTCTGATGCTGTCGTTGGAAATAGACTGTCACCTTAAGACATGACGATTCGCTGCTACCGCTGCCGCTGGCCACTGTCGTGGCTCAGCAGTTTAAGTTAGCTCACGCTTGCGTGATCTGTTTAATTATATGTCTGTGCTTGTACCATTAACATTCAATCATCGTCCCTGCCCCATCATTAGTTCCATTCGTCATGTACCGACATGAACTTGGATATTGTCTTATTTCTTGATATTTTGCTATTCTAATGGCGTTCGGGGGTGTTTTTTGTTACTTATCGTACAACAGCAGAAGTTACTAGGCGGGCGAGGTGTCCAAAATTACCTTGACACGCTCTTATTCTCTTAACAATAAAGTCGCGTTAAGATCCTTTTGAATACCTTGCCCGCTTAGCAACTTCTGCTGCTGACTGTATACTCACTTTTGCCGGATGTTAGGGAGGCCTTTGACGGTATTTTGGGAACTGCATACAAAATTACTTTGTAGGGGGAGTCCAGGAGCCTTGCCACAAAGGACATTAATTATTTTTTTACAGTAGAGTCAAATAATTTGATATCTGACCCATTTCGTACCTTTACACAATGACAATCAGTATGCAAGTCCTGAAGCTAGGGACCTCATACTATTATCACTGTGGCGAGGTACGAAGGGGGTCGGAAATTAAATTATATGGAGCTCATGGATGTGTCATAAAATAAATATATTGATTATGGCACTTTTTTAGAGTTCCGTACCCAAAGCATAGAGAAAAAAATACATAGATTGCTCACTCCATACATCAGTTTTGGTACCAAAAAGACTATTATTTTCATTGTCGACATCTAGTATCGAGTAGCGGAATTATCAGTACCGTAGTAGTACTGTCAAGTGACAATAGATGTAGCACCGACTGGAAAGTCTTATGTTGCTGAGCATTAGACTTTCCGGTCGGTGCTACATCTATTGTCACTTGACAGTACTACTACTGCTACTTAAAGTACTGATAATTCCGCTACTCGATGCTAGATGTCGACAATGAAAATAATAAGTCTTTTTGGTACCAAAACTGATGTATGGAGTGAGCTCTCTTGTCTTACTATATTTCTCTATGCCCAAAGGGTAAAAACGGGACCCTATTACTAAGACTCCGCTGTCCGTCTGTCTGTCCGTCCGTCTGTCTGTCTGTCACCAGGCTGTATCTTACGAATCTAGATAGTTGAAATTTTCACAGATGACGTATTTCTGTTGCCGCTATAACAACAACCCAGGGTTAGTAAATGGTGCAAGTGGCCCTTAAAGAATCCAAGTTGATTTTACATTGCATTCCTTTTCAACACGCATTTCGATTCGGTCGTAAAACACAAATCTACACGCAAATATGTTCTCAATTCACAACAAAAATCATATATAATTTTTATCACTTAAGTCTTAAAACAGGGCATTTAAAAATGAACTTTATTTTTCAGCCACTAAGGTATATTGTTTAAATTTTGTACAGGATAAGTGACCTTGTGAAAATAATCGCGGACATAAAATCGCTATTCAAAACAAAATATACCGTACCGTCATATAATTTTAAGTACCACTTATATCTGAAAATTGTCATCTTAAAAGGAACCTTATTCTTTAATCAATAAGGTTAGTTTCTGCATTTTTGTTGGATGATAAGCGACCTTGTGAAAGTAATCGTGGATATAACATCTTCAGAGGTATCAAGTATCGCATACAGACATCCAATTTAGTTCTGAGAAATGAAGATGTAATAAAAACCCTTTATGTTTCTGATAATGTGATTGGGAGCGACTAGAGCCAAGTTTGATCCGATTTCGCAATGAAAGTCGTAAAATATTTTAACTGCTTGTACATATAAGTTTCTATCGCAAATTCAAAGATGATTACTATATAATATATAGTATATTCCCAACAAATAAAACTAAACTTATATCGACCGGGATATGGACTGCGATTACCTTTCATCGAGCTCCCGAAAATGTAAAGTTTAGTGAAACTAGCCGCGAATCATTTAAAACTGTAAATAAAACTAATTTCACGACAACCTTCGGAGGCCTATTTAGGCTTTAGGTTAAATAGCTTATTCATCATACGTCTATATATATCTAGATATCCGGAATGCAAAGACTAAGGGCGATTGTGCACTACAATTAATTTTACTGTCCGGCAGTCCGAGTTTTTACAGTCCGATATGGCACGCCATTAAATGTATATAGTAGCTTGTGCACTAGACGTAATTTTACCGTCCGAATTTTACTTTTCCCTATTCCGGACAGTTTTTTTCCGGCCCGAGATGACAGCTATGAAAAACGTGTTTATGCTTGTGCACTGCGTCTGGAATTAGTATTATTCATGACTTGGCCGGGCGGGGGCGGGCTAGGGGGGGTGTGTGTTTCGGCGGACAAGTGCACAAGCCAATCATCCGTTTTTTTCATGCCATATCGGACCATGAAAACTCGGACTGCCGGACAGTAAAATGCATTGTAGTGCACAATCGCCCTAAATGTGTGACCTATGAAAAAAGTACCTACCTACGCGATAGTAGGCTACTAGTTTAAGATAATTTTCTTATTTTCCAAATATGTAAGCCAATTTTGGTAACATAGTCATAAAAACGAATCAAAAATGATAACTGTCATGTCACGATTCATAGTTTGTTTTTATTTGCCATACTGTTCGGAACTTGGCCCATACGCCGCATACACTTCACCGCACGTTAAAAGTGAATAAATTATTGATTATAGTTGTTGCAACAAGGCCCTTTTGTTTTAATGGTTTTTTATATCGATATTTGTGTGAAATAAATGTTTCGGTCAACTTTACAAGCAAGTATTTTATGGAGATGTAACTTTATACTTTTTGTTTATTGCTGCCGTCTATGGAACAGATATGTCTGAAGTATGTTTATAAAAGGAAAGTTAACGCACGTATCCTGCACTAGCAGCGGGCTCAGCACGGTTCCATTTTTATCGACTATCGCTATGCGCGTCCCTTTCGCACTTACATACTTGTGAGAACGTGACAGGCATGGTGACAAGGGATAAAAACGCGACCGTGCTAAGCCGCCTGGACATCTGAAGTCGTTGTTTTTGTATAGATAACACACTAGTTTTATCCATACAAAAACAATGATTTCAGCTGTTTCCTCCTCCAAATTTATATTTAAATAGGTATTTTATGTACTTAAATGTATTTCTTCGTATAAATAATAATGGAAAGGTTTTTTAAAGTCTTTTGCGTTTGTTTAGTGTAGGAAACCGAGCACTCACCTCGAAAAAATGTGTGAATCACTAATAATTATTAATTAAGAACCAACTTATAAAAAAATTGGTTTAAAAAATTAAGTCAAGTAAGTAAATATAACACTTTATTGTACGGATGAGAGGAATACTAGAATAATAGAATTAAGACCACGGATCAGAAATATTATATTTGTGTAAACACTTTTCATGGATAATAATGCTTCTTTGTACGTACAATAGTCTTTATTAATTATTTTATTTATTTATTAACATAAAAATATACAGCTTATACAAGTACAGTGTCCCACAAAACAGTTTACACGGTTTGACTGTGGGACCGTGTAGTCTCTACTCTCTTATAACAAAATCGTTTACATCTATCATTACTAATAATGCTCAACAATTAGGTACTATACGCGATTTACGAGGTAACTACGCAGCTTTTTACCAAATTTTACTTTATTGGCTTCCTGTCTGATATCAGAGGGCAGGCTGTTGAGTATGTATGTAGTTTATACTAACAATATAATGATCTTTTGTTTTCAGGTACTTATTATTCAATGCATTACATCGTACGCCCTTTGGTAAGACCATCTGCATGCCCATTCATATAAAATCAATAATACTTGATCCAGAAAAAGTTTTAGATAATATATCAAATTACATAAAAAATATAGCCCTTATTACTATGTTATAAAGTTGAAAGTTGCTTGTTTTTACAAAAAAATACCCTAAGTTAAACAATGACTAATCATTCGGACCCTTGTCATATTTCTAACTTTTCCAAAATGGCGTAAGTCTCGTTATATTTCTACGAACTTGGACTGTTTTTACACGTGCCCCCATTTTTATGACGTGCAGTAGATTTTGGGGTTCTGTATTATGCTCATTGTATAGCGATTAGTGGTCTGAGCGTGGGGTCGTGGGTTTGAGTCCGGTAAATCGATATGGGTTGCGTAAAAACAGTTTTTGGGGATTTTTATTTAATTTTCTATTGTTAGACCAGTGCTTCCCTAAGTTAATTGATTTAGATTTTAGATGGATCGTATGATAAATTTACAATTTTCTAGTAGGTACATATTTTTATCTTGTAAAATAGCTGAAGTGTAATTTTCATACAAATAAATAAGTTTTACTAAAAACGGGGTGGGACTACGTATAGCTATGCGTTTAGCTGCTAACTCTTCAAAATGCGGTATATTTTGAGTTTCCTATTCAAACATAATATTACCGGCAAGACTACATTGGCCATTTATTTCCCAAACGATAATTGAATTTTGGAAAATTAATTCCCAGCACTAAAATTACGGTAATTCGATACACTAATGACCACAACACTAGTTTCAAGCGAATTATACGGATGTGTTCACATTGCATGAGTCGATTTGGACGCTATTGTCTTCTTCCTCGCGTTATCCCGGCATTTTGCCACGGCTCATGAGAGCCTGGGGTCCGCTTGACAACTAATCCCATGATTTGACGTAGGCACTAGTTTTTACGAAAGCGACTGCCATCTGACCTTCCAACCCAGAGGGGAAACTAGGCCTTATTGGGATTATTCCGGGTTCCTCACGATGTTTTCCTTCACCGAAAAGCGACTGGCAAATATCAAATGATATTTCGTAAGTACATAAGTTCCGAAAAACTCATTGGTACGAGCCGAGGTTTGAACCCGCGACCTCCGGATTGAAAGTCGCACGCTCTTACCGCTAGGCCACCAGCGCTTTCTTGGGCGCCTTCGTATCCCTACTAATATTATGAATGCGAAAGTAACTCTGTCTGTCTGTTACAGATGTTTTCCATCGTATTTTTTCGGAAAGTTTGTATTTGTCATGCTACTTCAGTCAACCTCAGTACTTTTGTACCGAAACTGACTCTTTTTGAATTTATTTATTGTTAAAAGAGAAGTTATATTAATTATTGTTACTTATCTGCCAAACTGCATAGCAGTTTGTTGGCAGAAAACTTATTCTACCCTCCACCATTGTAAAGTAAGTTATTTCTTACTTAAGGTGGTTCTCCTTATCCGAATTTGATACAATTGTATTTACAGATTTTCTCTTAATATGTAGATTGTCTGCACTTTAAACCTTGATGTTTAGGTAGTATGGATTCGTTTGTGTGCGCAAAATTAAAGATTATGACTAATTATTCAATAATATTAATGAAAAATTCATTAAAAAATTTAGAAAATTTTGCTCAACGCTTGTTTGTGTGAGTGACCTTTACAATATCCATGTCAAACAAGATGGCGCAGTTAAGTTTAATAATAACTAACAAATATGTCACTTGACTGAAATAGCAAGAAACGTTCCGTGAAAATACGATCCATAATAATTATGCACTACATCTTTACCTCATCACGCTTAAACCTATAATAATCTATGTCTAGTTTTCGCTGCTATAAATTATAAATATTATAGGGTGTGCAGATTATTTTGGACACTTGCAACTAATTGCAAGCCGTAAGCTCGACTATGTTTGAGCGATTGTAATAACGCAGTAGTTAAATTTCTATAATTTACGGATAATTATATTTGATTGGAGCAACCAATTTTCGTTACATATTTTGCGAGAATATTCGCGGAAGCTGGTGAAAATCGGTTAAATCCGATTGTAATTGTAACACAATGAAGCTGACATTAGTTTAAGAGTACATAATTACAAAATGTATATATTTAGTTTGTATTTTTAACTCACATTTAGTTGTAAGGGACTCTATCATTCTATGGTGTATGAGAGCCCATTACTTGACGAAAATACTTGGCTTGTAAACTTCACGTCGTAGATGGATTAAACGTACCTACATACAAATCATGGCAAATCACGGCCTGCCAGTTGTTCGGAACTGTCAAAATTTTGTTCTAACTGACAGGCCGATACCGTCCGGCGGACTGTTAATCAGTGGGCCCCTTAACACCAGTTTAATAACACCCCAAATATTAGAAATAAGTGGCTAAATTCACTGTCTCAGGCGAAACTCGAACTTGTGAGCCTGAAACACTAGCCCATCGCTCTGCCGTCTAAGCTTCCGAGACTTCACTCAATGACAACGAATATTTCCACCATATCACTCATACAGGGTGTTTATTTAGCGCCACTTGCACCATCCCAATCTAATCTGCGGTTAAGCGGTTAAACCGGTAACCCAGTGTCAAATTGTACTGACAACCATGTATGACTAAGTGGTCCTTAGTCATACTGAGCAAGTTTGGCTATTTCATACAATTTGGCTGTCTGACCCATTTTCTCTCTCTCTCTCTCCTCAGCATTATTATTCCCATCTGATTGTGGGGTCTGCTTTTCTGGTCTTTTCTCTCCACTTCGCGCGATCGGACGTGTCGTCTACTGAAACGTCGCAGGCCCTCATGTCTTTTGCTATGGTGTCTGCCCATCTCATCTTCGGTCTTCCTCTTCCTCTGGAGCCGACAATGTTCAGATCCATAGCAACATTCCCGATGTAATCAGGAGGTCTTCTTTTTACGTGCCCAAACCATCTCAGTCGGCTCTCTTGTAGCTTATCGGCGATATCACGTACTCCGAGGCTACCGCGAACGTACTCGTTGCGTATCTTATCGAGCCTCGTTACCCCGCACATCCACCGGAGCATCTTCATTTCGGCGACTTGGACAGATCGGACATGGCTCTGCGTCATAGCCCATGTTTCACTCCCATAGGTCAGAACCGGTCTTATTATGCTCTTATAGACTAGGCCCTTAAGCTTCACGGGCATCCTCCGATCACAGGTAACGCCAGTGACTTCCCGCCACTTCAGCCAGGCAGCGGCGATCCGGTGCTGCAAGTTTCCCTCCAAATTTCCTGAGCTGTGCACCATGGTACCCAAATGTCTGACCCATTTTCTATGGGACAGAAATTTTTTTTTCGCGATTTCGGAGTTGGTCCCAAAGTAAAACAAACTCAGTATTACCTGTATCTTTATTCAGCCTGTCAACCATTGCAGGTGAGTAAATAAATACCCTGTATACGCCATACATATACTAACTGACCTTATATTATCATACAAATTATAAAACAAAGCATAAAAGATTTCAAAATCGCTCATCCATCTTCACTTCAACTAGTCCTAAACTCCTATTTCGCACTATACCGGTCTATTTTTCGGAGCCGGCGAAGCCAAAATTTAATCACACGAGCGGTTTAAAAAACGCGTTAGTCAAACAGCGGGCGCGAATATGCAAAGTGGCTGCTGCATTTGATGCTCCAGTCCGCCTCTCACACCGTAACGTACAAAATGAACTTTATTAGAATTAGATCGGTCCATCCGTTAGGAAGATATAATCACCTGCAATAATATGTTACTCTTCAAAGGCCGCAAAATATGTGACACGCTCTAATGGCTCTACAAATAAGATCGTGATAAATTTGCGGCCTTCATAGTGTAACATATTATTGCAGGTGACATGGGACCCATTGCAAAAGACATAAATGATAGTCAAAGTCTGACAGTCGTACTTCACTCGCGAAACGCTCCTAACAAAACGATAAGTGAACGTGACGTCAAGGTCACTGAGACCATCTTGAAGCATGGAGAAAATAAGAACATTGCGTTTTTGTCGATGAAATATTGTGTTTATGTATATAGTAGTGATATAGTAGCTATACAATATTTTTTTGGACAAAATGTAAGGAATCTAATGGTATCCTTCCTTATTTCCTTTTTGGAAGTTTTAAAAACTAAAATATTGAAACTTTGAGGTCCTGTATTTTTGTATTATGTCCATATATTATTTTAATTATTGTGATAAATTGCCCATTTGCTATCTATTTTACTATATTTTGTTATAAAATTCAACATGTGTCATCATCCCTATTGTATATTGTAGATCTGTAACGTGTTATAACATTACGCTTCGGTGTAAAAGCGGACCGGTCGACTTTAATATTCATGCTCAGCTTATCTCTGGAATGGAACACGCTGTATATCAGCTTCAGCAGCGCTAAGCCGCATATGCAGCTCACCAACCCGCACCAAACAGACGTGCTGGAAGTCTATTCTGATATATGTCTTGTTTTTAATTTTGAGGTGACATTTCTGGTCGAAGAAAGTGTTAGTTCTTATAGTTCGTAGGTTTCAAATAGAGGCCGACGGCTAATCCTATTGTCTATTGTTAAGTAAAACCGCACGTGCTACTTACCTGCAAAAAAGGGTCTTAATTATTCAATTGAGCACCTGAGCGCGGGCTAGTCCAACGCTCAAAAAACCAGTGTAGGTGCGCTCTCCGATAACGCGCCTTTGTTACGCATCTCGATGACACATTTTAGACTGGTTCTGTAGCGTTCGACTCGCCGGCACTCAGTAACCGAAGTACTGTAATTTTTTTGCAGGTGGTTTTGGCACGTGGCACGAGCGGTTTTACTTATAACAATAGACAATAGGATTAGCCGTTGGGCTCTATTAGAAACCTACGAACTATACCAACCATCTCAGTTAAACGATAGACTTATAATAAAAATCTTGACCATAGATAACTTGACTAGCCTTCTGTCAAAAGTCAAAAACCTTGAACAGATGTAGTGCATAATAATTTTCCATCGTATTTTCACGGAAACGTACGAATGTGTCTTGCTATTTCATCAACTCTGTACAAAAAGTACTGAGGTTGACTGAAGTAGCAGGACAAATACGAACGTTTCCGAGAAAATACGATGGAAAACAATTATGCACTACAATTGTACAATGTGCATAAAATCGTATAAAGACATTTCCATGTGTGATATTTTTGTGTGCGTCAAAATGAGGATGAGTTAATTTTTGTTCATATGCGCGTGTGTCGCTTCTTATCCCATCCTCGTCGCCAATGTAATAATAGAAAGCCGGTTTATTTCTGACTGACGTTTATTGTCAAATTATCAAGTGCCAGTATAGTAACAACCTTTTTACAATCGTATCAGTTCTGACACAGATCTATTTTGCATGTGTGAGTAATCTTTTGCATATGTTTTATTTCTTCACCTCCCCGCAAATACGACGACATATACTTGGCTAGTCCCGTTGTGTATGGTCTAATGGCCTGAATTAGCTATAAATCGTATGTCTTTATCTGTCATTTTGACATATGTATTTATAAGAAAGGGATAAAACACAATTCAACTAAATCAGGCCCGTAAAGTTTTATGAATAGGGGTGTAAGAAAGCAATAAATATATAACTATTTCCAAAACACACCGTGTTGCTTTAGTACCTTATTAAATACTGTTTACATAATAAATAGAGGCGAAATTCCCCTGGCAATTTCAAAGGCTCCTCGGAAGGGTGTAGGGCATGTTTCATGCTGGGGTATGTTTACACTATAAGTTATTATCTGAGCCAACAAGGTGCTGAAAGATAAATGGCCGTGCTAGTGTAAACTCGGCTTTGGATTAATATTTTGTGGGGTAGTAAAATGTATTATAAAGGTAACTAAATCTGCGTAGTTATACTTAAAGACTTAATTACTTAGGAGTCCCATACAATCCAATAACGCTCTTTGTAAAGGGGCCCACTGATTAACAGTCCGCCGGACGGTATCGGCTTGTCAGTTGTTCGGAACTGTCAAAATGTTGTTCTAACTGACAGGCCGATACCGTCCGGTGGACTGTTAATCAGTGGGCCCCTTTATGGCAATAATGTTTTACACTCTTACCCCCTTATTCATGAAACTGTAGGTACGGGCCTGATTTAGTTAAATTATGTTTTATCCCTTTCTTACAAATACATAAGTCAAAATCACGGATAAAGACAAACGGTTCATAGCTAATTGAGGTTTGTAGCGCGTTTATGAATAAGGGGGTTAAAATATTATGTAGGTACCACCTACTTATTTACTCTTTTATTGAACAGATACTTAAGTCAATGAAACCAGGGATGTTGCGAATATTCGCATCCGCATCCGCTAAACATCCGCATCTGCATAAAATCGATGCGGATCTCATGCGGATGCGGATGTCGACCAAGTCGGTAACAGGAACGTCTTAGCGGCGGCGTAAAGCCCTTGCTACACGGTCGCCGACAAGCCTTCTAACCTTCTGTCCTTGGTCAGTTTTGGTCAAATTTTGTTGGAAACAACTGTCTACACGGTCCGGGACGGACCAAGGCCACGCGGTCTGAAGGCTTGTTGGCGACCGTGTAGCAGGGGCTTAAGTCCTAGGCAATTTCGTCATTATATATAATGAAATCGTCTAGATCCCGAAAAGTCGGCCAAGTTACTGTTTGTTTATTAAATAAAACGCACCTATACCTAGTATACCTACTACATTCTTGCTCAAATACTAAACGTTTCTAATAAAAATTACTAAAAATGTAATATTTGACGTGCTTTAAGTACCAAATCTTGACATCCGCATCCGCATCCGCGGATGTGAGGCTTTTAATATCGGCATCCGCATCCACATCCGCAGATGTCAAAAAATCTGCATCCGCAACATCCCTGAATGAAACAATTCTTTTAATGTAACTTTAACGGCGCATTAATATCATTTGTAAATATTTATGTTCACATATTTTGACATCTTAAAACAACTCTCCTAAAACATAAGTCGCTAAAATAAACTTTATTATATTTGTATAATAAATACCACAGATTCATTATAAACAGATGACTCACTGCACTCGTCTGGGCTGACTCAGTCGTTAAAATAAGCGTTTGTTGATTTCAAGTGTGAAGGCTCGTTTGATGTATGTGTCATTGTATTTTAAAACTATTCTACGAACGCGCATTATGTGGAAATTCCTCATTTGGGAGCAATTACATGCGTTTTAAACGTTTTAAGCGTTGCAAAAAATGTTTCTATAGAACTGCCTGTTCATTCGCACAAATTGTTTCAACTTTGCGAATTACCGGTTCAGAATTTAGTCATTTTGCAACCGGATGCTAGATCGGTATATTTTTTTAAATTCTCTATCGAAATAGTAGTAGTAGGGTGAAGGAAGAAGTTGGCAGTAGGAATTATGTTATAAAATAACGCAAAGTCAGAAAATTTGGATTCGGTGAAGTTGTGTCGATGAGCAAGGAACTGCACTTTTGCACAAAGCAATTTGTAAAAAGAATTAATATTCGTATTAGTGACAATTATGAATATAATTATAATAATATCTGGGAGACTGAGCTTTGCTCGGAAAACATAAAAACTCAAAAAAGCGTTTTTCCCAGAGATAAGACCTAGCTAGATCGATTTTTCGCCCCGAAAACCCCCATATAGCAAATTTCATCAAAATCGTTAGAGCCGTTTCCGAGATCCCCGTCCGATCCGATCCGATCCGATCCGATCCGATCGAGATCCGTGGATTATTTATATAAATAAATGAATAAATAAATATACAAGAATTCCTCGTTTAAAGGTAGGTATAAGATTACACAAACACACACATTTTTAATATTCGCAATAACGGTTCATATAAATGGATTTTCTTAAGACAGTTATTAAACCCACGAATGACCGTTTAAAATTTTAATGTAGCCGCTAAAATCTGTGGACCACACATGCATTAACGGACCTCATGTAGTTTTGCGTGGTTTATAACACCGATAAAGTTCTCTTTACTGCTTATATTATAAATATAACTTGATCAGAGCAATGACCTCTGTTCAGACGAATTTCTGAAATAATCTTCAAACGAATGCAAATATTATTTATTTATTTAATTATTTTAATCTTCATTGCACAATACATGAAGGTACAAATGGCGGACTTAATGCCTTAAGGCATTATCTACCAGTCAACCAATGCGTCAAACCAGAAAGATTAAGTAGGTGCAGTGTCTTTAAAGTAAATGAATTTGTAAACAAGACTATGAATATAAACTATGTTGATAAACTTACACACATACTTAATACAAATAAACCTACATAGATAATATATATATTTATATACCTAGTGTGAATCATTAAGTTGACGAAGAAGAAAGTTTGTCAAGGAAATATTATTCTATATGTCGGACCCTGACACCAGAAAGACGTATTGCAGCGTTATAGTTCATTATTTTAGACGCCTGTATAAAATCGATTAGCAATGTTGAGCTACGTATTATTTGGTTGTAACGAAATAAATAAAGTTGCGTAGAGAGTAACGCCGTCTATTGGCGCATTGTTGTAATAAAGTTGCGTAGAGAGTAACGCCACCTATTGGCGTGTTTTTGAACTAAAATGACAGGTAGAAGGCTTTGGAACGTCGAGAGGTTTCTCTCGAGTGAGCGTAGGCACGAGTTGGCATTTTTGTCGGTATGTTGGTAGACTGGTCGAGCAGGTTTACCAACTTGACTGAGGCGGGAGCGGAGAGGCTCCGCCGCTGGTACTTCTTCTTGATCGGACCGCGCTAGAGATCGGACGTACTCGTTAGCCAACCTCGTGCCTAACTCGCTACGTTCCTGAAGGCTTATACCTAAAGGATTATTCTGATAGCTTATAAAATCCCGCGTTCTTTAACCATTTAGCTAAGTGTTTTATTTCAAGTGTTATTTTGATTTCTTATGTTTCATTAGAAGCTTACTTTTGTGAAATAAAGAAATGATGTGTTATGTGTTGTTTTAACTTGTTTTGAAAAGATTTGTCCCTCTGAGTTTGTTGCCGGTCCCATATAGGGCTAAATCTTCTCATGTTAGAGGCGTAGGGTTGGAGCCGGCCTAGTTTGACTTGAATAAAGATTTAAACGGTTTCTTTTTACTTTCATATCGCTCCCTTGAGTTAAACATAGCAATTAGTTCTTTTAAACATTTAGTACTGAAGTATAGTAGGCACTAGTATGGTTAACGAGTCCTAATGTTTATTTCATGCACTGGTAGCATGGTAGCATACTGGTTTAGCTGTGAAGTAATACATCGAGATACTACCCCACGCGCCCACCCGCCTTAGAGACCCTCTGTATTCGATATATATATCTTTCGAAAATGTTTTGAGGTCAGACCACGCCACATGCGTACCGTCACCTTCCTGGCTTGAAAAACCGAACAAATGCGAGTCGGATTCGCGCACCGAGGGTTCCGTACTTTTTAGTATTTGTTGTTATAGCACTTACTACAGCGGCAACAGAAATACATCATCTGTAAAAAATTCAACTGTCACTATCACGGTTCATGAGATACAGCCTGTTGACAGACAGACGGTCAGTGGAGTCTTAGAACGCAGTGCTAGTGTTATTTTAAATATCAAAGTTCTTTGAAATTATGACGTATAAATAACACTTGCACTGCGTGTTCTATCAAAATCGCTGCAGACTTATCTTGGCCTAACTCTATTAGTATTGAGTATTTGTAATTTACTTTAACCACCAATTTCAATAGTTGTTTTCTCAAAATTATAGGTTTCACTAGTACTTAATAGACCTAAGATAAGGTGTATTTTGAAATACAAGTCTACTTGGCAATGATCTGATCATAAATCTCCCAGACACAGTACATTCGCGTTTAGCCAAATGACACGTTATTACAAAGGCCATAAGTCTGTTTTGCCATAAATCTGTCGGCGGGTTTAATAAGGCTTTGGCACGCGCTGAATGTTTGGTTCGACTTATTATATGTTATGAGCGTTATGACAGATGACTTCCTAAATACCGTCTGCAAGCTGCTGTTTCGTCGCTTTTATAACTCTTGCGTTTGTATCAGGGATGTTGTGGATGCAGATATTTAAACACTCACATCCGAGGATGCGGATGTCAAAATTAGGTACTTAAAAAAACGTCAAATATTACATTTTAGTAATTTTTATTTAAAAAAACGAAACGTTTAGTATTTGAGCAAGAATATAGGTGCGTTATATTTAATAAACTGTAACTTTTGGCTGACTTTTCTGGATCTAGACGATTTCGTTATAGGAAATGATGAAATTACCTAGCACTTATGCCGCCGCTAAGACGTTCCTGTACCGAATTGTACGACATCCGCATCCTCATCCATTTTATGCGGATGCGGATTTTGAAAATAATGCGGAAGCTCCGCGATTGCGGGTGCGGATGGATATTCGCAACATCCCTGGTTTGTACACATACTCCACTTAGCGCCACTTGCGCCATCCCACTATCCCAGGGTTAACCGGTTAAACCTGGAGTTACCATAGTTACCAGTACAATTTGACACTGGGTCAACGGTTTAACTTGTTAGCCCCGGGTTAGTGGGATGGTGCAAGTAGCTCTTCCTTTGACTCTGAGCGACGTATTTAAGTACCTACGTAAATACAAATTAAAAAAAACCGGACAAGTGCGAGTCGGACCCGCCCACCGAGGGTTCCGTACTTTTTAGTAGTTTAGCTTAATAGCATCGTTCGCAGAAGTTTCTGCTTGTTAAAAATTAAAATTTTTAGTATTTGTTGTTATAGCGGCAACAGAAATACATCATCTGTGAAAATTTCAACTGTTCGTGAGATATAGCCTGGTGACAGACGGACGGGCGGACGGACGGACGGACGGACAGCGGAGTCTTAGTAATAGGGTCCCGTTTTACCCTTTGGGTACGGAACCCTAAATATAAATGTTAGATTTATTATTTAATAAACGGTAGTTTTATTATTTTATTACAGTTTACTATCGCAAATAATGAATCTCAAGCAGTTTTATCTCTTACGACACCGACGTTCTTTGAGGGGCGAGTCGTCGTACTAAATGTATGGGAGGGTTTGAAGTTAATGCTTGGGATATTTCTGCTTTTATTAAAAAAAGTTATTAATGTAATTTTACTCATTGGGTGACGCACTTTCGATATCAATTTGAAGTTTTCTGATATCTGTTATATTTACGGAATTATCGCCTGGCTACACTTAACGATTACACCCTCTATAGAGACGTATCTCTTTTACATTTAATCCGCTACTTTTAATGCTGACTATACTTACGATAATAATGAAGTAAATAACGTGAAATAGCGTGTCAAGTCGCGTGTTCGTATGTTAAAAATTACAGCTGTCAAGAGTCACCCTACACCACACCGTTTCAACGCGACGCTACACTCCACAACATGACAGACATGACAGATGGCTTCCTTGCTATGGTTGGTCTAGCCTGAACGAGCCGCGAACTATTAACAGGCGTGTATGCTATAATAATTTAGAGGAATAATTATGAGACGCGATGACATTTTGACATGAATATTCGCTTGCAGTTGGTCAGTTTGCATCCTAAAGCTACGCAATAGGTGTGTTTGGTTACAGAGTGAGAAAACAACTGCCGAGCGGTCTTTTTGGACTCATGGACCCCAAATCATCATTATTGTCAATCATTATGGACTCAAAATCTCTTTTTCGCAACTTTTTTACCTAGGCTTACTAAGATGGCATATAGTCGAGAAATTATTTTATCTTAACAACAGCAAACAACAACTTTTGACTTGCTTTTGAACAATCTGAACGACGCGGGTAATTCAATTATTGAAATACACGAAAGAGAGACAAAACCTAGTATACTGACGTGGAAGTTTCTTTACAAAACAACCCGTTATTAAGAATTAAAAAAAACAACAGCCATATTCGAACTTTAAGCGCCACTTGCACCATCCCACTATCCCGGGTGAGATATAAGATGCTTCTGAGGAGGTTGCGGAGCGTAGGACGGGCAGAATCGGGGTACTGAATAGTATAAATGATAACTACCAGTGTAGATTAAGTAGTGAACACCTTTATTTGTAAAGCGTCCTATTATATACAAGTAGATTGTCGCTGATACAAGCAAAATGCGTTTATGTCGCAGTAAACCAAACTGTTACTGCTAAACACGGAAAGTGGACATTTGCCACATTACACCTCCCCCGAAAGTTCCTCTCACCGCCGGGGTGGCAGAAGAAAAAATTTAAAGCCAAAAACGTTCTCCAGACTAGGACGAGGACGCGGGTACAGACGCAGAGAAGTCACGGAATTATAAGCCAGGTCGTACTACCATATTACACGGGGTTAACCGGTTAAACCGTTAACCCTGTGTCAAATCGCACTGGCAACCATGGTAATTCCAGGTTATACCGGTTAACCCCGGGTTAGTGAATGGTGCAAGTGGCCCTAAGAGTGAGGTTTCTACAAACAAAAACGTCACTTTTGACACTTGTTTGACACTGACATATCCAATCTATATCGTTTCCATATCTATTATTTGACGTATCTTAAAGTTCGAATATGGCTGCAAGCTGTTTGTTATAGTATTAAAACTTGAAACGATATTATGTCTTGGTAATTTTTTTTTCACCACACCAGCTCGGAAAGGCTTACTTTGCATTGCACTTCACTTAATAAAGATTATTTCTTTCATTGACACTTTTCTCCTATATTGTATACTTTTCCCAAATATTTCATGCTAAAAGGGGGTGTTGCGTCAGGGGGAGGGCATGGGACACTAGTGTGTGTAAAGCACCATACCCAAAGGTATCATACTACATTAATTGAATGCTGGCTATAATTTGTCTGTCTTCCCCATACATTAGAACACAACTTGACCGAATCATATATTTATTAGAGTTTGTGCGAAGAATATATTCGTGCGTGTAACAAGTCGTAGAATGTACTGATTCCCATATATTTCAAGACTCTTCTCTTTCCGCACAGACTCTACCCTACATCATTTCTGCCGCCTTAGGAAGAAAATTATTGAAATTTTCGTAAACATCCCAAAGCACCTTTTACCTCAAATCCGCAACAACGCAAATCAAATCAACTCAAAACTATTAAATTACTTGTAGCAATAATTAAGGGCTCTCAGCTCAACTTAAGTTACTAAATTATAATGTTACTACAAAACAATGTTCAACCCTAACCTCATCAAATAGTTATCATACCTAAAGGCCAGAGCACACCGGCTGCGTGTACGTGACGTGCTAAAATGTTGGAGCCACAGACGCACACGTCACGCAAGCGGTGTGCCGTTTCTCGTAAGGATCTGTATACTACAACGCGCACGTGCACGTACACGTTTACGCACACGCATCCGGTGGGTACAGGCCTTAATTGCCTATTCGTAGTTATTAAACAAAGCTTGAAGGAAATAATACTGTTGTTATTTTATCACTACACCTTATGGAACAAATTCCCCCGTCGCGTCTGTCTGTTTAGGTGTATGTATGTTCGCGATAAACTCAAAAACTACTGAACGAATTTTCATGCGGTTTTCACCTATCAATAGGGAGATTCTTGAGGAAGGTTTAGGTGTATAATTTGTTTAGGTTTTGTGTAACCCGTGCGAAGCCGCCGGGTCGCTAGTTGTATGTATAATAACGTTTACACTCGCGCGTTACGCTCATTCAAGGTGGTTTAAATAGAAAAACCTGGGAGACTATAAACTTATCTTAAAAATAACTTATGACTACCGTCTTCCGTCTTACCAATACACATAGCACCTTTTTCCATTGAGCGGTTCCTTGGGATTTTAACCTGTTTGTATCAAAAAGGCGTGTTTGTCCTACAACTTACTGGCACTTATGACGTTTTAGAATAACAGCGGGTTATATTTGGAAACTGGGGCGTGTACACATGTGTTACTGTAGTTAATGATGTCAATGATAGATTTGTACTGATTTCAGATGACTTGTGTGTCTTGCGACCCGTTTCATACAATCTTGTGACTTGTAGGTATTTGTATATATATATATGTTTTTACTCTACCTACTAAAAACTCCCTTTACAAACTGCGAGAAAAGTTCACACTTCGTTTGATAGACAAAGTAGACAAACTACCTTGTTCGAGCTCACCGACTGGGAATCATTGGATCAATCACGGATACTGCAAAATGGAACTCCATTCCGATACCCGGGTATTTGCGGTTTAAGTTTCCACAATAACTTTACATAGAGTATGTCAGCGGAACCACTTGGCTCGAAAACCGCCGAGCCGCGTTTGGCGCAAATAATCAAAAACGTTACAAAAACTTCTCCCAATTAGTTCCTGCAGCAAGCCTGCCGTGGTCGAGCTTAATGAATGATAACTTGATAACGTATAATAAAGCAATCGTCACTTTCCTTTACTACTACATAGTTAACATAGTACAAATGAGATTCTCGTATCTTTTTTTCAGACTTTTAATTTCAAGATATTTGTTTCTTGGAAGAGCTTATAAAATACACTTGAAATACACACAATTATTTTTAAATAGGCTTTAACGAGTTAACGGTTTAACCGGTTAACCCCGGGTTAGTTTAGCAGCATGGTGCAAGTGGCGCCTAGAGGCTCCGATACATATTGCGTGACCGCGACTGATTAACCTGAGTGAGTTAGTTTATTGCATGTTGTTGACGTTGTTGTTAAATAGACTCTTTAGTTCTAGACATGTAAAATAGCAAGAGTAGTGCCGCCAACCCATCACGCAAAATAAGCGCAATAATATGACGTCGAGTTGCGGAAACCAAGCCCGCGAGAACCTATAACCTATAGTTCTAGACATTATCAAAACTTTCCAGCGTTTTTTTTCGCACCGCACCCTCTGCGATATAATCTGTGTTCCACACGTTTCATATAACGCAGATATAATTTCAAAACTAGGCCAAGCTGATCCGCTTGTATTGATTATAGTTCCTTTGATGCACTTCCAATTCATACGTCTGTCAAACATACAGGTGATACGGTATACATTTGAAAATGGAGTTTGTTATTTACTGTAATGTTTACTTGTTTTCTCAGTACATAGGATAAATCGTCAATTGCTGGCCACTGTTTAATAACTGGCCACTTACTAAAAATTAATTCTGTTCACCTAGATGCAAGCAAGCCATGGCACAAAAAACTGAAAATCTATTCAACAGCTTAAGTAAATATTTTAAAACCGTTCAATTTACTATAAAATGCTCTTCAGTGTACCAGCAAGGCGTACAGTGAAGTGCATTTAAATTATCGATTACCAAGGTAGACAAAGAGGCAGTCAGTAAAGAATCTTGAGCGATCCCGCGTCATGCGCACGCTTTGATGCAAATTAGGGATGCGACATATCGATAAATATCGATAACTTTATTATTATCGTTTAGGTAAAAGAACAGCCCGTAAAAATTGTTGAGCGATCCCGCGTCATGGGCATACTGATTTACTGATGCAGATTAGTGATGGGATTTAGCGGTAAAATATTGATAATTATATATCACGAAAATGATTTTTTAGTATTTAAGTTTTTTATTATTGTATATATATGTTAGTATGTAAGGTATGTATCTATGGGCCTTAGTAGCCTGAAAATAAATGCTTTGATTGATTGATTGATATATAATCGAGATAAATGTGGACAAAGGGGCAGTCAGTAAATAATCTTGAGCGATCCCGCGTCATGCGCACGTATTAATGCCGATTAGGGATGAGTAGTGTCGGTAAATATCGATAAAAAAGTAGGCAACGGAGAAGTCAGCAAAGAATCATGAGCGATATGAAATTAAATATGTATGTATAATGTTTTATTAATGTAGTCATCTGCAATATACGGCGCAAAACTAATCCACAGCGGCATGGTTTTCCTTAGCATTACCAAATAAGTACGGGCACAGGCTTTAATTGTTGATCCATTTAGAAGCTAATTTGGTTGTTAATACTAAGGGGCTGTCCATAAATTACGTCATCGATTTTTGACGATTTTGGACCCCCCCCCCCTATAATCATCCACAAATCATGCTTCAAATGACCCCATTTCCTCCTACTTCATGCTACCGTCATCCGATGTCCAGACCCCCCTTCCCCTAATTTGAAATGACGTAATTTATGAATAGCCCCTAACGGTATGAGATGTCCAATGTAAAGTAAACCCTAAATGGCTTAACTATTAAAGACCGTGACTGTACTAACTAACGGCGTAAGGTTGAAAGTAAAGTAATGCAGTTTTGACGTATTAGTATTTCTTACAAGTTTTTACAGAACAAACTGATGTAGCGGCCTAGCCATGGTAACAATCGCTTGCGCTTCGCCATCGAATCGCTTTGTGTCTCTCTAGCACTCACACACACTATATTAGTGTGACAGTGACAGTTGCGTTTCGTTCGCGACGGAGGATTAGCGGCTGTTTAAATCAATCGATAACTTTCATCGATAGATTAGCAACTAGTCCAACCCTAACCCGAGCTAAAATAAGAACACCGCCACCCGAGGTCTTTTATTTTGAAGTCGGTTCAAGCGATCTAAGCTTTAAGCTATAATAATGTGTGTTTTAAACTTGTTCGCTTAAAGCGGGGAAATATTGTTGAAAGAAAAGCGGTTTTCCGGTTTTTTATGCTAGGAATTTGTGACATGAACGAGCAAGTTAACGGTTTAGATTGCGTAGTTTATAAAGGTGAATCAAGTGATTGTTGAATGACGATTTAAACATACAGGTAAAAATGGTATAGATAATAATACTAAAGTACCTAGGTAATATCTATAATATTTTGGTTAGCTGAGCGCCCGTTATACAATTACGAGGAATCTTTATTGAAAATATTGAATAAGGTATACATTTCAATTATTTTTATCTACTTTAATGGTGACATTTAACTTATCTTTATTGTACTTATACATGCAAAATGTGTACTAATAATATATTTATTATATTTTTATTTTTGACGTGTAAAATGGCTATACTTACAAATAAATGAGTATCAGTAGGTTCGTGTTGTTATCATTTCTCATTTCATAAGCAACTAACAAAAGTTTTTTCAAAGAAATAGCATAAAATTACTGGTTAAAATAATTTAGTTAACTTCTTGCATCCATTACTCATCACGATCCAAGATGGCGGCAATTCAATGCGTAGGCAAAAATCTATGGGCCTAATTAAAAAGCCGACTTTAAAAATAAACCATACACATCACAGACAGACAGACAGACGTCCTTGTCAATTAAACGGCTGAGTTATTATTCCAATGCACGCGAGTCCCCGGCCATGTATGTAAATGTTGTTGAATTATTCATGTTTTTTTTTGTTTTGTTAGTTTTATTTATGTGCTATGAGCATTGGACAAAGTATAGTACATTGTAGGAGAGGACGGAAAACCGCCAAAAGATGGACGAGTGCGTTTGAGGGCCGACACGTTAGTGGAGGCCCTCAAATAATACGAGTCCATCTTTAGCGTTTCCGGCCGAGGCATTACATAGTGCTTTTCACGACTACTGCGAGGAAATAATAAAACATTTGCATAACTATAAGTGTTAGCCCGCGATTTCTCTGGTAGCAAATTACTAGCCACTGCCTGTGCTGTCTCTTGAATTTCGGTAGGCGTCAGCGTATCATTTTCTTCACTAGAAGAACTCATTGTTATAACGAGCGTAGATACGTGTTTCTTATATTTTTTAGTCAAACACAATTTACACTATCCAATTCAGTAAGATTTTTCAGATCCCGCCTTTTTTACTTTTTTTATCACTTTTAAGAGGCGTTTTTCTTGTTGTTTGCTTCAAACCGACTCTAAACTTAGAAGCGTTTTTGCTAAAAAGAAACCACAAACAGCTACAAAAGTAAAAAACGCCTTAAGCGTGAACTGAATGGATAATTGTTATAAAAAAATGAACTGAATGGTTTTGACATTTCTTTTTTTTTAAACAAGAATTTGGTCCTATAAATAACCTAATTTTATTTTTGAGGGAAATAGGTTGCGCCAAAAAAGACCTATTATTGATTTTTATGTTTTAAATGATACTCATTGCTGTAGCGAACCGTCACCAATGACAGATGATGATAACAATGAAACATTGTAGTAGTGGTGGTTCAGGTGCTACAGCTATTGCTTACTTTCCAGGTTGGTTTTAGACCATCTATTGCCACATTTCCGAACAGTGGCGTGAAAAAGTTTTTAGTAGTAGAGGTAAAACATATCTTATACCATACACCATTAAACGAGCAATTCTTGTACAGTCAGCAACAGAGCTATGAATACAGGCAAAGTGCCAAAAATATGTATACACGACCTGAATGTACAGGCAATAAAGTACTGTATACATATTTTTGACACTTTGCCTGTATTCATAGCTCTGTTGTTGACTGTACTTATATTAATTTATATCTACATAATATCTGGGAGACCGAGCTTTGCTCGGAAAACATATAAAAACTAAAAAATACGCGTTTTCCCAGAGATAAGACCTAGCTAGATCGATTTTTCGCCCCCGAAAACCCATATATATAGCAAATTTCATCGAAATCGTTAGAGCCGTTTTCGCAACAGGGAAAGGGAAGGGATCGCACCGCAAAAGGGAAAACGCGCATTTTTGAGTTTTTATATGTTTTCCGAGCAAAGCTCGGTCTCCGAGATATTAGGTATAAATACTACAAACAAACGTGTACTAACTCGCGCAATCGAAGACTAACGGCAACACTGACCATTTTACACCTAATCTCCTTGTGTTAAGGTTTAAAATCGTTTATCTAACTATGTTGTACGATGGTATACTAGACCAGGAGGCCAATTCGAAGTATTCGAACCTACATTTTTAAGGCAAAATTATGTAATCTTGTTGTTATTCGCCCGTGCGTCTCGCTCGTGCTAATGTATGAACGAACAAGAGCGAGCGAAATGCACACATTTTGATGGCAAAATTAAGTCATCTTGTTTTCATTCGCCCGTATTTCTCGCTCGTGCTAATACATGAACGAACAAGAGCGAGCGAAATGCACACATTTTGATGGCAAAATTAAGTAACCTTGTCATTCGCCCGTGTGTCTCGCTCGTGCTAATACATGAACGAACAACATTCAGTGGTAACATTCCAATTGACAATTGACAATGACAGCAACGCGTTCAGTACCGGTAGTGCAGCTGCGGTTAGAAATGGAATGTTACCATAAGGCGAAAACACACTTATCCCACGTACGCAACGTATGCAATGCATTATGACAATCTGAACCGTGAAAGTTGTATGCTTAGAACCATACTTGTCATGCGTTGCGTTGCGTATGACAAGTATGTTTCTAAGCATACAAATTTCAGGGTTCAGATGTCATAATGCATTGCTTACGTTGCGTACGTGGGATAAGTGTGTTTTCGCCTGTACGAGCGAATTGCATATGATAGCAAAATGACTCCATTTTGATATCAAAACACATGTTCGAATAGGCGCCCAGGTGGAAGATTGATGACGCTTCACATGGAAAAAGTGTGGAGAGGCATTATGTGGAGGTTTTATTTTTAGGTCCCAGTGTAGTTTGCGTGATGTTGGGGAGACAGGAGGGACCTTTTTGTGTTGTGGCAAATGAGCGAACGGGTCGATTGATGAGCGGATAGTATAAGTAATATCGCTTTTTAGCGAATAGTCCGCCGGTTATGTATCTATCTTTAATCAATTGTTTTTAGGGTTCCGTGTACCCAAAGGGTAAAAACGGGACCCTATTACTAAGACTCCGCTGTCCGTCTGTCCGTCTGTCTGTCACCAGGCTGTAACTCGAGAACCGTGATAGCTGAAATTTTCACAGATGTATTTTTAGATATTGCCGCTATAACAACAAATAAATACTAATAATATAATGAAATAAATATTTAAGTGGGGCTCCCATACAACAAACGTATTTTTTTTGCAGTTTTTGCGTAATGGTACGGAACCCTTCGTGCGCGAGTCGCACTTGGCCGGTTTTTTTCTGTACAGTTGACATACTTAAAACTCAACCAATGGACCTAAAGGTGGTGGAAAACGGGTTAAGGGGCCCACTGATTAACAGTCCGCCGGCCGGTAGCGGCCTGTCAGTTGTTCAGAACTGTCAAAATTTTCTTCTAACTGACAGGCCGATACCGTCCGGCGGAGTGTTAATCAGTGGGCCCCTAAAATGCTTTAACTTCCAAACGGCCGAAGTCGCGGGCGGAAGCATTAGCTTGCTCCATAACAGACATAATAGTTAACCAGTATTCTCTAGAAGGGTATAAGTCAGCCGGTTTGCTAATTTAGCCCTTTAGGCTAACCGCCGGCCGAGTTGGCTCGCCGCCCGTCGCATTTGGCAACCAAATCATTGTTTATATTAAACTATCATGTTTACGCTGTATGTATGTAGGTATGTATGTTCATCAACACTCTTAACTGACCATAGGTCGAGCTTATGGCTTTGTAATAAGGTCTATATTAACAGTGTGGTATATAGGTTATGTTTGTGTAATGTTGTTTTTGTTACCTGGTCTGGGAGTTGTTGATTCTTCGAATGAGGTCAGGGTTTCAGTCTGTTTTACTTAGAATTGTTTATATGTTTACTGATAAAAATCTTTTTGTTTCAGGTAAACATGTACTGGAAAAACTCTTCCCGTAAAGATTTAAACACGTAAGGTCACTGTGGCGAAGTCCGGCATACTTTATTTTTTTTTTACTTTGGAGTGATCTAGTTCCGTTAATTATTCACCGATGTTACTGCTTGTAATCGCATACGATGAAGAATTTAATAATTAATAGTTTAGCCTTAGTGACAGATCATGTCAAGCACAAATTAAGCAATAACAATGGCATTTTTTTAAATTCGGCGAGTAGACGGACTTCCCGTGCAGTTTAAGGGAAGTCCGTCTAGTTATGATATCAGCCAATCTATGGGTGCGTATATGTTCGTAGTCAAATTCCTAAAAAGAACGGATCAAGACAATGAAAAGTGTATTTTAAACTTGTTAATATACGGTTCAGATTCGAAATAAACACCATTTTTCTAAAACAAAGGCAAGCAAATATACTACCAAAATGGGGTGGTAAACCTTTTTTGGCAAATAATTAAACATAATTATTTTTTTGATTTCCGAAATAAAAGTTCAATAGTAATTTTAAAATGAATTTTAATCGTTTCTTTTAATTTACTGAGATCAAAATTTAATTAAGTAACATCATGCGCAAAGTCAGGAGGATTTTTTGATACCTTATCAAATCGTTATAATATTAAAGACGCACAAACAGTTGGTAATCTCTGATTTAACGAAAGTCCGGCATATGACGGACTTGCCTTGAACATAATAGACGGACTTTCCAACTTAGTCAAATTTTAATATGATAAATTGTGGAACGTATAATTACAAAACTAAACTACAAAAATAGAATAAAGACAACTGGTTCTTATGCTACCTACGTAGTTACTTTTTGGTGCTCAATCTTTTCAAAAACTATTTAAAAAAAAAAAATTTCGAATGGCTGTCGCACTATGACTTCGAGTTCAAAACACGAAATGACTTGTTGAGGCGGATTGCTCTGAAGTTGGTTGTCACAGCGCCATCTGTTTTACAGTGACGGAACTAGCGCGAAGAACTGGTTAATCGACTGGACTCCAAAGTCGCATACGCCTTCAAATTCAAAAGTTATAACGTGTTGACGGACTTCCTTGTAGACGGACTTACCCACAGTGACCTTAATGTATGATACAGTTCAAAACGACTTAAGTACCAATACTTTTTTAAGGTTGTCACTCAGTCCACATCCAGCACTCAAAACTTTTATGCTTATTTTTAAACTTATGTACGGAATATCATTTCATATTTACCACTAGCTTTTCGGTGGAGGAAAACATCGTGAGGAAACCTGCATACGCCCGTGAAGAAATTCAAAGGTGTATGTGAAGTCCCCAACCCGCATTGGGCCAGCGTGGGGACTATAGCCCAAACCCTCTCATGCTTGAGAGGAGGCCTGTGCCCAGCAGTGGGACGTATATAGGCTATTTTTAGGGTTCCGTACCCAAAGCGTAAAACGGGACCCTATTACTAAGACTCCGCTGTCCATCCGTTCGTCCGTCCATCCGTCCATCCGTCCGTCCGTCTGTCACCAGGCTGTATCTCATGATCTGTGATAGCTAGACAGCTGAAATTTTCACAGATGATGTATTTCTGTTGCCGCTATAACAACAAATACTAAAAACAGAATAAAATAAAGATTTAAGTGGGGCTCCCATACAACAAACGTGATTTTTGACCGAAGTTAAGCAACGTCGGGCGGGGTCAGTACTAGACATGTGCGCCGCGCCGCCGCCGCCGACGATTTTTCCACGCCGCCGCCGCCGATAAATTTGACCGGCGTATAATCGGCGTGGGAAATTTTGATACCTAACATATCTTATTGGCTTTTGCGTAGTGAGTAGATAGTATCAGACATATAATTTGAAGATCCTTATGCTTTTTCGCTTATTATTTGCCAGTGAACCAAATTAGCATCATTTTTGTCGTTGCGGTGTTAGCTGTGATAACGATTTAGCGTTAATTTAAACAAGATCTAGTTTCTGGATCACAGGTTATTATTTGATATTTTATCGCACAGCTTTTTTTGTAGAACGCAATTTGTTTTAGTCTCTTGATTGTCAATTTAATCAGTGAACTAAAGTCAAGAAAATTGCAGGTATGCATATCCTAGGACATAAAAATGCTATTTTCTTCTTAGAATCTCCAGCCAGCATTCACTACGATTATAATTGCGTATTTTATGATATCTCGTGTGATGCTGGTGACACGCATAAGGGTCATCGTATGATAGATATGGTTTGATTAATTTATCATATAATATACAATTTCATTTAATTTTAAAACAATCAACTCGCAATCAATCGGCTTCTTTACTTAACAATATATATTTCAATCAAAATTATAAAAGTCAGGTTAAGCAATTACACTTATAGGAACTTAAATCACCAAGGGTCATCACTAAGCTACCAGTAAAGAAAACAAAGTAGACCTTAATATTCCATAAAACTCTTTTATGAAATACAATGTATTATCTCATAAAAAGTTTTTCAAGCGATTTTACGTTTGATGGCTCGTCTATCAAATCTTTGGGCAGTCGCTCGCAGTATGTAGGTCTGAAGACACGCGGGTTTTCACCTGCAAGTGCCATGCGACGCGGGACACTTCAAAGACATTCTGTTGAGCGAATCAACCTGGCGTTTACTTTCGAAAACGATGACATCTTTATTCTAAGGTTAGTAAGAAATGGTTGCCAAATGCCAAGTGACGTGATGGGATATAATTTTCGACAATAATTTAGAAAACACTCATATTATGTTTTGGATAGCCTAGTAAATACTCAGAAAGCTTTAATGTAGAGTTTCTACAGCCACATTCTCATGCAATATCAAAAATTATGCCACGCCGATTTCACGCCGATCACGCCGTCGCCGCCGATCCAAAAATCATCGGACGCCGCCGCCGATGATTTTGCCATCGGCGCACATCTCTAGTCAGTACTTGGATGGGTGACCGTTTTTATAGATAATGGTAATAATGGTATAACAGATAAGTGTGCGCATGTGCTAATGGAATGTATGAAAAATGACAATGTGCTTACCGCGTAAAATGATGATCGATTTAATGTTAAATGATATTTTTCCTACATACCTACTTTTCAAACACTGCGTTTAACGAATAAAGGCATTTTCATTTTAACTTTAATGCGCGATTTAAGTCGTGTTTCAGTGACGTCTATCCGTCACTTTCCAAAAAAAAACCGAGCAAGTGCGAGTCGGACTCGCGCACGAAGGGTTCCGTACCATAATGCAAAAATCGGCAAAAAAAAACGGTCACCCATCCCCCCTGATCCCGCCCGACGTTGCTTAACTTCGGTCAAAAATCACGTTTGCTGTATGGGAGCCCCACTTAAATCTTTATTGTGTTCTGTTTTTAGTATTTGTTGTTATAGCGGCAACAGAAATACATCATCTATGAAAATTTCATCTGTCACCCACGTTCTAGCTATCACGGTTCGTGAGATACAGCCTGGTGACAGACGGACGGACGGACGGACAGACGGACGGACGGACGGACGGACAGCGGAGTCTTAGTAATAGGGTCCCGTTTTACCCTTTGGGTACGGAACCCTAAAAATCCTTTCAAATGTATGGGATTTGACATTGACCGTCAGTTTTGTGACGATTGCTAACCGGCCGTTAATGGTACCACAGAATAAGTATATAGTATGTAATAGTAAATACTACCGTACCTACAGAAAGGACACTTCCTACAAAACCGAAGTTTGACAGCGATTCAGGGTCGAATCATAATATCCCTTTCTAACTTATGGCACTATCCCTTTCGACTATTTAGGGTTGTCCAAATTCAAGTAATTATCTTATCTGTGGTCGTGCACGCAAAGGGGCGTCAAGTTGTGTCAACCCTAATAATTGCTCGGAGCAATGCTGAGCCAAACGCAGCCGAGTTTACCCGAAGTCAGGACTGGGGTGTCTCTCCACTGATGGTATAATTGGTATACAGTTAAGTGAAAACGCCTATAAAACAACCGCGCGCTTTAGATCACAGGAACAGAATAAATAATGGTACTAGGTACAGAAGACTGACTCTCTAACAAAACGCGTCTGTTACAATCAGGACACATATGGCCGCAGCCACCAAAATTGGTGTGGAACGGATGTACTTTTAGCTACCTGTTGCAAAGCGACGAAATCGCGGAGTGAGCCACGCCTGTCACAGGGCATTAAATTTTAATCATAAGATACTGTACTATCCGGCTTGTGTCCTATTTATTTGTGAGTCAAATAACTTGTTAATGTTAAACGTCCTGGAAGGTTACTTGCAACAGTGCTGTATCCATCTTACATCCCCATCTTAATAGGTTTCCTCTTGCCACCGCTTGGCGCGCCGCCAACTTGCACGAGCCCATTAGTGTTACATGCGGTGTCTACTGACAATCGTCCTAGGGTTTACTGGGTAATGACTACGTTGAGGTGACAATGGGATGGGCAGGGGCCACAGACAAGACATCCTCCAGACTGAGCATAGGAGCTTTACCCCCTCTGCCACAGATACGGTAGTTTTACTCCATTTTCGAGTCGAAAGTGTCTTTGTGTGACGTCCGTGTCTTTGAACGGACCAATCACGGCATGGGACCTCGCTCACCTCGTCCCCCGCACCCCCGTATTTTTGGCAGCATCAGTTTCATGAAATAATTGCTCTAAACTCCTTCTAGAGGATTCCTAGTCTATGGCAGGGGCCGAATTTTGAATTTCGCCGTTTTCCACAGAATTTCGAGTGACGAAATCGAGCACTCGAAATTCAAAAATCGGCCCCCAGGTCTTTTATTTTCACAAGCTCTTATTTAACTTGCAATCTTAGTGGGTAGGTAACCGGGGTAAATGCGTCACTTGAGGTAAATGCGTCTTTTAAACTTTTTTTATAAATGGAACATTTTGGAACTATTGCAAGCCTCCCTGTTCGAAGTGTGGTCACTGAACTTTTAGTGTAGACGGCTATAATAGTAATAATATGTTGCGTTTGGATTCAAAAGACGCATTTAACACAAGAGACGCATTTACCCCGGTCGACCCTATGTTAGTTAGTGTGGGTCAAATCTTGGAAGCTAAATTTGACCCACTTCCCGATTTCCGGTTGAGCTGAAATTTTGGTACATATGCATACGTTAATCTGCATACATATTCATAAGGTAATAATTGCCAATGCAATATTATGATATTTATGATGACATGGAGCTGATCTGATAACGGAGACAGGAGGTGGCCGGGTGTTAGTTAGTGTGGGTCAAATCTTGGAAGCTAAATTTGACCCACTTCCCGATTTCCGGTTGAGCTGAAATTTTGGTACATATGCATACGTTAATCTGCATACATATTCATACGGTAATAATTGCCAATGCAATATTATGATATTTATGATGACATGGAGCTGATCTGATAATGGAGACAGGAGGTGGCCAATGGGAACTTTGTGATAAAACAACGCAAGGTAATTGTATATGAGGTCGTTAGAATTGTCTCGATGAGAAAGAAAAAAGTCAGCGATAAAAGCTTGTACCAAAAATGAAATTTTTGTCAAAAACTTATTCTCGTAGCCACACAGATAAATTTCCCTATAACTAATAACGGCCATAATCCAGATAATCCTGTATACCGCACTAAATTTAATTCCACTGGAGTTACGATAAAATCTAAATAGCTCGTGGATGAAATCTGGAGGGTTGCCAGTGGGGGGGTGACATGACCGAGATCGGGTTATGGGCAACTGCTTTTCAGTACCGTTTCTACGAAGTTACGGTAACATATATGGACGCTAGCATGATACTGATTACAATCATTACATTTAGTAGTTTATGTGACTGCTACATAATGAAAGGCATTAGAATATGAGTGTGGGTTTATGAAACGAGCTGAAAGCGTGTTTCATAACAAGAGTGTTTTACTACCTAATCCCCTATTCGTAAATAAAAAAAATAAATAAATAAATAAAATAAAAATCATTTATTTCAGACTAAAGGTCCATACATTGTTAGTGAACATTAAAACCTTATTACTAGTGTTAGTATAACATAAAAATAGACTAAAGTAAAACTAAAAACTAAAAAACTTTACGGGCCTGGTTTAGTCGAATTATGCTGGCTTATAATATCCCTTTCTTACAAATACATAAGTCAAAATGACAGATAAAGACAAATGATTATTAGCTATTTGAGGCTTGTAGCGCGTTTAGGAATAAGGGGGATTTCCGGTTCGAGCGCCATCTTGATAGTCACGCGTCATGATCAATTCCTTTGTTTATTGCTCATTAATATTGTTTAAAGTGTAATATCGATAGCCTATTATACAGTAAACTAATGTCGTAGTGTGCAGTGAATGGAGAATTCATCTTGAAGCGCGTTTAACTACCATTTTGGAGTCAACCGCCGGTTGTCCACGTGCTTCTTGTAAAGTCTGCTATCGCTTTACAAGAGCGAATAAAATCACCGTACACTGTCTTGTACTAACCGTACAATTTCAATCGTATTACCCTGCTACTACGACCTTGATACTGGCGAAATAGCTCCACTGGGCTGAAGCCATAATTTTAAAAGAATGAATGAATGAATGAATAAGGGGATAATAAGCATATGACTGTAATAAAGACTTTACAGTGTTTATACCAACTCAATATTTCTGCTTACCCAATGTTTGAGTGATAAAGTAGATATGCCTAGTATGTATACTACTCTTGGCCGTTCAGGTTAGTTCTCCATCTAGAGATACATATACCGATATATTCCATTGTAAACAAACCACGGGACGGACGATAACTTACTATGAAAGGACATCTTATGTGTATGTGTACGACGTCGTCAGCTGTCAGCGGATCCGACCAGTGAATCAAAATATGAGGCAGCGGACCGACAGCTGTGGCCGCCTAAATATTCAGGAGGCTTGTTCATAACGCTGTGTCAAATGGTATACAAACTAGTATAACTTGGTCTTTATTTATTCTTTATTTATTTGAATTCTTAGGCTAGGTGATTTATAATATGAATATAAAAGTAAAATATAAAAACACTTACAATACATTAAAAAATTCATATAAACACATTATAAAAAACCTAACCTAGATTGCCGCCGGCAGCGGGGCTTGGCCCAAGCTGCCGGTGGTCAGGGCCGCAGAGTGAGGAACCGACGTACTATACGCGCCGTGTCCAAAATTACCGCCTTCTGCATCTGACCCTTGATCCAACCACCCAGCGAGAGTCTCTCTAGGTGTTGGTCGAGACTCTTCGCTATGAGACCGTTCGCTGACACAACTATCACACTATCGGAACAATGATCGTCACGCTGTGTCAAATGGTATACAAACTAGTATATCTTGGTCTTTATTATTATGAGCTTATATTGTCCTGTCCCACTGCTGGGCAAAGGCCTCCCTCCTATTCCTCCACGTATGTCCCCCACATATGTCGACGCGGAATCGGCAAAATCCGATAGAGAGATACATTTCGAGTTCTTCTTCATGGTCGTGACCTCATGTTTGAGGGACGTGACTCCTATGGGGTATTCTTTCTACCACTGCTCTCCAAGCCTCTCGATCTTCGGCCATCTGCATCGTTGCCTGGAGCGAAGCCTGGGTAATATTTTGGACCACATCTGACCATCTACTGGGTGCCCGCCCTCTACTCCTTCGTCCGTCGACACTCCTGGCAATAATGCGCCTTTCTAGCGTGTCCGCGCCGTGTCGAGATTTCGAGTTATGTAGGTTAAATTTGTACTGAATAGCCGTGAAGGGAAACGTTGATTACTTCGTCTTAATAAAGTTAAATAGGTTTTGGGCTTTGAAGGGAATATCATTTTATTTCGTGTTAACGAGGATTTCGTCTTATCGAGGTTCGAGTTAGCGAGGTTCCACTGTAGTATGACTCTCATGGACCCACGAAAAGAACGCAATTGCAACCCCTCTGGTTTTAATTCTTCTGCTAGTTGGTCTCCTATATCGTAAAACAACATACAAAGTGGAAAATGAAAAAATGAAAATGAAAAAATATTTATTTTGTGCTCATATAAAAATGGGTCTAGCAGTGGGAACGTACATGAAGTTGAGGTTACATGCATACAGCGATACTTTTATATGAAACAGTATGAACAGGGGTCCCCAAACTAGGCATAGCTTGTATCTTGGGCAACCAGTTAATGAATTAAAAAACTAGAGAATTATGCCTAAACATAAGTACTAAAATTTAACCTTATCTAGGGGTTTAAGTTAGTCAGTCCGTCAGTCAAGTCCCTTAATGCTAAGTGGAGAAATACAAAGGTTATATTGTAACATACGTTACATACTACCTAACACTACTAAGGTACCTTGACTATATTATTTGTATGAATATCAACGGTTTGTTGAGGCGATGACTTTCTCGGCAGTTGGAAATATACAACAGGATGACAATGCGGTCCGAATTAATTATATAAATGTGGTGTTTTGCGCAAATTCCGATGTGTGCATAAGTTAGGAGGGTCCGGCCGTATTAGGCCTTTTTACGAATAAGTTGGTTTGTTGAAAAAGGGTTTTTAGAGCGTGTATTGTGTGTGCGCGGCTTAACACCTAAATAGAGTTGGACCAAAATAAGTCTGCAACGATTTTGATAGCACACGCGGGGGTTACCCTGCGCCCTTTAAAATAGGTTGTATGAATGCTTTTACTAATTTAAATTTGTAGAGTTAGAAAAGTCTGCAACGATTTTGATATTAGCACAGGCGGTGCAAGTGTTATTTATACGTCATAATTTCATAGAAGTTAGACGTTTAAAATAACACTTGGACTTATCTTGCTCTAGCTCTACGTTATATGGCATTACTATGATACTATTTTTTTGTAATATTGCACAGTACAGGAAGGTACAAATTGTTAGAGGAGTTATTACCAATAAGCATAAGGGCTAGGTTAATTTGTGTAAGAATATCTTATAATATTTATTTAATTCAGCCGTGCAGTAAGTTGAAAATAATTTATTTATTTTTTAAATCAGGCAACAAGGCCCATATTACAAATACCTTACAGACTAACATACATATGTATTTAATAAACTTAAAACTAAACACTATTTAGTCGACAAAACGGCGTGGCTCCGTTGCATCGGATCCTCTCGTGTCGGATTCGGCAGTTTGCCCCGGAACCTCCGAAACACGATACCTTTCGACCAGAAGTCGGCGCACTCGATGGTCCCCTGCAGCGGTCGCGGCACGCGCACCACAAAAGAGTTGAAAAATAATACCTTCGCATTTACAATATTACTTTGGCCTCCACAATTTATGCCTATACCAAAAAGAATAGATAGTATAGAGGGGTCCTGTCATTGTAAATTTTGTAGTCACTGTAAATTTACTGCCATCTATCCACACACGACTAAAATTCAGAATTAAAACGTATACAGTTATCAAAAAATTTATATACAGGGTGGAAAGGCACGACGATCCTTTCCGGAAATGGGAGATAGTTTAGCCTAAGCTCTATATTTTCTCCATAGAAACTATGTTAATATGGGCAACCGTTTCTAAATTATGGCCTTTTAAACATCCATGCAAAAAACTACTTTGTTCTAACCCTAACAGGTGACAGGGTCAATGAACTTACTTGTAAACAATCAGTATACGACAGGAAATTATGCTAATTTGTTGCCATCTAACCATTTATAGGTCTGCTTACAACACGGTAAGAATCGTTGCAGGATTTTCGCTTTCTTAGTGGTTCCACTTGTTCAATACTTGAATGAAGTATTATGTTATTCCTTAATATTAATAATACTATCCACAACATTGTTTACAACGACAGTTCAAATGGTGACATTGACAACCACTCAAAAGTACGCAATCGTCTTATAAATATCTCTGGTTTCCTTGACTGATAAAAAGGTTTTAGTTTCTTAACACGTTTCACAAAATTATTTTCGAATAATTGGAAACTATCTAAAATAATAAAAAAATACAAGTAGGTTGTGTTAGAGGCACCAAATGTACATGCAAAACAGAACATTAGAATAAATCAAGAATAAATACTTTTTCAATACCAAACTAACAAACCTTCTTGCGTTCAAATTTGTGGTGCTGTGTAAAAGATATGGTGTACCAAACGGAATGTGAAACTGCGGACGAAATGAGACGAAGGCTAATTGGTGCTTTCTGCGGAGGACAATCTGCGGAGGAAAAATAACGAAGAGCATACACTATCGCATGTGCATCGACATACTCGGGCACGGGCTGCGGCGGCGTTGTAAGACACGGAGGTACATTTGAACACCGTATGTGAAGAGAAGATAGTGTTAAATATTGGCAAAAAGTAATTATCTAAGAAAGTAATAAAATTGTTTGTAATATTTTTGCATTCATTTGATTTATCTGACACTTATGCGTCATTCATACATCATTGCGATTCTGTCAACGATCGGAAAAAAGTGTAAAGTCCCGAGCTTTCCCGACGGAGATCCTTAATCTATAGCCGTGATGTGCACATGCTATAGGGTTGTCACCACAGTTAAAAAGTAGTAAATTTGCAATTTTTTTTTTACTCAACTAACGATTCTTACCATTACCAATCGTCTCTGTATCACTTAAACGACCTAATACTTCCGGGAAGGATCGTCGTGTCTTTCCACCCTGTATATGGATAAATGATTTTATTATTTTTATATCATTTTGATCCATGTTCATGTTCATTCACTGATATCTATGTGTTAAAATTGTTAAATATGAAATGGTGTCGTCACGCCATCTAGCCGAGGATAGGCTAAAGGTGTGTGCGGCATCTATTCGAGAATGACTTTTACTTGAATTCCTAGGCACGTGTTTTCCTTAGACTTTATTCGTCTTATACGAAGTTACATATGTCTTTGCCTATACACACCCTCATTACCCTTAAAGTAGCGTAAAGTCTCGGCCACTAACTACCCAAGTCACTAAGCCACTTAGGTAACATCAAAACTTATAAGCCTCCCAAACCAAGCTAAAACAAACTTTAATTAAACATTTTAAGGTTGTTTTTCGAAGGGGAAGCTAGTGGTTAAGGCCTGATCCATCAATGTCTTGTCGGTGCCGGTATTTGTTCCATCATATCTTGTTAGATAACATTAATTATGATAAGGGATAGTGTGGGAAGTGGGTCGTTGGCGAAGGTGCTAGTTTGTGTTTGGTGGAAATTAGCCTTAATTATATTTATTAGTTTTTTTTACTCATAGCGTAGTACAGTCACTGTGGCTGTGGCTCTACAAATAAAATCGTGTCAGATATTTTTGCAGCCTTCGTCGTGTAACATAGTATTGCAGGTGACTGTACTTCAATAGGAAAAGCGTGTAAAACTAAAAATTAATGTACCTATGTAATCTACGAGTACATACAATATATTTTATTAAACAAGCAATTAGCTTAAGAACAATAGTTAGTTATTTACCGAAAAAGTTGTAATTTGCTGGGAGATTTTCCTTATTGGGATAAGGGCGCGTTTTGTAGTTATTAATAGTATGTTTCCATTTCTAGTGTACTTGCACATTTTCAGAAAAGGTCTCAAATAATACTCGAAATGTGGAACTGATCCTTAAGGTACGTTAAGCACTGTTGCCAGATGGTGACCAAAAGCCACATTTTTCGTGACATCGTACTCTCGTCTGTGACATATACGAAAGTAAGGGCTTGTGCACAAATCACGCGAGGTTTGATAGGGGGACGGGGATCACGAAAAAATCACGAGAAGTCACGTTGGGGGAGGGGGGTATAAGGAAACCTCACGTGTATTTTTCTACAGTGAACGAAACTAAGAAAAAAACCCACCACGTGAGTAGATACTTTATCTCGGTTCCGTTAAACATAAATCTTCACTCTGCACTTCAAAATAGCGAGTCTATTTAACGAAAATAGAAAAATAAACAAGATTTTCTATATTTATCTTAAAATTAAGTCGAATAAAAAATTTCAAAAAAATACACGTGAGGTTTTGTGGGGGTAGCGAAAAACCTCACCAAATATCACCAAGGAAGAGGGGGGGTCAAAAAGTAGCCGAAAACACCTCGCGTGATTTATGCACAACCCTAACTTATGATTGGCCGCACTTGCCGGTTTTTTTTTTATTTTATAATCTTCCTTGTCGTATTCTCATAGCTGAGGGACCTGACGAATGTGGATACTTTTCACCAGTGCTCTCCAAGCCGCTCTGTCTTGGGCCCAGTGCATGCTAGCCTACAATGTGGCGTTTGTCTATGACGTTATTCTGTCCGCCCAACGCGTGGCCATTAGGGCTTGCAATTCGAATATTCGAATATTCGAATTTGTCGAATATTCGACCTGTTTTGATATTCGAATATTCGGCCGCTCAGGTTTCGAATATTCGAATATTTTTTATTAGTATAAAAAATCTATTTCATCCGCTGTAGTTACAGTTTCTGTGTATTTTCCGGGTATTTACAGTGAATGAGGAACGATAGGTACTCAAATACGAAGGAAATAATATTTTTACTGTATTCCTCTCGATAGACTTCGTGAATACAGTGAAACTTAACTCAATTTGAAAGAAAACGAAATCAAAAAGTATGTTATTTTTACGGTGCGTAAGTTTTAAGTTATAAAGGTCATTCTGTTTATTCAGTGCAAGCGTGCGTTAAGCGATTTTTTGAAGACTAAACCTTGCCCGCACTTATCGCAATTCTCAAATTTGATCATACCAAACCTGCCCAAGTAGGTAATCTAACTATGCACCTTTAGCTAACGAATAGTCCACCCAGTAGTCAACTAACTTTTTCCCTTAAATATTCCAATATTATATAATTAAGTCGACCTTTAGGAATAAAAACTTGCCAAAACAAACAAAGTCAATAAAGATTCAAAATACAATGGAATTAGGTACATGCCTTTTTACAGGCCTCTGAGTGACTACAAGTTAATTTAAATCAAAAAATAATTACCTACTAAAAAAATATCTTACATACCTAGGTGTTTGGATGGTTAAAGTTATATTATTTCACGCAACGACGCATTTATAATAAAAGTTTTATCTAGAAATATTGAATACGTCTTATTTTGGCGTTTTACTTGTTTTTATAAATGTGGGCACCTCATAGTAGGATGATAAAATCTAGTTAATTTCTGCAAAATATCATTAGTTTTAGCAATATGTGAAAAAAGCTTTTGAATAAAACGATAATAAACCGATTTCTCGTTCTTTTTCTTATTTTTTATAATATTCGAATAATTATTCGAATATTCGAATATGTCGTCAGAAAAAGTCGAATATTCGAATACCTGAAAGTTTCGAATATTTGCAAGCCCTAGTGGCCATACGTCCACCCTACGCTTCCTTGCCATGCTGCCAGTAATAAGGAGCTTTTCTAGGCTATCTGGCCCTGTCCTGCTCAGATGGCCGAAGAAACCAAGTACACGCTGGGAGCAAACAGTGGAGAGCCTCATCGTTCTAATGTTAAGTTCGTCGAGAATACAAGGACAAAAATGTGACTTGAGTTGACTTGACAAAGAAAACGTGACTTTTCATTCAATGAAACGTAACTTATGATTCAAGATACTGACGTTAAGAGCACCCTGTATAAGCCTTAATCAACTCCACTCACCCCTCAATAAATTATGATAATAAGATGGCTCCCTACTATTCGACACGATTGATACATTTCTAACAAAGACATATACTTAGTAGACCACGCAAACGCACTTGTTCTTCTTTTTGTCGAGGTTCCTTATGGAAATGTAGCCTAGAAACGAACTCACTTAGTTATGTATGTGCCATCTGTGTCGCTAGTAGGATCCCACCTGAAATAAGTGGCAGATTCCTGCAGCCGACCTGTCTCCACACACGTATTGCCTCGACTTTCCTCTGGGAAAAGACAGTGAAGCCGAGAGGGTGATGCAGTGGAATTAAGGAAACGCAGGGATGCCCAGCACCTGGGCATCCCTGCGTTTCCTTAATTCCGTCCCAGGCGGTGTAATGTATGTTACACCATAAATCGTCTGCAATAGACGCGAAGGCCATTATATTTAATTCCTTAACTTCACAAAAAATAATTTCGGACATAGTTTTGTGGTAGAATGTAATATTTTTTTAAACGTTGAATGCATCGTTGCTTTATAACATTTTCTGTACATATATGTTTTCTCGTTCACCCGACTTATTAGATACAAATTTTCATAACATGCCAAACTTTACTGAATAAAAAATCTGTAAAGATTCTATGGCTATCAGTTAATAGGTTTAATAGTTATGATTATGACTAGCATTCAAAAGTAGGTATATATGTGATGCTTTTTAATGAGACTAATACGAAATCACTATGCGATGTCACGCACGTGTCGCGGTGTTTAGTTTCACGGTACATTCGGGGTCTATTCAAATATATGTCCGTAATTGAACACAATTGATACATTGATTACCATACAATATCGTTGATTGCTCCACAAACACCCGTAATGAATGTCTGGCTAGCACTCGAAATCTGCATTTTACATATAAACGCAATTTAATTTTATAGTCAAGACTCGTGCAATGGTAATTAGACAAATAGACATGGTACGTTACTTAGACGGGTTCTATATTGTGCTTGGAATTATTTGTATGTTAATGCGTTTTAGTAGCAGTAGTACAGTCACCTGCAATAATATGTTACACAACTATGCTGCAAAAATATCTGACACGATCTTATTTGTAGAGCCCGTGTCACATATTTTTGCGGCCTTTGAAGAGTACCAATATTATTACAAGTGACTGTACCTAATCACTTTATTGTACAGTCACCTGCATTAACATGTTACACAATGAAGGCCGCAAAAATATCTGACACGATCTTATTTGTAGAGCCATAAGAGCGTGTCACATATTTTTGCGGCCTTCGAAGAGTAACATATTATTGCAGGTGACTGTACACAACATAGGTTTACAAAAAAAATACAGAAATAGAGGTAGGTAGGTACAAAGGCGAACTTATACATTTAAGGGATCTCTTCCAGCTAACCTTGGAGTAGATGAGGGGACGTTTTACATAAGTTTAGATATAAGTACGCACGTATTACTTTAATGTACAGGCACCTGCAATAATATGTTACTCTTCGAAGGCCGCAAATATATCTGACGATCTTATTTGTAGACCCAACATATTATTGGAGGTGACTTTACATGCCAAGTTTCATGTTATTTCAGCTTGTCGTATTAAAATGCGTACTCGTAACTTCGATTGTATGTTAGCGGCTTTTTGGCTGAGATTCCGTGAGACTTAATACGGTTGAGTAAAGTTAGCCTTCTCAACTTTAACTCGGAACTATGCCCCGAGGTTTTAGCTGTTGATGCGGTTTGTATACTAGGACTTAACGGTGGTAATCTGGCTTTAGTGCTAAGTTTTACGGCCTTTTAAAATAGGTTGTATTAACGGTTTTACTAATTTAAATTTGTACCAGGTTACCGACTTATTTGTACCGGTTATTTTATACAGAACTAGCGACCCGCCCCTGCTTCGCACGGGTTACACAAAACAATAATAAATTAGACGCCTAAACCTTCCTCACGAATCATTTTATTGATAGGTGAAAACCGAGTGAAAATCCGTTTATAGCGAACATACATACACACAAACAGACAGACGCGGCGGGGGACTTTGTTTTATAAGGTGTAGGGATACCCCGCCCCCAATGGAATTACCTCACCCCGCAACGGCAAATTGACGCTATGATGGAAAATTCAAAATATAGGGGTGCTTGACTATTTCAGTAAATTTTATTTCCCGAAAGAAATCGCTATGGCCTATGTCCAGCAGTGGACGTCCTCCGGCTGATATGATGATGAAAGAAACCGAGAATTTTTATTCTGAAAAATACCTAATTGTTCCCCAATAGTTGCAACCACTCAGTTAATTTAGTATCTAACAACAATTTTAAATTAAATATAACACGAGGCAGAAGTTTCGAACAACGAACACTTATAATTGGCGAATATTGCTAACTGGCCGAATTCGGAATTCAGTTAAGCGAGTGTAGATTCATTAGTGTGGCGTATACAGACGAACGGGGACTTAAAGTTTGTGGAAGGGCATTTATTGTCATGATTATACATTTTGTCTCTGTTCCAAGACCTTGCCCGAAAATGTGCAAAGAGGCATACCTAATCCACCTGATGATGCCGACATCACCGACATGGCTCCCTGCTTCAACTGACACAAATGCAGTCGCAAATGCCGTTCCCGCATTGGCTTATACAGCCACGAGAGACGTTGTTCCTCGCGTACAGACGCTGCATAAATCATCTGACAAGATGTTAAAGGCCTGATGATGATACATTTTGTATGACATCTTTGTACTCTGCAGAGAGCGAGAGTTGAATCAGGGTGTGCTGATATCCCGGTTGCGAGTCTCAGGGCCCGATACGGATTTTGAAATAGACATCTATTAGACATCTTTTAGACATCACCAAGATACGATAACGATATGTTTAAGATCTAACCTGTCAAATTTGACATTTGCGCGATTCTGGAGATACTGTTGAACGATTTCCACAGGATATGACTTAGAGATCCAATTCACATCTAATAGATATCTTACTCTATCTAACGTAAAAGTGACATTGGTTGCCCGAATTGCGCTGCAAAAGAGAACTAGTTGATATCTAAACTATAACGTATCTAGAATGGATCTAGTACGTGTCGTCTCTTGTGAATATCTTGAAGTTCGAATACGGCAGTCACCCGAGAAAACTTCACTGGCTGTTTTATATTAGATCAGTCATCATCCGTTCTCATCAGATCAGTCATCATCTTCATTCGTTTGCCCTTATGTTATCCCATTCATCTAGGGTCGGTGCAGCATGTCTTTCTCTTCCATACCTCTCTCTTGCCCGTCATCTCATCATTCACTCGCGTTCGTTTCATATCATCTCTCACACAGTCCGTCCACCTTTTCCTCGGTTTTCCTCTTCCGTTACATTCATCCACATTAATTCGTAATACCTTTCTCGTCACATGACTTTCATCCATTATTATTTTATTTGCATTAGAGATGCACCGGATATTCGGTTACTATCCGAAATCCGGCCTATCCGGCCGTTATTTTAACATCCGGCCGGATACCGGATAGTAAATATGCTTGATTTTGTAGTAAACAAGTTGGATTTAAGAAACAGTCACGGTCATAATCGTACTCTTTTATTATTTTAAAACAATTTAAACAATCCACTCACTTCCAAGCGCACTCATTTCGTACCTAGAAATGAGTCCGCGCGAACGTTCACTACGAAACAGATCAGTGATCAGTCGTCATAGAAAGACTTTAAACAAACAATTACGTGAAACTGTGTAAAACAAACAATATCTAGGCACTAAAAGTAAAATAGTCTCACTTAAAATAGTTAAAATGTAGAATAGCTACATACAATTTGCGGTACAATGAATATAATTTTACAATAGTGTGCCGTATCCAGGATACACGCAGCTACGAGAGTGTTATCTAATTTGTCTGTCCCAGGCTAGGTGGACCCGCTTTTAGGCTACGCTTTAGGATTAGCGCACACTAGAGGGCGCTATATCTCTTGACTAGTGGCTCTGTGAATTGTAGACCTGAAGAAACCCAATAGCGCCGCCATTTTGAAAAAAATATGCAAAAATTAAATTGACAAAAAACATAGGTAATATTGAACCTGCTCACAAAATTTCACTAGAATCGGTTGAGAATAGCGACCTGAAGGGTTAAGATGGCTGGCTCTTTATCATTTGTCACCATGTCTGTCACGTTCTAACAAGTATATAAGTTTGAAAGTCACGCATGACATAACAGGTGATAAAAACGCGACCATGATACCACTGCTGGTAGAGAAGAACAGTCGAACAGACAGGGCGGTTTCAGACTAACATTTTTTTCTTCGCGTGTGCGGTCGTTTCGACGTTACGCGCGCTATATTTCGCTACATTGGGTCTATACGCGCCTACACGCGCCTCCAAAAACGAGCTTATAGGCCGTATCAAACGCTAGTCTCAAACCGCGAAAGCATTTTGGGCCCCAGCTGACACGGAGACACTTCGCTCCCGGTCCCGCGGTCAATTGATAGTTTTAAAGTAGGTAAATTGTCTATTCTAAAATATACACTTAATATACCGTCTGCCGGTGACCGCAGGCAGTTTTGTTTCAATAGGTGCAAAAGTTAATAAGGGAACAAATTCCCTCTATCTTATTAACTCGTTTTGCCACTTTTGCCTTCCGTTTCGAATAAATAAGAGTTCAGTTCAGTTTGAGAATTCGTTTTGAATTAAGTACCTAGTTTGAATGAAAGAAGTTTGAATAAATGTAGTAAATAACGTTTTCATATTTATAAAACTATATTCATATAAGCCAATTTAAAAATCGTTTTCATATAGTAATCGAACGGCAAATTTTAATTTTTATTTTTTTTAAGTTTTTTATAACCACAGAAAAATTAAAATAAATGAGGTCGAGTAAGGTTGCCAGAGCTCAATGAGGGCGCGGAGTGTCAGGGTCGGCAACGCGCATGTTACGCCTCTGGAGTTGCAGGCGTCCATAGGCTACGTGGACTGCTTACCATCAGGCGGGCCGTAAGCTTGTTTGCTACCGACGTAGTATTAAAAAAAAGAGTTATAGCTTAGCAATAGCCATGGGTGGCCAACCTTTTGCGACAAATTAAGGCCGTGTTTTGCTCGTGCAGTACTAATCCCGGCTAGAAATTAGTGGCGTAGCTCGCTTTAGCTATTTTTAGCTGTTTTAGCTTGTCGGTTAACTTTGAATAACTTGTGCAGGCGTCTGGCACATTATTAGCATGTTAGCATGCGTTTTATGCTTTGTGATGAGTAAACACCCGCTTTTTTTAGGCTGTGTCATAATTTTGCAAGGTACATATGTATGATTTTTTTTTTGACTTGCCAAATTTTTTTCAATTATTAAGTAACTCCCTATATACATTCACGTGATTGAAAGATTGGAATTGGGAGTTTTTATTAATACCACGTCGATGGAAAACAAGCATACAGCCTGCCTGATGGTAAGCAGTCACTGTAGCCCATGGACGCTTGCAACTCCATGCGGGTTGCCGACCCTGTAAAAACCTGTCCTTTTTTGAATAAACCCATACTGTAGTCCATTTGCAGTTTTACAAAATGTTGAACTGTCAATTATCGTCACCAGAATTTGAGTTATATACATAAAGAAATGTCAGTACCTACTTTGAAAATGTTCTATCATTTTCACAATGTTGTTTTCTAATTGCCAATGAGTAGTATAAAAATCGATCGCATGAAAATCACTATTTTTATTGTCACATAACCTTGTTTCCATACTGTTGGCCTGGCGTGTACTTACAGTCTACACCTTAAAGCTTGTGATGCGCGTCTGGCAAGCCTTTATAATGTCAACTGACTCCGTTTACACCGCGAAGCCGTATGCAATTTGCAGCCTGAGACCGTCAGTTACACCGTACACCTGCAATGCTATGTTACACAACGTCGGCCGAAAAAATATCTGTCATGATCTTATTTTTAGAGCCATAAAAGCATGTTACACATTTCTACGGCCTTCGAAGAGTACGTAGATAACATATTATTGCAGGTGACTGTACAACGAAGCTATCTGACACGAAAGTATCTGACACTATTATTTCGTCAAGTGACGACCTACACAACACAATACTACAAGTTTAGATGCCATAGTATGGCTATGCCCAATTGCCCATACTGCGCTATTAAGACCAAGTGCGGGTAGTTCGAAAAACTCGCGCAGCTAATAGAAGATGTTTATGTCAACTTTAGGCAGTCTTGCTTGTGGGGACTGTAGCCCAAGCCCTCACGCGCATGTGAGGAGGCCTGTGCCCAGCAGTGGGGCGTATATATGCTGAATATTTTTTATTTTGTTTAGGCAGTCTTAGGGAGTTAATTTTAATTACGCGATTAAGACCCGTAAAAATAAATAATAATCTGCGATCTTCGGATTGAGATTAACATGCCTATAGGCTTTCAGTGGTCTGCGCGAAAGCGAACAAGACGCAACACAAGAAAAATAAAGAATGTAGTAACCATTTCATTGAAAAGGGAGAGGGGAGGCCTTTTGCCAGCAGTGGGACACATAGGTTAATAAAAAAAAACATTTCGGTGTGACAGGTGGCCTATCCCGCTTTACCTGAAGCGTATTAAGAAGTTGCTTTTTCGAGCAGCGTGCAAATACACTCACTCTTACCTTCACAGCCACTCACACTCACTTATTGAGCTAGCTCACTGATTCTGTGAGTGTTCCGCTCAGTCAAACGCTTGGAAATATATTTAATATGATTTGAAATGTTTAATCGGATTGTGACTACTTTCTGTAACTCACGACGCAAGAAAAAGATCGGTGTTATAATATAAGTTTGATCGCTGTGTGTGTTTTTCTGTGGCATCGTAGCTTTTTAACGGGTGAACCGATTTGGATGCGACTTTTTTATTTGAAAACAGTTTTTTTTTAATTAACTTTCCTTAACCCGTCTTAACTGTCAAGTCAAAAGTCGGCAATCCAACTATTGACCGGTTAAACCTAGAGTTACCATATGTGGTTACCTGTACAATTTGACACTGGGTTAGTGGGATGTACAAGTGGCGCTAAGTATCCGTTTTAATCGCTCTTTCAAGACCAGTTCGAACGTCCACTGAAATTAGAATGATGTCATTTAGTTATCGTGCGTGTCGCTCGCGCCAATACATGTACGGACAAGTATGAACAAAACGCACGATATCTGTTTGACATTATTTAGATGTCATTTTGATATTAGTGTAAGTACGTTGGAATCGTCCTGTTTAGCGTCGTTATATTTCACAGTAACTGTCACATAGTAGCACATTCACAGAATAAATAATAGTACTACCGTACAGAAAGGACACTTCCTGCAAACCCGAAGTTTGACAGCGGTTCAGGGTCGAATCATGCTATCCCTTTCTAATATATGGCATCCCTTTCGGCTATTTAGGGTTGTCAAAATTCAAGTCATTATATCTGTGGTCGTGCACGCAAAGGGACGTCAAGTTGTGCCAACCCTAATAATTGCTCGGAGCAATGCTGAGCCGAGCGGAGCCGAGTTTGGCCGAAGTCAGGAGTTTCGCACCCCTGGTTTAGCGTCGTTATATATCACCAGGTTTAAAGTTAAACCACAGTAACTGTCACATAGTAGCATAATAGCACATTCATTGTTGCTTATCTCTGGATTGTTCGCTGACCAGAGTTTTAACTAGTTAGTTCGTAGTTCACCGTATTACCGTTCTAGTTCAAACTTTACTTAGGTTATAACATGATGTGATTAGTTTTGTTTGAGAAATACATTGTTTCGGTTGTTTCGAGATTGTTACTTTTGGACGTATGATCGGACTCGTGGCGTATTAAATACATACATATTTATGATATTAGCATTAAATCAACTCTTTTAATGACAAGTGTAAATTCTAATATCACAACGAAGTAGAGATACTTTAGAAAGTATTTGTAGGGTTAAATGTTTAATATTTGTGTTTTATTTTACCATACGCTTTATTGTTAACTAAAACGACACTTAATCGCGTATAATGAAGTCCCGTTATAAGTAAATAATAAATATAATAATGTGGAAAAATCTTGAAAGTTGAAATCAGTGTTTTACCCTTACGCTGTCTGACTTCAGACTCTTTTTTATAAAAATGAACTTAACGGTTCAGTTTTATAAAAAAATTACATTACTTTACTGAATCTACATTTATTACCGCATTTTCGCAATAGCTAAGTTAAGTTATAATTAATAATTTTAACATTTATAATTTAATTTATTGCAACTAAAGCTTTGTATAGATGCCATTCAATAACGACTCTAGCAGGAAAATTCAACCAATTTTACTCTGTATCTAAAATATAGTCAAAGAGAGCTTAGTTTTTTCTTAGTGTTCAATCTAAATAAATGCCATGGATTTCATTCTAATAGGTACCTAGAACTGCATTCAAACAGTATATTTAGAAGAATCGCATTTCTCTGCACCGTCCTGATAGTTCGCAATAAATTACAAACTTACATTGCAGTTAAACTCTTCAAACTTAGACTATAATTCCAAAGAAGTATCTCACATTGTTTGTTTCACAAGTACACGCTTAAGTTTGTAAAAGGGGGCTCCACGTGCTGGCCGGTGAGAAAAAAAAGGGACGAGCGCAGGTAGAAAACACAATACGAAGGATGCGTTCCGTTTCTACTTCATTCACAAACTTATCAATCAGCCGTCAAACTTATCGACGATCTTTATGTAAACGTAATAAGATTGAAATCGGTTTGATCTCTATTTACCCAACCGCAATCAATTTGAGTTTCGAACACTGCGCTTCTGGTGTATGCAGCGTTTATCGTCGGTCAAATTTTATGTTTCGAACGCAGCTTTTAGAATCTTTTAGGTTAGTTTGGCCCGTTCGCGGTATGATGCGTTGCGTTCTTCATTCGCGTTTGTGTTTTTAAATGTTTATTATTAGTTAAACAGTGATTTTTGTGTGTAAATGTGTTTAATGTGTTGTGTATAGTGTTCTGTGTTGGATTGCCCATCGGAGTTTGGATGTTTTCGCTTGGTATGTACGGCATTTTGTGAATGCCAGTTGTTTACTCGGAGGGTGCAAGTTGCAACCATGCTATACTTTTATAGAGATGCTTAAATGTTAGTGTTATGTACGATTATAGTATTAGACGATATGTGGAAATTTGTAGGTAATAGTTATGATATTTTATAGACTAGTTCATTTTGAACTAATATGCAGTTTCGTTTAAAAGGGGATGTTCAGTGTTAGAACAGTAACCAGGGTTATCAGATGCAGGTTGTTACTAGTTAGTACATGTTCCTCCATCATTTCAGAATTATGATGACGATGATATTATTGTTATTCGATATAAAAACTGTAGAGAACCAAAAATCATACAGTTAACATTACAATTACGTATATTTATATCATAACATGCCTGTCTACTCTATCGCATAAACAAGCCAACAAGGCACAGATAAGATAACTTAAGAGAGATATTCCACACAATCTTTGCTTATCTGTCTGTTCAGTAACCTTCTTTATAAATAAATACTATGAACTTACACAAATCGACCTAGTCCCATAGTAAGCTCAATGAGGCTTGTTTACTAGACGACGATTATTATATACCTACATATAATAGATGTTAACACTTACATAGACAGGTAATTATAACTTAATTATAAATTCTCGTACCAGGGTTCGAACCTTAAACCCCATCATGCTTCGTAGGATTTAAACCCACACCCATAGGTTTCATAAGCAGGGTCACTACCGACTAGACTAGGAGGCGGTTTAAACTAGTCATTAACTTTATTAAATTAGTATTTTTTTCATGACTCAAATACCCCACACGACAGTAATAGGTAAATACCATTTTCTCCGTACAGGCAAGCTCATGTTCCCGTATCACGGGTTCCCGGAATGACATTATAGTCTCCATTCTCCTATTACTGTCAATTTATAACTGTGCAGTGAACGTGTTGAAATAGTCGCTTTGTGAGCTGTAGAGTGTAGACCTCGCGAACACCCATTTTTCCGCCATTTTGAATATAAATTACAACAATATAACGAAATGAATAATAATCTATGCTTGTATAATTAACGATAACGATATATATCCTAGGAAGAAATATAATATAGAAATATATGTTTATCATTTATTTATTTATGTATATCTTATGTCTATCTATTATAAATTATTACAGCATATTCTCGTGAATAGGAATTGAAATAGGTATTTAAAAAAGATGATGAGGGATTCATGTAATTTTCGTCTATTTTCGTTTAATATGACCCTTAATAAATATTGTAATAGCCAGTAATAGGTACATATCTTTGAGTCTCATCGCACGGGAGTTTTTACTACCTATCTAATGTTGGTAATACTCGTATAACCTAACCTAGGTTAGCTTAGTTATTCAATAAGGAAATCATCTTAAAATACATTAAAAAGATAACAGTTTTAAATAACTATTTACAATCTTTTAACCGTATCCTTTAATGGAATTGCTCGGAATTACATATTCTAAGAAGTTAAATATTAAAATTACTGGGAAGACGTTTGTTCGCAATGAAATGAACTAGAAATTGCCCATTTGAGCTGAACCTCTTACGACTAGAGTCACCATGTTTCGATGAAAAATTAAAAAAACATTCTTTTTGCGTTGCGATATGCGCTTGTATTTGATATAACCGCATATTTAAATGATTGCGTATCATTAAAATATGTGCACACACATACACACATTTAATGAATTTAATACACGCGGTGTTACTGCTGTGAAACGATTCTGAAAGGAATTTTTAATTTACTTTCAACTACAGGGACGTTTTTTTTGAGCGAGAATTATTATGTACATCATCATCACTTGTGACAGTGACGTCCCACGTCCGTAAATGCGACCCTAAAAGAGGACTCACGTTAGACCGGGCCGTGTCCGGGCCGGAGCTTCCGGCGCTTCGTTTTATATGGAAAACATCACGTGGTCACTTTTTTATTTTATTTTTTATTTTATTTTATTTTATTTTTACTTACTTGTCAATCTTGTCATGTCATAGAAAAGTAAGCGCCGGAAGCTCCGGCCCGGACACGGCCCGGTCTAACGTCAGTCATACTTAAAGAGTTAAAGCACATTGCAAGTTGTACATTAATTATTAAACCTATGAAGGTGTGTTAATTAGGGCATCATGTTTCCTCTTCCATTTGGTGGTTCTTAACAGGCACCGCTTTCCTCGGACTCTGTTTAAAACTTCCTCATTTGTTATTATTTCCGTCCAGCATTACTTTATTAAGTTACAGGAATATCCACAATAATTTGAAAGAATAGCCACCCTACACGGACCAAGAATGGTTCTGCAATACTTTAAAAATAATATTTAGTCAGCGTTACCGTTTCAAGTGCGATCCACTTAAATATTTTTATATAATTTCCCTTCAAAGTGGCATTGAATTAGCTAGTATCTACTTTAGTATTTTGTACTTTTCGGGTTACTAGATTTGTCTGATATTGTGAGCTAGGGACTAGAGCTCCCGATACACGTGTTACACGCTGACACGGGTACCCGTGTTCTTAAGCCCGCCGGGCTTAAGAACCCGAACTACACGAACCCGCCCGGATTCGGAAACGTTTACACGGGTACCCGTGTACACGGGTACACGGATACACGAAATAACGGATCTTATTTACCCGCCGGTTCGACCCTTCACTCTCGTGTAGCGGAGATTCGTGCTATGAAGACATACGATTGAATATGTGGAAGGTTAGGAAGATTCGATTACCTACTTTGCAGTTTTACTGGATTGATTTGTAATGTCAATAATAGGTAGGTAAGTACAATTTGTTTCAATAATCATAAGATTAAAATTAACAATATCTCAGTAACCGTTGACTTCATTGTTGGTATTTCAGTTTCTTCATTGATGTAGTTTTTTGATAATTAAAGTAAACCTAAATACCACCACCACCATGTTACCATTTGTTGGGACGTCAGTCTTTCCGTGACCACAGCTGGTGCAACTCAGCTGAAACGTCGGAATTAAAGGTAAAAACAATGAAATTATACCGCGGTAGACCCGTTTGTGTAATTAAATATGTGAACAAAACGCGAGAGTTTAAAGTGTTATATAAACCTAAATGATTATTTAATACAAAAGTAGATAGTTATGCTTACTGAAACCAGAGTTGGGCATTATTCGAATCATTTTTAATCTAAATAATTATGGTGAAATTAATATTCGCGAATAAATTATTCGCGAATAAATTATTCGCGAATAAACCATTCGTTTAGAATTTCGAATAAGAAATGAATATTCGAATAAATTACACGAACGATTTTTGTAATACAATCAGATGGCAAATCTGAATAGGTATGCAACTGCAGCGTATTTTAGAGCCAAGGAAAATTTTGGGAAAGGCCCCAACTGACCGTCGCCATCCATGGTGGGGACAAATGGGAATTGTTTATATGCAGCGCCTATTCCCATTTGTTCCCGGCCGGGACAAGTGAGAATACATCCGATATTTGTGTAAAATATTATTATGTAGGGTCTACCCATATGTTCCCCGCGGAGATAAATGGGAATTCACCCATTATTGGTAATTATTAGTAATATGGGAATACACCAATAATGGGTGCATTATTGGTGTATTCCCATTTGTCTCCAATTCACGTGACCTACGCCATGCACGAGGCGGGGACAAATGGGAATGTTTATATGAATTTTGGTGTTCCCATTTGTCCCCGATATTGGCGTTGCCATTTGTCCCCACCTCAAAAGATTTCTATGCAGCGTCTTTCCCCATAAGTTTCTCGCGGGAACAAATGGGAATACACTCTTTATTGGTGTATTCCTATTTGTTCCTGCCCTACGTGACCGCCGCCATACGTGAGGCGGACACAAATGGGTACGATTTATATGCAGCACCTATTCCATCAGTTCCCGACGTAGACAAATGGGAATACATCCGAAAATTGTGTTCCCAATTATCCCCACCCCAATAAGGTGGGGAAAAATGGAAAATATTTTTATGCAGGGTCTTCACATATGTTCCCCGCGGAGACAAATGGGAATTCGACCATTATTGGTAATGACGGGTGCATTATTTGTGTATTCCCATTTGTCCCCGATTCACGTGACCTACACCATACATGAGGCGGGCACAAATGTGCATATTGTATATGAGTTTTGGTGTTCCCATTTGTCCCCGATATTGGTGTTCCCATTTGTCCCCGAGGCGGAGACAAATGGGTACGATTTATATGCAGCACCTATTCCATCAGTTCCCGACGTAGACAAATGGGAATACATCCGAAAATTGTGTTCCCAATTATCCCCACCCCAATAAGGTGGGGAAAAATGGAAAATATTTTTATGCAGGGTCTTCACATATATTCCCCGCGGAGACAAATGGGAATTCGACCATTATTGGTAATAACGGGTGCATTATTTGTGTATTCCCATTTGTCCCCGATTCACGTGACCTACACCATACATGAGGCGGGCACAAATGTGCATGTTGTATATGAGTTTTGGTGTTCCCATTTGTCCCCGATATTGGTGTTCCCATTTGTCCCCGAGGCGGAGACAAATGGGTACGATTTATATGCAGCACCTATTCCATCAGTTCCCGACGTAGACTAATGGGAATACATCCGAAAATTGTGTTCCCAATTATCCCCACCCCAATAAGGTGGGGAAAAATGGAAAACTTTTTATGCAGGGTCTTCACATATGTTCCCCGCGGAGACAAATGGGAATTCACCCATTATTGGTAATGATGGGTGCATTATTGGTGTATTCCCATTTGTCCCCGATTCACGTGACCTACGCCATACATGAGGCGGGGACAAATGGGAATGTTTTATGAGTTTTGGTGTTCCCATT